>NC_022012.1:4224227-4232143 GCF_000317375.1 Microtus ochrogaster | reverse complement strand
CACACACACACACACACACACACACACACACACACACGAGAGAGAGAGAGAGAGAGAGAGAGAGAGAGAGAGAGAGAGAGAGAGAGAGAGAAATACATGAGATACAAAATTATTGTAATAATGAATTAGACTTCCCAGGAAAAGCAGAGGAGCTCTCAGACCTTCTACAGATGGCCTAAAAGTACCAAAAAAGGAAACTTACTTGGGGTTTTATGATGGCTACAGGTAGACTAGCCTGAGAGTTTCTCCATGTGGTTATAAATCCCCCTTCTAAGGTATTGAAGCAGAGAGCATATTCCTTGTTGTGGGTCACACTCTGGGTGACTCCAAGGTGAAAGGCCAACACGAGGAACTGGAAGGCTTCATTTATTCTAAAGTTTTAGTGTGAGCATCTGTAATCCCTGAGGTATTCTCAGGGGAAGGGAGAAGGAGCCTTGGGACTCCTTGAAAGATCATGAGCCAGGCCATCACAACAGGAAAAAGGATATCCTGTCTCAAAAAAGGGTGGAAGTCCAGAACTGATAGCAGACGTTGTCCTGTCACCTGAACATGCACACAGATTCACATAAATGCATATCCATGAGCATGAGCTCGAACACACACATCACAAACAGCAACAGATAAACACATAGAATACCAAAACACTTCTAAGTTGCCAACTGAATGAAGCCAAAAACTCAAACATTTTGGGCATAAGTACATTAGCAGATGGCTAATATACTGTTGAAAGTGTATAAGGCAATGTTAATTTTTCCAACTTTATAAACAAGCCAGAAGTAATGAGGGTCATCACTCCTTTTCTGATTAGCTCTAACAGATTCTAGTTAAACTTTTCAGTTCATAACTAAGGAAGGATGTCCCATAGGTCCTATTTAATATTCACACTGTAGATGCTAACATTTTAGTTTTAATTTGCTTCATTTAGAATTGAAAGGTCTACACTTAAAATGGATTGCTGTAAAGCAGTGGACTTCCTATGAGAAATTTTGGTACTGCAACTATTCCAACAACTTAGGTTGGAGTATCCCCTATATTGTGTTTTATTACTCCCTAAGAGGACAGTGTACTGTGTCTGCATTTAATGAGATCTCCAGACAGGATGACCATGTAAACTGTGTTGTGGATAAAGACCATGGGGTTTTATCAGTTTATGCATTTCATCGAGTATTAAAGTTCATTTGGGGCTTTTTTTTGAAGAGGCTCAAGAACTGATAAGCATCTGGCCATTTTCCTGGAGTACATCATTTTAGAAACACTGGGTTTTTAACTGCTTCCAAATGTAGACCTGTTTTTAGGCCTGTGGCTCTTGTTTGAGTTTATGTTGTTGACTAGTTTTATTGTATCACATGTTTTCTTTCCTTTCCTTTTTCTCTTTCTTTCTATTCTCCCCTCCCTCCCTTTTCTCCTCCCTCCATATCTTACTTTTTCCAAATGTTTGCTGGATTACTTTGGTGCCCTGAAGCTGTCTCCACCCTGATCTTGTGATTCTCTTATTCAAAGGATCATCAAATGGGAATCATCGAGAGCCCTAGCCTTTCTCATGGTAGTGAATGTGCGAACCTTTGGCTATTGCAGGTGTTCTCCAGGTATTTTCCACACATTCTAGAGGGTCTGGACTGACTTCTGTGGCTGAGTCATAGACTCAGGATCACTAGTGCCATTTTATAAGATCATAATGAGTCATCTACATTTAGGAGTGTGATTTCTGCATGCCACATAGTAACTGCTCTTCCACACCAGTGACTGCCCAATGGGGCATTATATCTCACAGGGCATCAGTGTTTCTCCTGAGTGCTTCCAAGAGTGGAGTTAACACTGATGGACACACTCAATTAGCAGCCCCCAAACAAGAGCATTCCTAGATCTTAGCACCAGGCATGGTTTATGCTGGACTCAAGATACATAACTTAATCCTTAACACAAATAGGTCTGGAATAAAACATAAAACTCAGGGTCAATTTAGTGAGGCCTGTAATACTATACTATACTATACTATACTATACTATACTATACTATACTATACTATACTATACTATAAATCACAGTTTTAACTTTTGACTTAGGCCTTTTAATTTACACAAAGTATCAGTAGAACTAAAAAAAATGCATCACTGGACAATATGAATCAAGGCTAAACCAGGCCAGCAGAGAGGAAATTCTGCTAACAGAGCAAAGCTAAAAACAGAAACATCCTGAAGACAGAACTGTGGGATAGACATTCTATTCACTGTCCCAGTGGCTGGACCCTTCCTTCCTTGCCCTGGTAATAGCTCCAAGTCAACTTTCTGGCCCCTGGGATATACATTCTAGTATCTTTAGTGTGACTCTAAGCATTTTAGACCATAATTAGTATGTGAAATAATCTGACTTGGCATGAAAACCATATTTTTGATGTGGTCCATCACTGGATAGGCAGAGTCCATCCCATTGTCCTTTAACAGTACCCATCAGGCATCTGATGGAGGTGGGTCTTATATCTTATCTGTTACTTTCATTGGTTAACTAATAAAGAAAACTGTTTGGCCTGATAGGACAGAAAATTAGGTAGGCAAGTAGACAGAACAGAATGCTGGGAGAAAGAAGCCGACTCAGGCAGTCACCATGATTCTCCCACTCCAGACAGACACAGGTTAAGATCTTTCCTGGTAAGCCAGCTCGTGGTGCTACACTGAATATTAGAAATGGGTTAGATCAATATGTAAGAGCTAGCCAATAAGAGGCTGGAACTAATGGGCCAACCAGGGTTTAAAAGAATACGATTTCTGTGTAATTATTTCGGGTATAAAGCTAGCCGCGCGGGCGGCCGGGTGCCAGGAACGTAGCCCGCTGCTCCTCACAACAGGCATCCTTTCCCCAAGGTGCTCTACATACAACAGAAATGTAGGGCATTGTGTCACACAGAAACTCAGAGAGCCATAAGAAAGTGACATACATGAGGAAGGCTGGAAAGAATTTGAAATTTGAAAGTGAAATAGGACTGTGCTTCTACATGGCAAAGGACACCATCAACAAAACCAAACAGCAGCCTATAGAGTGGGAAAAGATTGCCACCAACTCGACATCCAATAGAGGACTAATATCCAAAATACATAAAGAACTCAGGAAGTTAGACATTAAGAACCAGATAATCCAATGTAAAAATGGGATACAGATCTAAACAGAGAATTCTCAGCAGAGGAATTGCAAATAAGTGAAAGACACTTAAAGAAACGTTCAACACTTTAGCCATCAGGGAGATGCAAATCAAAATAGCTCTGAGATTTTTATTTTACCCCAGTCAGAAGCGACAGCATGGAAAGGATCTGGAGCAGGGGAGCATATCTCCACTTCTGGAGGTAGTGAGTGCAAATGTATACAGCCACCATGAAAATTGATATGGTAGTTTTTTAGAAAAGTGGGAATAGATCTACCTCAAGACCCAGCATATCACTCTTGGGCATCTGCCCAAAGTACATTCCATCCTACATCAAGGACATTTGCTCAACTTTGTTCATAGTGGCTTTATTCATAATAGCAGAAGCCGAAAACATTCTAGATGCCCATCAACCAAAGAATAGATAAAGAAAATGTGGCACATTTACACAGTGGAGTATCACTCAGCTGTTAAAAAAAAAAGGACATTATGAAACTTTCAGGCAAATGAATGCAGCTCCCAAGAAATTTAATTATCCTGAGTGAGGTAACTCAGACAAATAGAAAGACAAATACTACATCTATTCCCTTATAAGTGGACATTATCTGTTAAGAAAGTGGTAATCAAGTTATAATCCACAGATAGAGAAGATCTCTAGGGGCTATGCATGGATCTCCCTGAAAAGAGGAAATAGAATAAATTTTGTGGGTAAACTGGCATCAGGTAGGGATGGGAGCAGGGAGGGTCAGACGTGGGTATGGAGAGAGTGCAGGGAGAGACAGCTGGAATTGGGGGTATTTGGGGATGGTGTGGAAACTCAGTGCAGTGGAAACTTCCTGGAATCTGTGAGGGGGATCCCATGAAGACTCCTAGTAATGGAAGATATGGAATCTAATCTGGCTATGTTTTATAGCCAGGCCAGGCTTCCAATGGTGGAACTGGGTTACATTCGGTAGAGTTGTTGGCCGAGGAGGTTTAGGTTTAGATCCCTAAACAACCCAGGTTGATGCCAGGACAAGCAGTCACTTTCTAAAAACTGACAGTTTACCCATTGTCTATAACAACTTCCATGCAGCTTATTGAACACAGAGAGGTGGAAATGGTGTGGGCGTGGAAACTTCACCCCTGTGTTCCAGTCCCATTGGCACAAGAAGCTATTCTACAGTATACGGGAAGAGAAACCTGGACACCAGCCCAGCCATGAAACCCTAGACCTACAATATGTCCTGCCGGCAAGTTGTGGCTGGGACAACAGTGGTGCAGAATTTGTGGGAGTGGCCATGTCATGAGAGGAAACCCACACCCTATGCTGCCTGGATGGCCAGGAACCAGAGACTGGATAGTCCAGAGACCTGGGGTAGAAACAAATATGACTGGCAAAAAAAATACTTAAATGATTCCTAATGATATCCAACTATACTCATCTATTAGTGCCTTGTCCAGTCAGTCATCAGAGAAGCTTCCCTTGGTAGCTGATGGGACTGGGTCCTGAGACCCACAGCCAGACATTATGTTGAGAGAAAGTCTAAATTAGAGCTTCCCATCTAGTTTCTGTTCTTACAGATTGGGGAACCCCACGGGAGAGGGAGCAGAAAGATTGTAGGAGTCAACGAAGAGAAAGGACACCAGGAAAACATAGTTCACCAAATCAATTATGCAGGTCTCACATGTCTCACAGAGACTGAAGCAGCAAGCACAGGGCCTGCATGGCTCTGCACCAGGTCCTCTGTGTGTATGTTAAACTGTTGTGAACTCCTAACAGTGGAAAAGGATGCATCTCTGACTCTTTTGCCTGCACTTGGGACTCCTCCTCCTATTGGGTTCTCTTGTCCGGCTTTAATATGAGGGCTTCTGCCTTGTCTTATTGTATCTTGTTTTTTCCTGTTTGGCTATCATCTCTTGGACAGCTGCTCTTTTCTGAAGAGAAATCGGACTGTGAGTGGATCTCAAGGAGAGAGTAGGTGTGGGGGAGCTGGGAGGAGTGGAGGGTGGAGAAACTGTGGTCAGGGTGTATTGTATGAGATACTAATCTATGTACTATTATTGACATGTAAGCACTGAACTGCCTTACTACCAACTAGAGTCTGCTTCTCAGCATTTCAACAGCTGTGGTTATTTTGTCTCTGCCTGCTGAAAGAAAAACTCTTTATGCAAGTGAGAGTGTTGATTATAAGGGAAAACATTTAGAATATAGATATAAATTATATTGGTTTGGGAAGTAGGCAGTAGTATATTTTCTATTAGAGTCTGTGACCTCAGCAGCCATGAAAAGCTTACAGTATGAGGCATGAATCGCTTCCTATTTCAGGAACCTTAAGCTCAATTACATTTCTGTTGCTCATCCTAGGATATCAGTGTTAGCACTACACCTTTGAGGCTGTTGGTCGAGGTTCATAGGCCACAGCTGAGTAGGACTGTGGAGTGCTTTTCTACCTTAGAAGCCTGCAGCACATCTTTGGAAACAATATCTAGTCCTCAGATTGGAGGCTTCCAGCTCTGTCCAGCTCTGTTCCTCCACATCCCATGTCCACAGTGTGTGGCATCTATCCCTAACATGACAAAAAGCTTGTTGCATGCTTTTTAAGAAATTGTGGGTGTGTGGCTGTGGACATAACTCTCTTTTCCTGCCATGTAAACTGAAAGAAATATGAAGCCAGCTGTATCAGTTTTTTATTTTAGTTTTCTGCAACAATGTCTCATGCATCTCAGGCTGGCATAAAATGTGCTGTGAATACAAAGATGGTCTTGAATGTCAGACATCCTGCCTCCTCCTCCTAAGTGCTGGGAGCACAGGTGTTCCCACCATGCCTGGGTTATTTATTCTAGTGCTGGGAATGAAACCCAGTGTAAGTACTCCACCAATGCTGTCACATCCTGGCCCCAGCCGTGTCCTTTCTCAGTCTGACATCAAGAGTTTCAGTCACTAGGGGGTTTGATGACCTGGAACAAGCAATTCAGCTGGTCAAAGACTTGGAGAACTGAAATTGAAGAGAAATCAGGAAAGAGTCGTTCATCCTGGGGTGTGTGGTAAATGCAACATTTTTAACTATTAGTTAAGATCCCTGTGATTTCGGCTCATGAAATCCAAATAAGCATTCTCCCAACTTCCTAATAGATTTTACAAGCTTCATTTTCCCTGTTACTTACTTCTGTGAAGTCGTGGTAGAGAATCAGTGGTTTCAAACTTGTCTGGTGATTTTTTAAAAATATAAATTGCATAAGATATTTCTGTCCTTATACGCCCCAGGTCATGCTGTTCTGTTAGTTGGTATGGGTACTAAAGCAGAGATCCAAAGTGTTTACTTTCCTCTTTTCAGACCCAGATTTTAGCAGGAACTTTTCAGTATTTAGTCACAATATACAGCCTATGTTTCAAGCTTCAGACTAATGCTAAAGATTATTTACTTAAAGAACCTGGAAATTTGGGTAAAATGTATGAAATGCATGAAAAGAATGAAAGAATATAGTAAATTAATAAGCCTAAATAATATAACTTATTGTTTTTAAGATTTGATTTTACTCTCTCTCTCTGGTGTGTGTGTGTGTGTGTGTGTGTGTGTGTGTGTGTGTGTGTGTGTAACTTTTGCTAACCATAGTTTTCAATCTGTCTGGCAGGTATCCTATATTTAGGATACTTCTCAATTTATATCCTAACATATTCAAATTCTCAGTAGCATCCATGCACACCTAGTAGCCCACATGAACAATACGAGTCTACCCAAGTTCATGAGCAGCGTGTCTCTTCTCTGCAGCAGTGGCGTGCACATACAATAATTTTATTTTCCCCATTTTTAAGTTCTTTGACTTCGTACATGTATACAATAAATTTTAGTCATTTACTCCTCCAGTTCCCCTTCCTCATTCCCTTCCTCTCCACTAAGCTTTTTTGTCTTCTCAAGTCCTCTTATTTTGTTGCATTCTTTTGTCTATATTTTTATTTTACTCTTTTGTTCAAATTCCACAGACCCTTTTCTACCCTGGGCTGCTTATTCCCAGAACTTTCTCATTGTCTTTCCCACTAATCATGGGGCCTTGCACTACCTGAAGAAGTAAAGCCAGACGAAAACTGTGATGGTCATGCCGTGTTTGTTATAAACTCACTTGCTTCTAGCCCTCTCCTTCTAGCTTCTGCATCAACTCAGAGTGTGTTCAGACTGTATTTTATTAGTAGTAGGCAGTTCGCTTTGATCACACAAACTGCCCTACCCTCTTGTGTGGCATTAGTCATCTAGAAATGGCCTTCTCCTGCGTATTCCACATAGTTCTCCTTGACAATAGAGACTTCTACATCCCACTCGATCATCGTTCTATATTCTACCTAAGTGGTTTCTTTTTTTGATGGGAAAGTGACTAACATTGCATTTGGAGCAGAAAATTGGAATTGGAGCAATTGCCTGTCATTTTGGAAAACTATAGATGTTTATAGCACCACAGGGTGCTTCCAGGCAGCACACAACATCTTCCATGGGACAATTTTTGCTATGTTTTATGTGGTATAGCATAGATCAATGTTTTCAAGATTTCTCCATTACTGTGATAATATACCAGGACTAAAGATGTATGGACAGAAGTGCCTATTTGGGCTTACAATTTCAGAAGGAGAGTCCCTCATGGCAGGAAGGGAGGACAACAGACAGAGAAGGCCAGAACACCATCAGGAAAGGCAGGGCAACAGTCAGAAAAGACAGGAGGACAGCCAGGAAAGGAGGAGGACAGTCAGAGAAGGGAGGAGGACAGTTAGGGAAGGGAGGAGGACAGTCAGGGAAGGGAGGAGGACAGTCAG
>NC_022012.1:4211192-4223766 GCF_000317375.1 Microtus ochrogaster | reverse complement strand
GAAGGGAGGAGGACAGTCAGGGAAGGGAGGAGGACAGTCAGCGAAGGGAGGAGGACAGTCAGGGAAGGAAGGAACTTGTCTGATCACACTGCATTTACTCTAATGAAGCAGAGAAAGAATAGGAAGTCAGGCAAAGATGTAAAGCCTCAAAGCCCATTCCACGTGATGCTCTTCTTCAGCAAGACCCCACCTCCTGAAGGCTATGTAATCTTCCCAAACAGCGTCTCCTACTTGAGACCATGAGTTAAAAGATTGCGTAATCTTCCCAGAGCCCCCTACTTGAGACCAAGTCTTAAAACTCCCAAGCCTTGGGGCATATTACAAATTATAATCACAGCAGCCAAATTTTCAGATTTACTGTTTAAAATTAACCCTTACATGGCCTAAACTATTTTATGTTTTAATTTTAGACAGGTTTTACAGAGACATATTTCACTAGATTTTTTTTTAAGTTTTCCAGTGAAGAAAAGGGATTAAAGTGGCCAAGGAAAGAGAGGGACCTTCAAAGCTTAGAAAACAAAACAAACAAACAAATGACCCATAAACCAGAAAGTTCACAGCACTTCTGGTAAGGAGTCTGATTGATAGTTTGAGAAACCACTTATAATAAGTAGAGACAGTCCTCATTCTGATAAGCTGACAAATCAATTTATAAAGGGGTGAAAGTTTACCTCAATGTTCAGAAATTGGTACAGTATCTGGGATTTGGTTCGTGTCTACACTTTTTCAAGTTTCACTTAAAGTATGCTTTCAGTTAAAAGTTCACTTCCAACATGATGTTTGGACTTTTATGATTTTTAATTAAAGAATCTCCAGAAACCTTAATTTTCTTCTACTACCATAAAAGAATTCCTAAGATATCCTTCGTGGCTCTTTAAAAAATTATTATTTTCCCTTAGAAAACTCTTATTTTCCCTGCTTGTCTTCTAATGAGGAACAGAAAGAGAGTGGATCCAGATGAGATGGGAGGAGGGAGGAACAGAGGAGTAGAGGGACATAAGCCATGATCGGTATATATTGTATGAAAAATTAATCTAGATTCAATAAAAGGAAAAAGGTATTTTTATATGCTTCTTTTTCTAAAATTAGTCATCCTAACAGGTATTTTTAGTGGGACTTTGACTTATTATTTATGCTATGATGTGGAGTAAAATTTATTAATAAAATGTATTAACAAAATATAATTTTAGTGGTTGGAAGGACTAATGATTTAATTTTTGATAAATCAAATTGAATTGGCTGCAGCGGCATATAAACTCTAAGTGAGGCGGAGAGAGAGTGGTTCAGAGTGTAGAAAGCATGTGTCACTTCTCTAATGTGAGACAGACTATGTCCTCACCAGCAGGCTCGCTGATCGTTAGTTCTCTAGGCTCACAATGAATGACAATCACTTTCACATCTTTTTTTTTTTTAAAAGAAGCTTCCTATTTATTTTGCTTTTGTTTTAAACAAGGTACCTAAAACAAAGCATATTCATTTTAAACTTATAGCTTGCTGTATTTTGGCAAATCCATGAACCCTCGAAACCCATCATTTGAAATTTTGCAGTTTCCCCATTTGTAATTCCTTATGTGCCTTCTACTCAAGACATGGAGGTTTATTTTAGAGCATCATGTACGTGTGTAAACGGCACCATTTGTCTCACCTTCTTCATACATTACATGCCTGAGGCGCATCCATCTGTTGCTGAGTAGGAGCGTGTGTGTGTGTGTGTGTGTGTGTGTGTGTGTGTGTGTGTATCACAATTGCTTTACCTGTTTGCTAACTGATAGGCATTTGGGCTGTTTCCCAATGGGGGCTGTCATGGGAAGAGAGTCTGTGACCACTTGGGTACAGGTTTGTGCAGACTCATGCTTTTCATAGTTTTCTCTCTTAGAGGTGTGTCACTTTTACATCTTAAACTATGATAAAGCTAACCACAACGCCAACTTTGGAAATAGCAAATGTATTGATCTTCATTTCAGAATATTCATTCTTTTTATTTTAATTACCTAACATTTCTAGATCCCGAATGTTGACTTGAAAACACTTTATACTTCTCGGTGCATCTCCTCCCATGTATTGTGAAGTAGCTCTTTTGTATATTTCCCACTCTCATACAATCTCTACAGCTTTGAATTCCCTGGGTTAGTACCCAGGTCTCAGTGGTTCACTGAGAAACTGTTGGGCATTTATTATCAAGATTTCTACTTCGGTCACATGGTTTTTTTTTTCAGTTATGAGAAAAATTAGCACAACTGCAGGTTCTAAATAATCTGAAAAATGTTTCTGGATATATCAGAAATATCTGCTTTCTTAGTCTCTGGAAATCAAGAAGGAATTCAATCTTTTGTAAATCTCAAACTTATCCTGCATTTGAAAATAAAGTTAAAAATAAAACCACAAGAGCAGCTTTAAAAAAATAACTTGAGCTACAATAGAGAGAGGATAAGAATCAGTAAAAATGTGGACGATGGATGAAGTTTGGTTTTTGTTTTAGTGTAAGAGCAGTCATGGGTCATAGAATAAGAAGAATACTCTTTGTTTCTTAGGCATTGTGTTGCCCAAGCCACTGTAATTACATGGATTAAATACATAAATTGCTTTCTTTCATTCTTACCTTCTTTCTATAGACCCTCCTTACTCCCTTCCAGTTTTATTTTAATCATCAAGGCACGTGTTTAATAAGCAATTAAATTTTTTCTAACAATGGATTCATCCCATACCAGCAAAACCACAATCAAATCTGATAGTATTCCAGAGGTCATGTTTATTGAATACCATAAAGTTTCTGTTTCTATATGCCTGTGAGAAATTTAGATACCTTGAAAATATAACCAATAGCAGATTTGTGGTGTGAGAATTCCTCTTACGCCTAGAGTGTCATTGATAATTTACGACAGACTTGTTTGACTTTCACCTATGATATCATCCAAGAATTTTTGTCAGGGTGCATAAAAAGGAAAGTAGTGTGATAACATACAGATGAAAATATCAAAATGAATATCATTAATTTGTAGTCTTACTCAAAAAGAGCTTTTAAGAAGGATTATTGTCAAATATATTTACAATGAGTACTCTTACTCAACAAGAAATCCAAAATATTTTCCCTATCTTTACTAATTTACCATAAAATGATTATTCCCTTTACCCTGTATTAAGTGGTTTAATGGCAAAAAATAGAAACAAAGTCGATGCTTTAAGAGCAGTGTGCAGTCCCTGGTGTGGGAGGAGTTTGTTAGTAATGTGTGTCTTGCTGCATTTGGTTGCTCTATAGAGTCAATCAGTACTGTGAGCTATGATAACGTGAGTAGCTGTAATAGAGTAAAAAACATGCCAAATGACTCGGTAGCAGATTTATTCTAGCAGTTCTACATACAGTAAGTCTCTTCACACAGGCCTGGGAGCCTCTATCACCATTGTTGTTTGAACACAGACAAGTCTCCCAGTAAGGGCATACGGCATCTATAGAGGTTAGTACTCTGTGTATAGGACTACCCTTCACATTATAGGATGCTCAGGCGCCTTCATCATGTTCTTTATGTTCAGTCCCTCAAATTTCAGTGTCCATGAAAGCCAAAAGCTGTCTCGCTTCACTTATGAGTGGTAGGCACAATAGAAAGATGCATTGTTTCAATAGTTGTCTTCTTGTAAGATGCTTTTGAACCAGCCACCACATACAGCCTGAGATACTTTTTTTAAATCAGGAATATTGGTAAGCATAAATTCTGACATGAGGTAGATAATAATTAAAATTTATATTTAGGTAAAATGCATAAAAGTTTAGGCTTTTCTGAGTTTTGCCTGTTTATTTACTTCTTTATTTTTCAGCTAATACAACTGCATGGTTTTCTTTTTTCTTTTTTGCTGTTTCTTGATGTTATTTATTTAGCTTTTCATTGATATATTTTTTAGCAATAGATGTGCTGACCAAGTTTCTATCAATTTAGTGATTTCTGTAAGTTAACTGCAGCCGGGACAGCAAACATCCTGTGTGGCTGCTGGGATCAGTTCTGTCTTCCCCCATCTCCCTATCTATGTCACCTAAAAAGTCACATTGTTATACTGCACGGTCCCAAATGTGACATAAGTAGATTTTGAACTCTGTGCCTTGTCATTTGCCTGAGACCTTCCCAAAACTTCATATAATAGCCTAAAAAAGCAAGTAGATAAATCAACTCGGGAAATTCTTGGGGCTTGAGAATTATTGGGCTTCCATTTCCTTGGCTGGGAGAAATTCTTTAGACTTTGCCATTCCAGCCTGCAGAAACCACTGAAGTAAAATTCACTGAAAGGGACCCCGCCCCCTGTCCTGATGGGTCAGGACAGCATTAAGGGAGACATTTAGCTGGCGGCAGCTGGGCTTCTGAAGAACTGAAGTATTTAAAACACATTTTATACTGACCATGGCAAAAAAAAAAAAAGAGAGTGAACTACTGAAGGTAGGTGTAAGGAAGATGCACGTAGTTGAGGTCTGAGTAACTATAATGAGGGAGAAGAATGTTTTATAAGGTTAATTCTAAAGGAAAACATGGTACACCTTGGCAGAAGGTCTAGAGGAAAGTAAAATTTAACGATGAACTAAAGCACATTGAGTCTATCCTCATTTCTCTACCCTCACTTACTCATGTGGCTTTAAATTGATTTTGTTGCTATGGTGAGGAGTTGAACGACCATACATTGTTTCGCAGCCACTCCTTCCGGCAGTGCTCCCCGTGGACTTGGAGGGTGGCTGGCTACAGTAACACAATTGCTAATATTTATGGAGTTCAGCGTGGGGCTCTTCCTGTTAGTGGTACTGTAGCCCACCTGGCTGTCCTCCAGGAAGTGACCTCCAGCCCTGCTCCACCATAGCCTTGCTAGAAGGGCTACTCAGGACTCCACAGCTTTCCTTCAGAAAGCAAACGTCCATGGACCACTGACCAAGAAAGGTGTAATAAGAGTTTCTCAAAGTTCTGCAGAGAACGCTTCTGTCTCATGCTTCACAACAGAACAGCTGGATGTGCTTCCTTTACCTCATTTGTTCTCTTAAAAATTTCCTTTAATCATGAGAAACTCGGATGTTCTTGCTTCTCCTTGCATCTCATAGCTCCTCTGTTATGGCAAACAACACAGCTGTGGCCTTAAGTTTGTATAGCACTTCACAAAATAAAAAGTCTTGGAGTTATTGGGGGCTTTGCCTCTTCATAAAGTAATTCAATAGCCATCTACCTGCTTGTAATCTAGCCGTCTCTTGAGGTGCAGACAGTATTTCAAATTCAATGTTTTCAGCAGTTTATCTAAATATTAATCACTACACTGAATATGTTCATCTATTCTACCATAAAGAAAGAACAAGGAGTTTAGAATTAAAATCATGAGGTTTAATTCTGTAACTCAAGACTTGTCTGAGTCTCGACTTCTTCATTTAAACATTGCAAGGGGGAAAAAGATATGCAACCTTAAACAGCAAGAGTACTTTGTATAACTCACCTCATTGGAGCTGCACAGAGGGTGTATTGTTCTCAGATTCTAAAATTGGAAGATCAGGGCGGTATAGGGACAAGCTCCAAGAAGCATGGCTGTTGGGAGTGGGACTGGATCCCAGATACTCTGATTTTAATCGGTGCCCTTTGTCCTCTGTTGTTTCGCTTTGTTCATAGATAAATGATCATAGAAAGCAAAACCTGTCTTAGATTTTGTTTGGGGTTTTGTTTTTTAAATGTCAGAAATGGTCTCTAGTACTAGGAGAGTGGGTGGGTTTCAAAAGTCATGAGCTTGGACTTAACAGTGATCTGGAAGCACAATGTCAAGCAGTAAGAAGAGGAATATAAACAGTATGTCCATTGGGCTAAACATCTTTTCCTGTCATTCATTTCACAGCGGTATGAATGAGAAAAGCAAGTTCCACCCTTTCATTACCAAGGCTGTTATTTATTTATTATTTTATTGTTTACTTGATCAGCACTCACTCGGTCCAAGTGACCAAATCTACTGTGTAAATTTTATGGCATTAGGTATGTAATGCTCTTACTCTGCACAAGTTCAATGATGATTCTTTCCCTTGGCTTCTGAAGGGGGACCCATTAGATAGCTTGCTGAAGAGTAGTAAAATACCTGACACAGTCACAGAGACAAGAAAAGGAAAGAGGAGGATGGTGGGCTTTTTAATATAGATTCCCAGAAACAGGAGCAGGATCTAAAACAACCACCTAGAGGAGGTGGAACCTGTACCCCAGGGGAATCAACGGCCTTTTCTGCCACCTGCCACCAGTTCCAGTGCTACTAACTCAAAGGTTGTAGAAGAACCTCTGAGGATGATTGGGAAGGAGTCTGAAAAAAAAAAAGAGGCTGGGTAGCAACAATTGAAGCCCATCCAAGGATGCACTAATACCCTGAAACAATTTGAAAATGGTATTTTCTTGTTTTATCTGTGGAAGGATTTACAGTTTTCATTAATTTCTCTGAGAAACTCATAATCTAAAGGAAGTGGAAGTGGGCCAGTCTTGGGGGTGCCCAGTAACCTACAATTACTGATCCAAAGCCCCATCTGTCATTTGCAGAGCCATCCAATACTGGTCTCATTTAATACATGCCCTCCTTTAGACTGGCCTAGCAACAGTTCATGAAAATGTGTCTCACCTGGTCTGACATTTCTACAGTGAACTTGCAACCTATGCTTTGGTTGGCTTGACTCCTTGGCTTTACTGTGAAAAGTCCCCGCACCGGAGAGCACCCTGGCTCTAAAGGTATTATATCCAGTTTCCTGCAGGATGTCTTCCCTTGTATTGCACAGGAGTGTTTCTAATGTAGCACGTCTAGAAGAAACTCATTATCCTCTGTGTGGAGTGACCTCATGTCCCTACTTCCCTGTCAACACTTAGCAGTATACAATATCCTGGGTTCTTCTGATCTACTGGATACACATGGTGTTTAATTAGCATTTTCTAATTAATAATGGTTATTTACTGGCATATCACTCTTATAATTGTAGTGTAAATTCCCTGAAGTAAAGGTCATGGGCTTCTTGCTTGTATTATTTCCAAACTTTCTGGACAAGTATGTAGAAGATGTTCAGAATTAATAACCTTCTATTAGACAGTTGAATAGGTGAATTAACTTATCATAGTCCCTTAGATTACTGAAAGAAAAATAATTGCTTATTAAATAGAAATGTGCGTATATATTTAAATAAAAATCTACTTTCTATATTAATACACAAATATGCACATTTCTATTTATATGACTTTAAATTTATTTCTATCTATGAAATTTGGGTTTAATGAAGATTAAGTCAAAAGACATGGCCTCCCCTTAGAAAGTTATGGAGGTTAGTTTTGACACCCCTTCGACTATATCTAAGCAAATTCAATTTTCATCTCAGTGTGTGGCATAATGGAAAGAAAATGAGTTTGGAGTCAGCTATATCTGTTTTTGCAGTGTGGCTCTGTCATGTACTAAGTGCATGACTCAAGATAAATATTTTAAGCTGTGGGAAAAACAATACATGTGTCATGGAGTTAATTTTAATTGAATTTAAAAAGTATATTATACTGCAAGCTACTCATTGCTGCTCCTGGCATGTAGTATGGTAAATAAAAACTGTTATTACTTTTCCTGGAAGTATTTGATAAAACTCCTAGGTCCACTTAAAATTGGATTTCCAATTTTGTTCTACATAAATCACCTTGAAAGAGAAGGATACTATACGCTCCATGGTTCTGCTAAGTTACTCACTGATTACTGTCATGTCAAAGTGACCATTCATTGAGAGTGAACTATCATGTTGAGGTGCTAGCATATGAATCACAAGTTTATGTTAGAAAAATAATTAAAGAGTCTTTTTATTATGAAGCTTGATAACATTTTCTCATTTAAAATACAGAAAGAAAAGAAAAGGTTAAAACAATTTGATGAGCATTATTAAGATTATCTGTCAGGCCTCCTTAGCCTTATTCCTCCAGGGAAAAGTTAGTGCGCTATCTGCCCATTTCGCACGCAGCCCCACAACACAGGGCAAACAGATGCAATAAGGAGTCAAGTCAAAGCAGGAACTCAGTTTATTATGGTGAGTGTCAGCTGATGGAGGTGGGTCATATGTCTATTGGTTAATAAAGAAACTGCCTTGACCCTTCTGATAGGACAGAAAATTAGGTAGGCAGAGTAGACAGAACAGAATTCTGGGAGAAAGAAGCAGATTCAAGCAGACGCCATGTCTCTCCTCTCCAAGATGGATGCAGGATAACATCTTACTGGTAAGCTACCACCTCGTGGTGCTACACAGATTTTTAGAAATGGGTTAATTTAGATGTGAGAGCTAGCCAGTAAGAGGCTAGAGCTAATGGGCCAAGCAGTGTTTAAAAGAATACAATTTGTGTGTTGTTATTTCTGTGTATAAAGCTGGCCATGCAGGAGCTGGGTGGAAGGAAGCGGCCCACAGCTCCACACTACAGAGTGGCACCCAACCTGATAATGAACTCCATGAAAAACCTGAAAGGGCTTAAAAAGGGGAGAGAGAGAGAGCATTTAAGACAGCTTTTTGCTGTTTGTGGGTTGGTGGCAGGACGCAGCCCCACTCCTCCTCACTACAGAGTGGTGCCCAGCTTGCCGCAAAGAAATTTTCCTGACTCAGCAGCAGGAAAAAACTGGCTGTTTTAAAATGCCGGCTTTCTGGGCTGTGCCACCATTGTGATCTCTGCCTGGTTCCTGTGGGAGACAGAGATTTTGAATGGAGCATTTGGAGTAAAGTGCTACAGCTTGCTTGATGGCAATGTGGACTGCTGTGTGCCTCGAACTGTGTGCTGCTCAGGAGCACTGAATGGCTCTAAGGCAGGAGTGACTCAGCTCTGCCATGCTGAACTGTGCTGGTCTCAGGCAGGAACTACCGTAATTACTGTAGTAACAGCGCAGTTAAGGTTTAGACTGGGCAGGACACAGGTGGTACCATATTACCTATACATAGTGCAACTTAGGTTGTTAAGAAGTGCTTAGCATTTTAAGAAGTGCTCCTGGACAGTAAAGAATTACAGATTCACAATAGGATGGATTCAGACATAAAAGAACTTTAAATGGATCACAGTGTTGGATGTGTACGTAGGCTTGGGACAGAGAAGTAAAAAAAAATATAGAGAATAAAGTTAATGCCTTTAAAAAAGGATAAAGTCTTTAAAGAGACAGAATAAAGTGATAGAGTAAAAATAAGCCACATAAAAATGGAAAATGCACAGAGTCTGGATTCTTTGTATTATTGTGTTTTCTTTAAAATTTTTGACTGTGAAGGAGCTAAGTACAGAGAGACATTTCATTATATGGGCTGCCAAGTGGAATCAGAATGGATATTATAAGGGTATTATGACTTCAGAATTTGGGTCTAAGGATATGATGCTTTGGAGAGGGTCTTCTTTTGTCTTCACAGATGATGAGACCCTGTGGATTGCTTCTATCCAAATATGATATGATAGACCACACCCGCCTGAATGGTTGCTGTGAACACCCTCAAAAAATTACTTTGCTCAACTGCTGACTGAGATAAACATAGCAGACAGGTTATACCATAAAAGACCTGAATAACAGTGCCCCCATTCAGCAGGAAGCAGTTTGGAGAGAAAAAAACTGAGCCCATATTCCCAAATATTGTTTATAAATGTTCTTTTACATTTAAAGGGGGAAATGATATAGGTATGAATAATTTGCATTGGTATGGACTTTAAGGTCAATTTTGTTATATGTATTTCTGATATTGATTAAGGTATTGTGATTGTGTAGTTCATTTAAAAATGTAACGTATATAGGTTGTTAATGGATAATCATCAATAATAGTCAAGCTTGTAGTCATGTTAGTTAGATTTTCTAGATGTGCATAGATATATTTTAGATTGGCATTCTTCATATCTTTCAAAGACTGCAGAATATGGCATTAAAAATATTTTAATAACTTAGGGGTTTTCATGACAATGAGACACATCTGCTCCTGACAGCACCAATCTACTTCAAGAGGAAGATGGGCATTGAAGAGGATCCTTGTGGAGTTTGCTAGTCATTTCAGCAAGACACTGCTCTTGCTTGGACTGTTGCATGAACTGGACACAAAGAACCCACAGAAAGAGGACTGCTGAACTTGCCTAAAGGTGAGATGATCTTTCGGGGTTCCAGACTCATGAAAGAGTCTGTAAGACATTCTGCAGGACCCAACAGATAGTGACTGACTGTCTTTGAAATTTCCTGTTTCGTGGAAATGTCTGCTGGAAACTACAGGCCTGTAGGCTGAAGATGGATTCCCCAATGGTACAGAGGAATTTTGGGTGACTGTCCAGGCAGAAAGATATCTCTGTCATTTCTAGAGTTTTCTTATTTCTTGTTTACTTAGGTAGTATTATATCCTTCTGGAGTCTTAGATGGAGTTGAAGAATGGTTAGTTATAGTTATAGTTTTCCTTAGTTATGATAAGAGATAAAATAGATATAAATATTATAACTGTAATTCTTACTTGAGAACTGTTTTATTATATGTAATTTTACTATGTTAAAATGAAAGCCTTCTTTTTTGTTTAAATAGTAAAAGGGGAAATGATGGAGGTGGGTCATATGTATTGGTTAATAAAGAAACTGCCTTGACCCTTCTGATAGGACAGAAAATTAGGTACGTGGAGTAGACAGAACAGAATTCTGGGAGAAAGAAGCAGATTCAAGCAGACGCCATGTCTTTCTTCTCCAGGCAGTCATCATAGCTCTCCTCTCCAAGATGGATGAAGGTTAAGATCTTACTGGTAAGCTACCACCTCGTGGTGCTACACAGATTATTGGAAATGGGTTAATCTAGATGTAAGAGCTAACCAGTAAGAGGCTAGAGCTAATGGACCAAGCAGTGTTTAAAAGAATACAATCTGTGTGTTGTTATTTCCGGGTATAAAGCTAGCTGTGCAGGAGCTGGGTGGCGGGAAGCAGCCCGCAACTCCACACTACCATCAGCTTATATAGGTTAAGTGACATCCTGTGATGTAATATGGAGGGTCAGGCCTGCTTGTGGTGGTTTTTGTCCCGCCCGGTATCCCACAACTGTTTAGCCCCAAAGAAAATCACACACAGGTCTCCATAAATTATAAGCTGATTGGACCATTAGCTCTAGCTTCTCACTGGCTAACTCTCACATCTTAATTAACCCATTTTTCTGATCTATGTTAGCCCTGTGGCTCAGTACCTTTTTTCAGTGGAACAGATCACATCCTACTGCTTTGGTGATCTGGGCAGGAGTGGGAGGAATCAGCTTCCTCCTTCCCAGGATTCTCCTGTTCTCCTTACATCATTTCTACTTCCTGGCTGGTTTTCCTACCTATACTTTCTGCCTGGCCAATCAGCGTTTATTTAAAACATGATTGACAGATTACAGACAATTCTTCCGCACCACTGTGATGTGGGGGAACCTCCAGCCAACGAGAAACAGCCGAGCCCTCCCTCTGACTGGAGGGGCATCTACCCAGATTTTGCTGCCTCATCCCCCCTCAGTAACTCTAAGACTATCCTTCAAACTCGAGCCAGGCTTTTCTTGGGTCCACAGGCCTCAAGGTACAGGCTGTGAGATAATTTTGGCCCAACAATTATCCCTGTGACTTATTTATGCCCAATTTTATATATTTTATTGATTGACCATTTGACATTTCATGTTCATGTTCATCACTGCTAAAATATTTTATAAAAAATCATTTCATACTCGGTGGCTAAAAATAACAAATAATTTATTCTCACACCTACATTTGTGTTAACTAAACTTTGTCTGGATAAGACAAGTCTTATGTGAGCCTAACTGCAAGCCATGGACTATGCCCGGGCCTCCTATATCTGTCTTATTCTCCTTATACTCTGGTCTATACTGACATTATGACATCATCAGAAATACATGATAGCTCAGGCACAAACAAGCACATTGACACTTGGGGAATTGTCTTAGACAAGACCAGTTGCACAGTCCACAATTTCAGTCCACAATTCCAGTTACTTCCTCTCAAAGCAGAAAAGGCAAGATCCAGCTAGTCATACCAGCATGCTTGCTTATGCTCATCTTTCTTTCTACCCATGCAGCTTAAAATATTCTGACAACAAAAAGGTCCCACCCAAAGTGGCCTGTGTCAGCCCACACTGATTCACACTAGTAATCAAGACATGCCCACAGACACTCCCACAGATAATCCCTTAGACAAGTCCACAGACATCTCCACAATCATTTCCACAGACATCCCCACAGATATTTCCACAGACATCCCCACAGACAGCCCCACAGACATTTCCACAGACAGCCCCACAGACATTTCCACAGACAGTCCCACAGACATTTTCACAGATATTCCCACAGACATTTCCACAGATATTCTCATAGGCATTCTCAAAGACATTCCAACAGACATTTTCACAGATATTTCTGCAGACATTTCCACAGACATCCTCACAGACATCTCCTCAGACAATCCCACCAAGATCCCCACAGATATTCCCACAGATGTCTCCACAGACATTTCCACAGATAATCCCACAGACATCCCCATAGACATACCTACAGACATCCCCACAAATATTTCTACCGACATTCCCACGAACAGTCCCACAGACATCCCCATAAATATTTC
>NC_022012.1:4189858-4210707 GCF_000317375.1 Microtus ochrogaster | reverse complement strand
TCCACAGACAGCCCCACAGACATTTCCACAGATAATCCCACAGACATCTCCATAGACATGCTTACAGACATCCCCATAGACATACCTACAGACATTCCCACAAATATTTCTACCGACATTCCCACGAACAGTCCCACAGACATCCCCATAAATATTTCCACAGATATCCCCACAGACAGTTCCACAGACATCCTCACAGACATTTCCATAGACACCCCCACTGACATCCCCACAAAAGTTTCCACTGACATCCCCACAGACATCCGCACAGGTATTTCCACTGACATCCCCACAGACATCCCTTCAGGTATTCCCACTGGTCAACCTGATCTGGGTAAACCCTCCTTGAGATGCTCTTCTTTGGTGATTCCAGTTTATGCTAACACTTAAAATGAACCATTACCTGATGAAACTGCAGGCATTTCATAACTATGAGGTGGCAAGGATTACTGACCAGCATTTGTTGTGTAGAAACAGAAAGGGGGAGAGAAATACCAGCCAAACAATGTTTGGCAGCCCATTGGTTGTCAGTAACCAGGGAAAAATCAACAGTTACTGCATTGTATTGTGGAGGGACATAAAAATGGCAATGCCATCAAGAAATATAGAAAAAAATATAAGAGCAGATGGAAATGGGTTCACTAATACTGCTCTTGGCCAATCACATTTGAGAATAAAACTATCCTAAATGCCTGATGGTCATAAGGAAGGAGACAGAAAACTGTTGGTTTGAATGCATTCTCACTTTCTTCTATAAGTCAGCTGTAGCTAAGGCATGTACCAATGCCTTTCCTGGGCCTCTTTGGATTATTCACAAGATTAATGTTTCAATGAGTGTAAACAGAGATGTGAATGTCTCTTTCATATTATTTTGTGCTCCATGATCCATGGACTGAAGCCATAATAACCACAGTTGCCTTCCAAGTCATTTGTTGGAGAAGAAAATCCATCGGTTGTCAATTCACCTAAAAGTCTCTCTTTAGAATGGCTGATGAGAAAGAAATAAACTGCCAGAGCATTATTTCATCGTGGTTACTAATCATATTAGCCCAGCTGAGATTCTGTAACAGGGCACTTCATACTGTCAGTTTATAAACCATACTAACATACTTCTCATTTTCTGGATCTGGAGACTGGCAGTACAAAGTCAAGCCACAGTCAGGTTTGTTATCTAGGGAGGGTCTGTCTCCATTTCCTAGATGACACTTTGTCACCAGGCATGTTCTCAGAGGAGGATAGTGTGGCGCCCTCATGGAGCAGAAGGGGCAGAGAGCACGAGGGTATGCACTCTCTCATGCCTTTCATAAGCACACTGATTCTTTCCTGAGAGCCTAGGCCTCTAGATTCATCACTTTAGGAAAGACCACTACTCTTCATGGAATTAGGGCGGGGATTAAGCTTCATCTGAATTTGACAGGAGGAACCATTGTTCAAACCATTGCAGGAACAGCTTAAACCATATTTGCTGTATTAGAGCAACTGTTACAGACTCTGCAACCAATCAAACAAACAAAAGTCTCAATTGCTGGTGGAAGGTTCTGTGGTTAAAGCAGTTACTGTATAAGCAACAGGACCAGAGTTCTAATTCCCAGAAGCCATGGGGAGCTGGTGAGTGTGGGGATTTGCATATAATTCCAGCCTCAGAAGTTAAAGAAAGGAGATTTCCTGGACTGAGCTGGCTAGAGAGACCAGCCACACTAACCTGCTCGATTTTGTATGGGAGACACTGCCTCAGAGAACAAGGTAGAAGAAGAACAAAAAAAGAAGAACCCCAGTCAACCACAGGCAGGCCTGTGCTTGCTGTGCTTGTCTTCTCTCTCTCTCTCTCTCTCTCTCTCTCTCTCTCTCTCTCTCTCACACACACACACACATGAATAGAACTAAAAAGAAAGACAATGTGTCACTGGATCCAGACTTCTGTGTAGAAAAGCTGCAGATGTCTTGCTGACATCTGTATCACCCAGATGTCAGTGATTTACAAGATGATGTGCTTTCCAGACCTGAAGATTCAAGGGAAATGTTTGAGAAAAATCACACCTCCTGTGTGTGCTGTCCTTCATTGCTGTTACCAAGGTTGAGCAAGAAATGACATAGAACCTGCTCAAAAACTTTTGCAAGTCAGAGATTAAAGAAAGTACAAAAATGTTGGGCTATGTCTATAGCCACCGCTCTGGCTTGGAAAGGTTTCTATACCTCAGGTAGCAGGAGATGAATCTCTTGGTTCTCAGGCACCTTTCACAAAGATTTCTCTATCTATTAAAGGGCCTCACCATGGCGCAAACAAATGGAATGAAATGTGTACTTATGTGGCTTGGGAGATAACTCAGTTGGCAAAATATTTGTTATGCAAGAATCAAGATATGGATTTGAGCCCCAGAATCCATATAATAAAGCTGAGTGTGGGGGCATGCCCTTGTGATCCCAATGATGGAAAGACAGAAGCTCACTGGACAGCCAGCCTAGCTGGATTGTCATTTCAGCCCAGTCAGAGATGCTGTCTCAAAAAACACAGTGGAGTGTTGTAGGAGCTGCGGGTTGCATTCTGCCACTCAGCTCCCGCCACCGGCTAGCTTTACCCGAAATAACAACACACAAACTGTATTATTTTAATCACTGCTTGGCCCATTATATCTAGCCTCTTCTCCGCTAACTCTCGCACCTGGACTGGCCCATTTCTAATAATGTGTGTAGCACCCCAAGGTGCGCTTACTGGGAAGATTCTAGCCTATGTCCATCCTAAGTCAGAGCTTCATCACGTCTGCCCCAGAGAGCAGAGCTATCGTGTCTGCCCAGGAGAGGGGAGCATGGCATCTGAGCTCACTTCCTCTTCCTCCCAGCATTCTGTTCTGTTTACTCTGCCTATCTAAATTTTAACCTACCAGGGCCAAGGCAGTTTCTTTATTTAACCAATGACCTTCCTCCATCAGTGGAGCAGCAACCAAGACTGTCCCCTGGCCTCCACAGACACACACACTCATGTGTACATACACACATGAACATATGCATCCACATAAATCTGCCTTCTATAAGCCCTCCAATGACCTCCTAGAGAACTGTTCATACTCCTACTCCTGGCCATCAGACCTGTGTTAAGACTAAATTCTGACATTTGCTAGATGGAATTTAGCTTGACCAGGAACTTCGAGGAATTGGCGAGGCTTTGGAGAGAAAAGAAAGCATACCGAGACTGGCTTTTGAGGGCATTTGATCCAGGAATCTACAATATTAGACAGAAAAGGCGTGGATGTAGTGACTTGAAACCACTGCCCGAAGACACAAGATGAAACTCCTTGGCAAGGTTGTTAGAAGAACAGGCAAACTTATCTCTGAAAAGGCGCTGAGAAACTAATTATTCGTATTAAGTAAAATTTAAGTGTCTGAGTTGCTCTGGCAGATAGCATGGAATGAAGACTTGAGTATATATTGAATGTCTGGGAGACTCACAGGAGGTCAGGGTCCCATGGGTGGGCCCAGAAGAAGGACATTCACCAAGGTCATGAGGGTTGGGCTGATGTAGAGAAATGTGCCTCATTAGTACATTGTGTGGCAGACTTTTCCCACTGGCTAGGAGTGGTGGAAGGAGAAGCGGTTATAAACTGAATCCATTCATAGCCACAGGAAAGAGAGAATGAAATAAAGCACAGTTCGCTGTGTTATTCATTTGAGTTCAGGCAGCTCAGCCACAGTGCCAAGCAGTGGTTGTTATAGGGACTGAGAGAACGCTGAAAGACTGGTGTGCATCTACTGACAAAATATAACAGCCACAGCAAAAGAGAATACATAAACTCTGTATCAGAAGAGGAGGACTGAGGGGCAGGATTCTGAGAGTTACCGCAGTTCCTGAATGTCAACCAACCTTCAGGTCTGGCTCCAGTGAGTTTTCAAAGAAATAGCTTGGTAACACTGTAGCATTTCTGGTCCTAAAGAGACCTACAACCACAGCTGACTCCGACTAGGTCTGGAGATTGAAAGATGTCATTTTTTAGATCTTGTTTTTTAATGGAAGCTTGGAACTGGTCATGATGGGACCATTTCTACATACTGGGATAGAGGTTCTCTCTCACATGCATGCTACTACATCACTATCCCTATACCCATCCATCCAGACACAATGGGGAGATGGAAATATCCAGAATTTTAAGGACCACTGGGTGCAGATACTGAGCTGATGCTGCTGTCTGGAGACCCAAAGTAAAGTAAGTTTTTCTCTTAGAACAGAAGCTTGTGAGAGACAGGTGTTAAATGGAATCCTTCACGGATATGGTTTGTAATCTGTTTGTGAGTATCTGATAGTTCTCAAGCTAATAGTAAGAATTAAAATACTTGGGAAACTCGGTATCACGATAGCAGGTTCTTGGCTTGGGCAGTAAGTGATAGTCCACTGGAAGTCAGAAAATGGCTCCTTCTAACCCTCTAACTAGCCCAGGAAATCAAAATAGGCACATGGGAACAGATTCTCACCCACACTGCCTTCTTACCATGACAGCAGTCTGGGTTAGGGCTGCCAATAAGACCCCACGGCAGCTAACACAGCTTCCCTTAGGTGCTGGGTGTATCCTAAAAATGGTGGTGTGTTCAACAAAGCCACAATACAAAGCATAGCTTCTTCATTGAATACAGGATCGTTAGACCTTATTGCAAGAGCTGAGACATGGTGAAGTGTATGGCTTTTCTTTTTCTTCTTGAAAGAAAGACATCAGAAACAGCTGGTGTTCTCATTAACCTTCACTTTAGGGCTTAACTCTCCCTCTGTCTACCTTAACACGGGTATGAACTCCTACAAAACTTCACATTCACTTACTAAAGTGATCATGTGTCGAGAATTGTTCATACTCAGAAATGTCTGTGGAACTGAGTTCTGTGAATGACCTGGACCTGGACAATCAATTATTCATAGGAATGAAATTGTATCCAGCATTGAGGCTGTGTCGACTCCACAGTCAGAGTTAAGCTTCCTAACAAGTGGCCAAGAGCCACATGACAGCTGCAGCTCTGCCCCACCCCATGCTGTGTCTGTAGCCATATGGAGAGCCCACCAGAGCCGGAAGCAGAAGCCATAGCTTGGATTAGGAATGGGTCAGTGTGACATAAAGATATGAGCTAAAAATTAATGATGAGTGCTTTTAAATCAACCACAGGGTGAACTAGAAAGGCTGTAAAGTAAGAGAGTTTCTGAAGTACAGATCTAGGAACATCCATTTTGTGCTAAGACCCTTTGCCTTCCAGACACTGGACTTTGGCTGCGTGTGGATGGGCCTGGCACTGAAGCAGACCAGAGGACAGATAGCTTTCCTAGATCGTTGAGGCTTCTCCTGCTCTGGTACTACTGTAAGAGATATGATTCAAATTGAGTATCTTGTCAAATGTATAGGATAGAACCCCCATCACATTTAATTTGATGAAAAGAAAACAGCAAGACCTTTCTTAAACCATTGAGAAGCCAGGATTATATACAATAGTACCTAAATGAGTCTCCAGGACTCTTCTCACTACCTTCAGTTTCTAGACTGCGAGGTGTTCTCAATTTTACTCAAATAGCTCCATGGATTATATTTGTCCTATATTATCCATAACCCTTCACAAAATAAGTTGTTAGATTTTTAGTAATAGAAAGGTCAAACTAAATTATGTTCTTCTTCATAGTTTAACATTATATCCAAGATGTGTGTGTGTGCGCGCGCGCATGTATTTTGGGACTGATCTCCTTTTCAACTGAGCAAAGTGAGAGTTGAACAAAATGATGGCGAGAAGCTGGGGTGAAGAACAGCCTTCCTCCTGGGACTCCTCTCCAGCAGCACACCTTGTCCTGAGTCAGTCTGCACTGGCCGAGGACAGATGTGCTTTTGGTTCTGTGCTGGAAGCGCCTGCCACTGTGTCCTCTGGGGACACAGTAATACTGTCCCCGGGATATTACCAAGTAAAGCCTGTGTAAAATCCAATTCATTTTTTCAGCTGTGGAAGCAGCAGACAATGATGGAATAAGCAACAGCTGGATGGAGATACATTTAGGCAGGGTACCCAGTGGTGGGCTCTGTGCTCACCATCAGCACTCTCCACTCCAAGATCATTATTTGTAGATTGGTAACGGTGACATTTAGCTGGAATGATTGACTATCTGGAAAAGTAACTGAGCCACATCAATAAAAAAGTTGCTCAGTATAGTGTCAGTATAAAAAATTGCTCAGTATAGTGTCAATATAAAAAATTGCTCAGTATAGTGTCTTGATTATAGACAATCCACAAATATTACTAAAAAAGGGAGGGGCTGTCATATCCAAGAAAATGGCGATAATAAATAACATTTTGAAAAGTGGCTAAATATTATGGTGAGCACTTTGCTATCATATCAAGCTGTTAGACACCATCATCGCACAACTTTGTAGGACGAATTTGAGATAGAGAGAAGGTAGGGCTTCCTATAGTCATAGCAACTAAGGCTTCCCACAAGCCTAGAGGTCTGTTCTAACTCCAGAATCTTTTGTGAGATTGTCACATTTTGTATTTTAAGAAAATAACACAGCAAAAAAAGGCTTGGATGAGGTAAGATATGTAGTAAACCTGTCTTTAAGAATTTCATACACTATGCCTTAATCATATTCATCCTCCTCTCAACTCCTCCCTAATCTATCACCCTTCCCTACACATCCAACTTCTTGTCTGTTTGTTTGTTTCTTTCTTAAATCAATTCCAACATATGCTACTCTGTGTATGGCCATTTGCTGGAGTGTGGTCAACATGCCAGGGATCACACTCTTAAGGAAAACTGATTCTCCCCTCTTCTGGAAGGTAACATTTGCCGATAGCTCTCATCTGGGAGTGGAACTTCATGTCCACCCTACCACTCTGGTGGGATGGTAAGGATTATTATTTTTATTGATATTAAATCAAATATACATTATATGGAAACTCCTTGAAGTTCAACAGGAATAAGAAAGTGCATCTGGATATGGAGTCATGAGACATGGACAGATTATAGTTTCAGCTCACGTAGTAAATCACCTAACGTGCTGGGTTCACACAGAGGTGGGTGCAGTTGCTGCCTTTCTTTTCTGAGGGGAATAACAGAGTAAACAGATATGAAACACTTCACAAATGCAATTGCCTAGCAGATTGTAGTTGTCATTACTAAGTAGACATAATTATATATCTTTTAAGAAACACAGAATTGATATTGAAATTACACTGATTTTTCTTTCCATTCTAACTGAAAAAATGGAACAAATTGATTATGCTTTAATTTACAACATTCTACTAAGTAAAATGTTTTGACATATAAATTTTTAGTACTATAACTTCAATTGTGTTTTAAATTTACCTTTTGAAAATTTCATACACGTATATATTTTAATTATACTCACCTCTTCTGCTTTCCTCTATCTCCTGAACCTGACCCAACATTTTCTCCTCATAATATCATTTTTACTTTTTTTAAAATTACTTTTCAGATCCACTGAGTATAATTAATGTTGTTCATAGGCACATGGGCCATCCACTGGAGTGTGGGCAACCTACAAACCCAGAGGAAAATGACCCTTCCTCCCCACTCATCAGCAACTGCTTTTAGTGCTTTGGTGAACCTCACAACTTGCCAAAATGTTGAGAAATGACTGAGAGCTCAGCCCTAACTGGAACATCTGTATCATCCACTTCCCTGGCTCTAAAACTCAGGGAATACCTTGTTTTTAATATGGCAAAATTACCATGGATGAAGCCAAAAGATGGCAACACACAGCAATCTTCTTTCTTTGTTTTTATAGACAGTTTTGCAAGAGGATGAGAAACAACAGGTATCCTGTATTCTGGAAGATGTCATTATGGTTGCCTAGGAGACACTCCAGGATACATTACTGAGTTTTGCTTTGTATTCTTTTAGAGTCAATAGAAATGAGTGAGATATGAGACATAGATGCTAAGACTTCAGAAAATAAGCTTGCACCATTATCACAGGAATCAAGAATGTGCAAAGATATATTTATACTTTTTAATCCACTTAGCAACTTTGTGAAATACATCCTGTTTCACTGAGAGGATTCTGAAGCAGGCATATCTGGAACTATTCACCATAGTTGAAAATGCAGGATGCATACACATAGAGTAACCAACTTGTAGAAGGCCAGACCGTTAGCTGACAAAGTAAGTGTTGTAGTGGGATGTATGAAGAGAGGTTGTGGACAAGAGGAAGGGTGGCCCAGAAACTCCTATAGGAGTGACAATAAAGTCTAAGATCCAGGAAGAAGCCTTAAACAGCCCTCTTAGCAGAAATAAGGCTGAAGAATTGTCAGCATGGTTAACCAAAGGTTGAGTGCACGGAACAGTGATCTAGAGAATTAGGAAGCAGGTGAGAGCTGAGGAATCATAGATTCACGCAGAGGACAGTGATGTGGAAGAACAGAGGATCTCCGTCCCACTGGAAGGCAGCCTTCAGGTGGACAAGAAACAACTTCAATTTTCTGTGTGGGTTAGAGACCTCCACTATATGAGTCACATAGGATTTCACCTATGCTGATGAAAGAGGCAGCTTGACTGTTTTTTATGTAATGGAAAGACCACAAACATGCCAAGGCTATTACAAATTCTGCAGGTGCTGCTAGACTTGCAAATCTTTCTTGCAAATGAGTTTGAGTCCTTAAGGTTGCAATAAGAAAAGGAAAGGGCAAGTGCCATGGGCAAAGTGGCAATCATGAGAATTGACCATTTGAAGAGAGAGTTCTTGGAAGTTTAAACATTTAATGCCCATTCACTCAAACTGACCAGAGCAATGTTCACAAGGCCAGTTTTGATTGCAAGTCTACTCTAAAGCAAATACCTGAGAGTGATGGAGGAAGGTCACTGGTTAATTAAATAAAGAAGGTGCCTGCCCTGATAGGTTAAAACATAGGTGGGAGGAGTAAACAGAACAGAATGCTGGGAGGAAGAGGAAGTGAGCTCAGACTCGACAGCTCTCCTCTCGGGGGCAGACGCCTCAGAGAGACACGATGCTCCACTCTTGCGGGCAGAGGCAAGAGCTCTGCTCTCTGAGGCACACGCGATGAAGCTCCAACCCAGGATGGACGTAGGCTAGAATCTCCCTGGTAAGCCACCTTGTGGGCTACAGCAGATTATTAGAGATGGGCTAGTCGAGGTGCGAGAGTTAGCCTAGAAGAGGCTAGATAGAAATGGCCAAGCAGTGATTAAATGAATACAGTGTCCGTGTAATTATTTCAGGTAAAGCTAGCCTTGCGGGCAGCGGGGTGTTGGGGACGCAGCCCCGCCGCTCCTATTACTACATGAGATAGACAAATTGAAGCATCAATCAAAATTGGAGCTTTGTTTGCAAGACAGAAGATTAGATAGCTAGATGATAGATAGATACATACATGAATACATAGATAGTTGATAGACGGATAAATGATAGATTTATATAGATAGAGAGCATTTCCTTGACAAGTTGAATCAAGATAATCTTAGAGATACTAAATGTTTTGTTAATATCTCAAAAACTGTATCTACAACTAGGGAGGCATCTCAGTGACAGGGATTATCTAGTGTGTTCAAAGCTCTGAGTTTAATCTCCACATCAAAAACTGTCTCTTCATTTTACATGGAAATGCTTGGGTGAGTGGAGGGAAACCTCAGTGAACTTTGCTTCTAGTTCCAGCAGCTGGAGAAACTGTGAAAAGTCCTTCTAGATTCCAGCATTATGTTGTATATCACCTAGTTTTTGTATTTTAATGTGTCTTTATTTGAGCCTTAAAGCTGCATTTTGAGAACGTTTGGGAGAGATTTCATTAAGAGATTAGCCATATGCGATAGTAAACCAGCATTCTACAATGCGTTAAGTATTTGTTTACTAACTCCTTTACTTACTCACTCTATTGGTTACTTTTCTCTCTGATGTGACCAATACCTGAGTAGAAGGAGTTTCATGATGGTGGCGACTCTTTTGGCTCACGGTTGCAGAGGCACACAGTCAGTCATGCTAGGCCGGCATGGTAGCTGGAATAGGAAGCTGAGTGGTCATATTGCCTTGGCAGTGAGATAGTAGAGAACAAACAGAAAAGAGGGTAAAGCATACAATTTCACAACTTGATTCCCGACCCCTGAACCACTTCTTTCAGTGATTCTCCACCTTCTTAAGGTTCCATGTCCTTCAAACAGAGACACTAGCTTGAGACCAAGTATTCAAACATAGTAGCCTCTAGGAGACAATTTACCTTCAAACCAGATCATCTATTTTGAAGTACTGGGAAACCCAGGGCCTCATGCATTTGAGGCAAATGTTCCATCACTGAACTACACCACCAGGCCTTATTTTAACATTTTTTTTAAAAAAAAATTTAAACAGTATTTTAAGTGGCATTGTTAGGTATTTGCTTTAAGTGGTTCTTGCTTCTAGTGCCATTGCATCTTGGTCACTTTGCTTGACAACATGGTACTCAGTCTTAGAAACATAAGAAGTCTGGTTTATTTTTATGAAATCTAATTTGTAAAAATTCCACTAGCTAGTCTTTTGGAATTTTGTCTCTTTTCTTCTTTTGACCTCTGTATCTTCACAAACAACATCAATGCTATGAAATAAATTTAAATATCTTGAGACATATACTTTTAAATACATCTATATCTTAATGTATTATACCGTATAGTCCTTTAAAATATGCAAGTATACCAGGATTTATTTTTGTCTACACAAAAAGCACAATAATGCCCATGTACTACATAATTACCCTGAAATAATGATATTCATTATTACTTAGGAGCCTGTGAAGTTTCACTGGTTTGGAAACTTCTTAACCCAATGTCAATATCTGAGACCCTTTGAGTTATCATCCTGGTAATGTGTTTGCAGGCTACGAGGAAACAGAGGTGAGATTTGTTTTCTGATGTAGGTTTGTTCACAGAATGGAGTCTTTTTTGGAAGTCTTACTTCCTACCTTGAGCTGAAAGGGATATGAGAAATGGTATTTTGTTTATTTATTTTGATTACTATTATTTTTTAATCAGGGTGGACATGTTCTTAAAATAATTCTCAAACTTTTGGTTAAACAAACATTTCAAGATTTTGGCAATTAAAGTCACACATATTTTTTAGTTCTAAACTTCAGGTCAAGTGTTTCTAAGATTCTAACACTGGATGATAGGGGTGGATGCCTGAGTAATAAAGATAAATACCAACATCTTCAGTAGATTTCCATATCTAGTCTTTGAAATTTTCTAAATTTCTAAGTCATATAGCCTGTTTTAATCATATTTGTATTCATACTCACTGTTATCCATTTCCAAAAGAAATGGACCCTGTTACAGAGACAATCAAGTTATGACTTCCTATGATGGGAATTATTTGTCTGCTTTGTTGGTTTGGACAAGATAAAATGTTCTGTTTGATGAATGAGAACATAGAAAGAAGGGGTCTGAAAGTGAGGAGAGGAGAAAAAACAGTCAGCCGCTGTGAAAACAAGGACATTGACCATTCCTAATCATATATGGTTATTTTTTGTTTTGTCTTTATTTTTTCTTTTTTATTTTTATTGAGCTATATATTTTTCTCTGCTCCCATCCCTTTCTCTCCCCTCCCCTTTACCCTCTCCCATGGTACCCACGCTCCCAATTTACTCAGGAGATCTTGCCTTTTCTACTTCCCATGTAGATAAGATACATGCATGTCTTTCTTAGGGTACTTATTGTTGTCTAGGTTCTCAAGGATTGTGAATTATAAATTGGATATTCTTTGCTTTATGTCTGAAAAACACTTATGAGTAAGTACATATTATATTTATCTTTCTGGGTCTGGGTTACCTCATTCAATATGATCTTTTCTAGATCCATCTTTTTGCCCACAAATTTCAAGATGTCATAATTTTTTTCTGCTGTGTAGTACTCCATTGTGTAAATGTACCACATTTTTCTTATCCATTCTTCGGTCAAGGGGCATTTAGGTTGTTTCCAGGTTCTGGCTATGACAAACAATGATGCTATGAACATAGCTGAGCACATGTCCTTGTGGTACAATTGAGCATCCTTTGAAAAAATATCCAAACGTGGAATTGCTGGGTCTTGAGGTAGGTTGCTTCCTAATTTTCTGAGAAATTGCCATACTGATATCCAAAGAGGTTGTACCAGTTTGCACTCCCACCAGCAATGGAGGCATTTTCCTTTACCCCACATCCTCTCCAGCATAAGTTGTCATCAGTGTTTTTGATCTTGGCCATTCTTACTGGTGTAAGATGGAATCTTAGAGTTGTTTTGATTTTCATTTCTCTGATGACTAAGGATGTTGAATATTTCCTTAAGTGTCTTTCAGCCATTTTATTTTCCTCTGTTGAGAGTTCTCTGTTTAGGTCTGTACCCCATGTCTTATTGGATTATTTGTTCTTTTGATGACCAACTTCTTGAGTTCTTTGTATATTTTAGAGATCAGCTCTCTGATGTGGAGTTGGTGAAGATCTTTTCCCATTCTGTATGCTGCCATTTTGTCTTGCTGACCATGCCCTTTGCTTTACAGAAGCTTCTCCGTTTCAGGAGGTCCCATTCATTAATTTTTTTTTTAGTGTTTGTGCTACTGGAGATAAATTTAGGAAGTAGTTTCCTGTGCCAGTGCATTCAAGTGTACTTCCCACTTTCTCTTCTATGAGGTTCACTGTGTTTGGCTTTATGTTGAGGTCTTTGATTCATTTGAACTTGAGTTTTGTGCATGGCAATAGAGATGGATCTTTTTTCATTCTTCTACATGTTGATATTCAGTTATGTCAACACCATTCAATGAATATGCTTTTTTTCCATTTTATTTATTTATTTGCTTCATTGTCAAAAATCAGGTGTTCTTAGGTGTGTGGGTTGATATCTAGGTCTTTAATTTGGTTCCATTGGTCCTCCAGGTTGTTTTCAGTACTGTTACTTTGTAGTAGAGTTTGAAGTCAGGGATTGTGATGCCTCCAGAAGTTCCTTTAGCATGAGAATTGTTTTGGCTATCCTGGATTTTTTGTTTTTTTTTTTTACACGAATTTGAATATTGTTCTTTCTAGGTCTGTGAAGAATTTTTCTGGTATTTTGATGGGCATTGCATTGAATCTGTAGATTGATATTGGTGAAATTGCCACTTTTACTATGTCAATTCTACCTACACAAGAGCATTTCCATTTTCTGGTGTCTTCTTCAATTTCTTTCTTCAAAGATTTAAAGTTCTTGTCATACAGGTCTTCCCCTTGTTTGGTTAGAGTTATGCCCGAGTTTTTACATGGGACTTTTTTAGAGCAGTCAAAATCTTTACTCCATCCTTATTAGGAAGGGCTACTGAGTATCATTGGTCAGCGAGCTACATTTGTTTATATCCTAGACTTGCTGGAGGTTAGATAATGAGTAAGAAGCTCTCTACTGTCGAGCAACTTATAGTCTACCTGGGGTAGCAGACAGTAAACAGAAGACTGTGGGGGCCACCCCATACTTATTGCAGTGACTCTCATCATTAAACGTGATGATTATTTTAGATTAGTACAGCAAGAAAATGGAGGAAAGGATGATGGAATTAAGACTCACACCCCTAAAAGAAAGGCATGCCAGGTAGAAGATGCACAGCAGAATAAGATGTGCAAAGATCCTCGTGAATAACTTCTGCTGTTTCAGGTTCCCTGGCATTGGCCTTGTCTCCAGGATTGTTGCATTACCTGTTTGCAGAGACAGACTGGGTCACCATGACATTAACCAGGGAATGCTTTTCAGCATTGACTAAGTCGGCCTGTTGCTTCAATGCCATCTGCGTCTTACTCATAATAACCGCTTTAGCTGTCAAAGTGACACCTGGTTCACTCCGACCTATCTCTTATTCCCAGAGATTTTCACAGAAGCTGCACATGAGAGCAGAGAGTCTGGGAAGTTACCATGCCAGCTCAAACATTCACAGGTTTAAGCACAATGGGATTACTCTAATCTCTTATAGTAGAAATGCCAGAGGAAGATTTTCTTCTCAGATCCACTCTGACATGTTTGATATAGATTGTCAAAAGCTACTTTTGTTGTGACAATTTGGTCAAGATGTATAAATAAGAATGTCAGCACAGCCAGTGACTAGTTTCACCCACCACAATTGAGAAGAGTTTCATCTGCCACAATTGAGATCGAGGGCTTAGTGCACCATGGTGTCTCTGCTTGCTATCACTTGGAACACATAAACTTGTGGAGAACGTGTTTTGACACTTAACTTCAGGCCCGATCTCAACGTTAGGAAGGTTGAAAACCACTGATCTAGACCAACCTGACCAATACCAAGATATCGACTCAAAGCAGGGTTTTATGGATGTATATATATTTCTCCTGGCTCATAATACTCTCAGATATTTTTATTTGTCTAGAACGATAAGGTTAAAAAATTTTGCATTTGGCTTTAGTTCTTGAAGTACTGTTGTGATTTAAGAGTGATGAAGATTTTTTTTTCACCTTATAATATTGGTGTAACTTAGGACTTAGAAGCAGGCATTAGAAACAAAGTACTAGACAACTCTCTCTCTCTCTCTCTCTCTCTCTCTCTCTCTCTCTCTCTCTCTCTCTCTTTCTCTCTCCATCTGTGTGTGTGTTCTTTCCCTTTCCCTTCTAAAGCAGGCTGTTGATATTGCATTTGCAATTCACTGTGTATATGATAAATTTATTTCTATATTTAGCATGCATCTTAGTTACAGTTTCTACTACTGTGAAGAGACATCATGACCACAGGAACTCATATAAAGGAAAACATTTAATTGAGGTGGCAGCTTACAGTTCAGAGGTTCAGTCCAGGCAGACATGGAGCTGGCTACATCTTGATCAGGAGGCAGCAGGAAGTAGACTGGGTGAAGCTAGTGCAAAAGAGACCTTAAATCCAACCCCCACAGTGACACACTTCTTCCAATAAGGCCACACCTATTTCAACAAGACCATATCTCCTAATACTGCCACTTTCTTTAGGGGCCATTTTCTTTCAAACTACGTTTCACTCACTGGCCCCCAAAGGGAGTCATATTATAATGCGAAAGTACATTAATTTCAACTTCAAAAGTTCCCATAACAGTCTCAAACTTCTTTCAAAGTCTAAAATCTCTTCTGAGACTCATGGCAATCTCTTAACTATAATCCTCTTTAAAAACACTTCCAGACAAGGGAGTGACTGCTAAGGGAGCAAGCCCATGCCAAGACCTCTGTGGGATCAGGCCCAAGCCAGGGACATCTGTGGGAACAGGCCTGAGCCAGCAACTTTCACCAGAGCAGACCTGAGGCAGCAACCTCCACAGGAACAGGCTTGAGACAACGATTTCCACCAGAGCAGACCCAAGGCAACAACCTCCACAGGAACAGGTACAAGGGAGCCATTGCTGAGGGAGCAGGCCCAAGTAGAAACCTCAGCGACCACTGCATCAGAGCAAACCTGAGCCAGCAACCTGTTCTAAAGCAGGCCAAGAGCAGTGACCTCAGTGGGAGCAGCCCCAAGCAAGCAACCTCTATGGAAGCAGTATCAAACAACCCCAAGTATTGCAGAGCAACCCCCGGAAGCACTAAGTGACTTCCAGGAACCCCAGTGACCTCCAAGGTGACTGTGGAACCATGGCCCTGATTACAGCATGAGGAGCAACCATCTGAGCCTTGAATCCACTGCACCTGGAAGATTGACCACCAGAGACACAACCCCAACTGCACCCATCAGAGGAAAAGATGGATAGAGCAGAAGAACACACTCAATACCACAACAAACACCACAACACCAGTAAAAACTAGTAGCCCTACAACAGGAAGACTTGAACAACCAAATATAGATGAAGCAGAATAAAATGACCTAAGAAATAATTTTAGGAGAATGTTTGAGGCCCCTAAAGAGGAAATGAAAAGTTTCCTCAAAAATTGGAGGAAAAGACAAACAAAAGATTGGAAGACACCAGCAAGTCCCTTAAAGAAAACCAAGAAAAAGCAATCACACATATGAAAGAAACTATTCAAGACTTGAAAACTGAAATATACACAATAAAGAAAACATAAACTGAGAGAAATACAAAAACAGAAATTATGATAAAATGTTCAGGAACCACAAATAAGCATAAACAACATGAAACAAGAGAAAGAATCTCAAGCACTGAAGATACAATAGAGGAAATATACTCATTGGTCAAAGAAAACATTAAGTCTAAGCAAAAGCTTAACACAAAATATACAGAAAATATGAGACACTATTAAAAGACCAAGCCTAAGAAGAGCAGGGATAGAAGAAGGAGAAGAAGTCCAGCTCAAAATCACAGAAAATATATTTAACAAAATCATCAACCTAAAGAAAGATATGTCTATGAAGATATAAGAAGCTTATAGAACACCAAATATACTAGATCAAAAAAAAGTCCACTGGCGACATAATAACCAAACAGTAAACATACAGAATAAAGAAAAAATGTTAAAAGATGCAAAAGATAAAGGCCAAGTAACATATAAAGGCAGACCTATTAGAATTACACCTGACTTTTCAGTGGAAAAAATGAAACCAGAAGGTCCTGGCCAAGCGTTATGTAGACATTAAGAGACCATGGATGCCATCCAAGACCACTATACCCAGAAAAACATTCAATCACCATAGACAGACAAAACAAGATATTTCAGGATAGAAGCATATTTAACCATTACCTAGCCACAAACTGAGCTTTACACAAAGTATTAGAAAGAAAACTCCAACTCATCCACAAAAACACAGATGATCTCACAGCAGCAAATCTCAAAGAAGGGAAAACACACACAATAACATCATCAACAATTAAAACTAAAATAACAGGAGCTAGCAATAATTGGTCATTAATATCACTTAATATAAATGGATTCAACTGAGCAATAAGAAGACACAGGCTAACAGATTCAATAAGAAAACAGAATCCATCCTTCTGTTGCATACAAAAACACAACTCAACCTCAAAGACAGACATTGCCTCAGAGTAAAGAATTGAGGAAAAAATTTTCCAATCAAATGAACCTAAGAAATAAACTGGTGTAGCTATCCTAATATCTAACAAAATAGACTTCAAACTAAAATCAGTCAAGAGAGACAAAGAAGGACATTTCATATTAGTCACAGGAAAAATCCATCAAGAAGAAATCTCAATACTGAACATTTCTGCTCCAGATACAAGGGCACCCTCATATGCAAAAGAAACACTTCTAAAGCTTAAACCACACATTAAACCCCACACACTGATAGTGGGAGACTTCAACACCTCACTGTCATCACTGGACAGGTCAGTCAGACAAAAAATGAACAGAGAAATAAGGGAACTAACAGATGTTATGACTCAAAAGGACTTAACAGACATCCAAATATAAAAGAGTATACCTTCTTCTCAGCACCTCATGGAACCTTCTCAAAAATTGACCAGAGAACTTAGACAACAATGAGGACACTAAGAGAAACATACATAGATCTGATCTGCATGAGAAGTAGGAAAAGATAAGATCTCCTGAGTAAATCAGGAGTATAGGGTCCTTGGGGGAGGGTTGAAGGGGAGAAGAAAGGCAGGGAGGGGAACAGAGAAAAATGTAGAGCTCAATAAAAATCAATAAAAAAGTATCAAAGAAAAAAAGTATCAAAGTCAAGTGATGTGTGGATGTGGAGAAAGGAACTGTTACATGCTGAAATGTAAGACACCAGGAAGGGTTCTCAAAAAGTTAAAAAAAAAAGAATTGTTGTATGATCAAGCTGTTCCATTTTCAGATATATATCTAAAGGAAAAATAAATCAATAAATTGAAAATGTTAAGAAAAAATTGACCACATACTAGGTAGCAAGGCAAACCTCAACAGATACAAAAAAATTGAAAGAACCCCATGTATCTTATTGGATCACTATGGCTTAAAATTAGAATTCAACAGCAACACTTATTCCAGAAAGCAAACAAACACATGGAAATTAAACAATGTTCACCTGAATCATCGATGAGTCAAAAAAGAAATAAAGGAAGAAATTAAAGACTTCCTAAAATTCAATGAAAATGACCACACAACATACTCAAAGTTATGGGACACAAAGCAGTATTAAGAGGAAATAAAAAAAGTAGAAGTTAAATTCTCACTATTTGCTGATGAATGATAGTTTACATAAGCGACCCCAAAAATGTTAGCAAGGAACTTCTACAACTCATGAACACTTTCAGTAATATAGCAGGATGCAAGATTAACTCAAAAAAATCAGTAGCCCTCTTTTACACAGATGATAAATGGGCTAAGAGAGAAATCAGAGAAATCATCCTTCACAATAGCCCCAAATGACATAAAATATCTTGGAGTAACTTTAACCACACATGTGGAAGACCTGTATGACAAGAACTTTAAGTCTTTGAGGAAAGAAATTGAAGACACCAGAAAATGGAAAGGTCTCCCATGCTCTTGTGTAGGTAAAATTAACATAGTAGAAGTGGCAATCTTATAAATATCAATCTACTGATTCAATGCAATGCCCACCAAAATACCAAAAAAATTCTTCACAGACCTAGAAAGAACAATATTCAACTTCATATGGAAAAAGCAAAAAATCCAGGATAGCCAAAACAATCCTTATGATAAAGGAACTTCTGGAGGCATCACAATCCCTGACTTCAAGCTCTACTACAGAGCTACAGTACTGAAAACAACCTGGAGGACCAATGGAACCAAATTAAAGACCTAGATATCAATCCACACACCTAAGAACACCTGATTTTTGACAAAAAAGCAAATAAATAAATAAATAAAATGGAAAAAAAAGCATATTCATTGAATGGTGTTGACATAACTGAATATCAACATGTAGAAGAATGAAAAAAGATCCATTTCTATTGCTGTGAACAAAACTCAAAAATAGATGGGTCAAAGTCTTCAATATAAAGCCAACCACACTGAACCTCGCAGAAGAGAAAGTGGGAAGTAAACTTGAATGCATTAGCACAGGGAACCACTTCTTAAATATATCTCCAGTAGCACAGACACTGAGAGAAACAATTAATAAATGGGACCTACTGAAACTTAGACGCTTTTATAAAACAAAAAGCATGGTCAACAAGACAAAATGGCAGCCTACAGAATGGGAAAAGATCTTCACCACCCCACACTGGACAGTGTGTGCGCATGTGAGCACAAGCACACACATATGTTATGGAGGTCAGAGGACAACTGCAGGTTGTTCATTCTCTTGTTTTCACCCTGTGGGTTCCAGAGATCAAACCTAGGTCATCCGTCTTGCCAGCAACGACCTTGACTTGACGAGCCATCTCACTGAACCACTTTTTCCAATATTAAAGAAATTATTCCCTTAGAACAGTTTCCCAAGAATTGTACTACTAAACCAGATAGAATCTCTTTTCTAGTGTGTATAATTACTTACCTAAAAGCTTGGGGATAGATTACAATGCTATGAAAAGTGTTTGATGGCAAAGTTTCATAAATTCATGTAACACTTTGTGTCCCCAAATTTCTGTCAGATTCTACAGGCGTGCCTGTGAGGCCAGCCTGATCTACAAGAGCTAGCTCGAGGACAGGCTCCAAAGCGACAGAGAAACCCCACCTTACATGAGTGGGGATATAATTCAGGATGTTCATGCAGCCTTCCTTGCTGTGCTCTGTTCAAACATGGTGTCGCTGTCACAGTGGATTCTCACTGTTCATTGCTGGGTTCATCTTCCCTTTAATGGGGAAGCCTTTAAAAGACAGCCACAGATATGCTGCTTCCCTCACACCCAGGTACCACAGTGTGCATATAATCTCAAGCATACTTTAAATGGTGAGGGCTTTCTTCCAGTTCCAGAAAAGTCTCGGAGTTCTTTGTTCTTGGAACTAGGAGAAAAGGTAAGTTAATATGTTCTCAAATTACCCTAATGTGACTTTAATGTAAGAAAAGAGGCAACTATTCACCATTATTTTTAAATTCTCTCCAGAACTGGTTTTTCTTCTGACTCAGGCTGAGAGAACATGGAGCCTCTTAGCACTGCTCTCCCTCAGAAGCCAGAGCACTAGCTCTTAGTTCTGCACTAGCACTTTGGTCAAGTTGGGCCCTATTTCAAAGAGTATAAACGTATAAGGGGCAGGTTGCTCCCACAAAGGAAAATAAAAGCCTGCCTGCCAAAGGCAGGAAAATTTCTGTTATAAAATTATTTTAAGAGGTTAGGATTCTGGGTGGAGAGAGAAAGTACACATTGACACTCCTCAAAAGATGACTTGAGACAGCCAGTTGGGAGGGGGCAAAGAAAATATTAAAAAGCAAAATGACTGCAAGAAGGAAACCTTACTGTCATGGCTGGTTATTCTACGTCACACAAAAGGAATGGTGCCAAGGTCAGTGCACTCATGATGATGAAAACTGTTTTATTTTAAAATACTTTTATAAAGGAGGACAACACGGTTATCATAATATAGGAATCCTGGAGTACATTTGTCTTTATACCAAAATAGTCATAGGATAAAATAATATAATAATTCAGGAGGCAGAGGCAGGTGAATCTCTGTGAGTTTGAGGCCAGCCTGATCTACAAGAGCTAGTTCAGGACAGACTCCAAAGCGACAGAGAAACCCTCAAAATAATAATAATAATATTGGGGGAAATAATCACAAAGACTAACATACCTAGGAGTCACAAAATCACAATAATGCCCTGTTGATGTCAATCAAATACAACAGTCTGTAGGTGATAGAGCCACTACTGGGCAGAAGCAGCCTCAATAGTCCCTAATTTAATGCTGCTCTCTGTCTCTGTCTGTCTCTGTCTCTCTCTCTCTGTCTCTCTCTGTCTGTCTCTGTCTCTCTGTCTCTCTCTCTCTGTCTCTCTCTCTCTCTCTGTCTCTCTCTGTCTCTCCCTCTGTCTCTCTCTCTGTCTCTCTCTGTCTGTCTGTCTCTCTCTCTGTCTGTCTCTCTCT
>NC_022012.1:4181828-4189758 GCF_000317375.1 Microtus ochrogaster | reverse complement strand
CTGTCTCTCTCTCTGTCTCTCTCTGTCTGTCTGTCTCTCTCTCTGTCTGTCTCTCTCTCTGTCTCTCTCTCTCTCTCTCTGTCTCTCTCTGTCTCATATAGCTGCCTTTCGCCTCCCACCTTGTTAAGTTATTTCTACCGCTGCCCTGCATACTCTAGGTTATCTGGGCCCCAGATTTCTGCAGATTCTCTTGTCTATGCCTCCCATCTCTCTGTAGGACTGCAGAAACTACAGATGCCTGCTGCTGCTTCTGGGTTTTTACATGGGTTCTAGACTGAAAGTCATGAAGCCAGGCTTGTGGTGCAAGCACTCTTACCTTCTAAGCCACCACACTGATTTTTTTTTAAGGAAAGAATATTATTTTATTTTAGTTATTTTTTATTATTAAAAATTCTTCCCTCCTCCCCTCCTCTCTTCCCCTCCCCCTCCTTCTCCAGTCCAAAGAGCAGTCAGGGTTCCCTGCCCTGTGGGAAGTCCAAGGTCCTCCCCCCTTCATCCAGGTCTAGGAAGGTGAACATCCAAACTGGCTAGGCTCCCACGAAGCCAGTACGTGCAGTAGCATCAAAACCCAGTGCCGTTGTCCTTGAGTTCTCAGTCAGCCCTCTTGTCAGTCACGTTCAGAGAGTCTGGTTTGATCACATGCTCCATCAGTCCCAGTTCAGCTGGCCTTGGTGAGTTCCCATTAGATCAGCCCCACCGTCACAGTGGGTGGATGCACCCCTTGCAGTTCTGACTTCCTTGCTCATGTTCTTTCTCCTTCTGCTCCTCATATGGGCATTGGGATCTCAGTTTAGTTCCAATGTGGGTCTCTGTCTCTATCTTCATCCATCCCCAGATGAGGGTTCTATGGTGATATGCAAGATATTCATCAGTGTGGCTATAGGATAGGGCCAGTTTAGGCTTCCTTTCCTCCCCTGCTCAAGGAACAAGCTGGGGACATCTCCATGGACACCTGGGAACCCCTCTAGAGTCCAGTCTCTTGCCAACCCTAAAATGGCTCCCTTAATTAAGATATATACTTCCCTGCTCTCATATCCACTCTTCCTCAACCCCAACCGTCCCATTCCCCCAAGCTCTCCCCATCCTCCCCTTCTCACTTCTCTCTCCTCATCTCCCTTTACCCCCACCCCATCCCCACCCCCAAGCTCTCAATTTTTGCCTGGCAATCTTGTCTACTTCCAATATCCAGGAGGATAACTACATGTTTTTCTTTGTGTTCACCTTCCTATTTAGCTTCTCTAGGATCACGAATTAAAGGCTCAATGTCCTTTATTTATGGCTAGAATCCACTAATGAGTGAGTACATACCATATTCATCTTTTTGGGTCTGGGTTACCTCACTCAGGATAGTGTTTTCTATTTCCATCCATTTGCATGTAAAATTCAAGTTGTCATTGTTTTTTACCACTGAGTAGTACTCTAATGCATTTTTGTTCCACACTTTGTTTATCAGCAAGCCATAATGAGAGCAGTGTAGTGTCAACATAAAACACTACAGCATAAATTTAACAAAAGACTAAAAAAATTTCAGCTTTGAATTTTATTTGTTAAGACATTTCATGTTTTATAGACTCATCTCTCTCCAAGTCAGTTTATATATGTAACACCATTCAAGTCAAAACCCAAAGAGATTCCTTGTAGACATCTACAAGCTCATTCAGGAATTTTATAGCTTTTCAAATCGTGTATATTTTAATACTTGGACAAAGGGCAAAGAAGAGAATGCTGTCATCATAAAACATGCTGGGAAATGTTCTTCTTCCTGAATTTTGTGAATACTTGTGTGATTGTTGTATTATTCATTCCTTAAATAATTGATTAATGCTCTTGGCAATCATCTAATGCTATCTTATAAACATAGAGATAAGTTTTTAGTAAAATTTTCCATTATTTCTAGTTACTTCCTTGACCCCACTCCTGGCTTCCCTGTGAGAAACAGCCAAGTTATCCATAGACAGAGATGGCTTCACTTCCTGTCCTTTATGTACCTTACTTATTTTACATTGATTGCTAAAACTTGAGAGAGAGAGAGAGAGAGAGAGAGAGAGAGAGAGAGAGAGAGAGAGAGAGAGAGAGAGAAAGGACAGGTTAATAAAAGTGGCGAAGGTAGCATTTGCACACTGATCCTGCCTGACCTGAAAGAAGTTGGTGAACATTTCAATCAAGTGTGAGAACATTTGTGCCTTTCAAGGTAGTTTTCCTCTGAGTATGTTTAAGGGAAACATCTTCTATGTGATCTTTGGTACATTCATTTGATTATTTTTATACTGAATGTAAATTACCTCTTTATGTTATATTATTTTATTTAAATAAATTTAGATTATATCTGGCAATATTTTGGTAAAGATTTTCCCATTTATATCCTGGAAAGTTACTGGTTTCAAAGTCCATGTCTTTTAATATTTTTATCATGATTTAGTGCTACGATCATGCTGTCATCATAAAACATGCTGGGAAATGTTCTCCTTCCTGAATTTTGTGAACACTTGTGTGATTGTTGTATTATTCATTCCTTAAATAATTGATTTTGTTTCTGATGAAAACATCCAAATCTGAACATTTGTCAGTGACAATATTCTCAACAGACACTGTTTATTTAATAGATATGTGTCTATGGAGGTCTTTTAGTGAACTTTATTTTTCAAGGAAATTGATTTAAAATAAACATGTTGGGCACAAATCCATTACTAAAAGATCTGCATTGTTCTCTCTGTGCCTATAGGATTTGGCACATCCTTAGATTAGACATCACTGAGATCTGTTTTCTTCTCTTGGTCAGCATTGTAAGTAATTCATCAGTAGTTTCCAAAAGAAATCTAGTTTCTTCTTTGTTACTTTTCTCCATTATCAATATTATTTATTTCTCTACTGATTTTCCTCTAGTTAATACTTAATTTTTTATATTTTCTAGCTTCTCATGGGGCGAGTTCAGAAATAATCAATGCAAATATTATTATTTTATAATATAAATAATTTCAACTATATCACTAAGTATCCATATATTAACATCAACAAATGGCATGATTCATTTTATTTATTATTGCATGTATATAGATTTGTATTGCATAATATACATTTTCATTTTTGATTCGTGATTTGTCTAAGGGTGTGTCGTTTATGGGATTCCTTTCTGCACGATCTCTCTCTCTTTGGGAAAAAGAGTTTGAGAGCCTAGACCAGCATCAGACTTGCTATATAGCCAAGTTTGACTTGAACACTTGATCTTCCTGCCTCAGCTTCCCACGTGCTGGAGTTACAACTGTGTGCCAGCATACCTGCTAATTACCTTTCGCTCCTAAATTAAGTGTTTTGTTGTGCTGGGGATCGAAGGCAGGACAAGAGCACACAAAGCAAGTGCTCCACCACTGAGCACTGTTTCAACATTCTCTCTCTAATTATGTATTAGTCTGAGAACGGCATTCAGAGTCTCCACATTCTGGCTGTAATTAAGACATGTTATTAAATGACCCATCATGACGAGCATCCCAGGCAAACTTCATTATGCGGCCCTTGTTGCCTGCTATTGTCTGTGGATATGTGTCAGATCACTGTGACTTTGAGATTCAAGTCTGTGTTCCCGTTAATCTTCTGTCTGCTGTTAAATCCCTAGCCATGATTATAGGTTTCTTGGTTTCTTTCGTATCTCTCATTATTTGCCTCACACATTTTGAAGTTCAATTATCGGAGTACAGTCTCTGCCTTAAAAATCCCTGATATTAATGCACTTATTTAGATTTATTAAGCTTCCATATTACATGATTTTTTTCTGTTTCTGACTATATAAGTATTTTATGTTTCAATTTTGCCTGTTTCAGATGACATGTTCAACCCCACTCTCCGCCTGCTATATATGTGTAACTTATATTCCATTTTATTTTGTTTGTTGCTTTGAGACAAAGTCTCAAGCTATCCAGGTAAAAGTCACTAAGCATCTGAAAGTAAATTTGAAGTCAGGATCTGCCTGGCTCAACTTCCCCAAATGCTGGGATTACAGGTGTATGTCACACAACCTCAAAATCTGTGTACTGTTTTCTCATCTTTTCCTTCTGACCCGGTTTACTTCTTTATGAGCTATTCAAGTGTTGGGTATTATGTTCCAATTTTCCCACTTACCTCTGACCTTTTTATTTTTTAGGTGGTTGTGCAGAAATTGTATTTTTTTCTGACTCCGGGTCTTAGTATGATCCTAAGCTAGCCTTGATTTCCAATCCTCCTGCTTCAGCTTCCTTAATGCCAGTGTGTACCATGATGCCTACCTACTATTTGGATTATTTATACTTTCCCATGTGGTAACTTTTTCTCATATTTTGGAAATACAATTATATATGTAAGTAATGTTATAGTTTGAATCTGAAATTTGACCACATGAGCCTTTAGGGGAGTAGGGTCTGAATGACAGAGGTAGCTCACCAGGTGCAGGACTTTCTGAGGTTGACCAACCTCTGATTCTGGCCCAAGTCTCCTGCTTCCTGTCTGCTGTATGAGTAAATCAGCCTCAGTCATGTCGCAGTGCAGCAAACAGAGCCACTCTGCCACTCAGAAGACTGATGCCTCTGTCACAGCAGCAAGAAACAGAACTAACACGGTTAAAATACTATGGCAATTTGAATGAGAGTGGCCTCCATAAACTGATATGTTTGGATGTTTGGTTCCCGGTTGGCAAATTGTTTGGGAAGGATTAGGATGCATGGCCTGGGTGGAGGAGGTGTGTCACTCAAGGGTGGGTTTTTGAGGTTTCAAAAGCTCACTCCAGGACCAGTCGCCTTTCTACCTGTAACTATGGATCAAATGAAGCTCTCAGCTACTGCCCCAACCCCATGCCTACCTGCCTGCTGCCTCACTTCCCGTCATGATGATCATTGACTAACCCTCTAAAACTGAAAGCGAGTCCCCAGTTAAATGCTTTCTTTTGGAAGTAGCCTTGTTTATAGTGTTTCTTCACAAAAATAGAACAGTAATGAAGACAAATACTTTGCATTCTCAACTCACTGAAATCTATTCTATTATTATAATCTTATATCTATTCCTTAGATATTAGAATGGTAAAACCTTTCCTAAACACTGACTGCAGAGAATCAAAGTAAATGAGCCAAACTTTTATTAATTGAACTCTACATACATGTTGTAATAGGAGCTGCGGGGCTGCATCCCCAGCACCCAGACACCCACATGGCTAGCTTATGCCCCGAAATAATTACACGGAAACTGTATTCTTTTAAACACTGCCTGGCCCCTTAGTTCCAGCCTCTTATTGGCTAGCTCTTACATATTGATCTAACCCATTTCTAATATCCCTGTAACACCACAAGGTGTCTTACCAGGGAAGCTCTTAACCTGCGTCTGTGTCCGATAGGAGAATCATGGCAACTCCTTGACTCAGCTTCTTTCTCCCAGCATTCTGTTCTGTTTACTCTGCCTACCTAATTTTATGTCCTATTAAAGGGCCGAGGCAGTTTCTTTATTTAACCAATGAAACAACAGATAGAAAGATGACCCTCCTCCATCATTTCCCCTTTTTATGTTTAAACAAAGAGGAAGGCTTTAACTTTAACATAGTAAGATTACATAAAACAAAACAGTTATCAAACAAGAATTACAGTTAGAATATTTATATATATTTTATCTTTTATCATAACTAAGGAAAACTATAATTATCTATCCTTTCTTCAACTCCATCAAAGACTCCAGAAGGATATAATACTACCTAAGCAAACAAGAGGTCCAAAACTCTAGAAATGACAGAGACATCTCACTGCCTGGACAATCACCCAAAGTTCCTCTGTACTGTTGGGGCATCCATCTTTGGCCTTCAGGCCCATAGTATCCATGAAGCAGGAAATTTTAAAGACAGTTTAGTTATTTTCTGCTGTGTCCTGCAGAATGTCTCGCAGACTCTTTCATGAAGCAGGAACCTCGAAAGACCATCTCACCTTTAGGCAAGTTCAGCAGTCCTCTCTCTGTGGGTTCTCTGTTTCCAGTTTATGCAACAGTCCAGGAAAGAGCAGTTTCTTGCCCAAATGGCTATCAAGCTCCGTAAGGATCCTTTTTGATGCCCATCTTCCTCTTGAAGTAGCTGGTGCTGCCAGGAGCAGACGTGTCCTCTTGTCATGAAAAGCCCTAAGTTATTAAAACATTTAAAATGCCATATTCTGCAGTCTTTGAAAGATACGAAGAATGTCTATCTAATTGAAATGTATCTCTATATATCTAGAAAATCTAACTAACATGACTACAAGCTTTACTATTATCGATAATTATCCATTAGCAACCTATATTTCCTATTATACATTACATTTCAAATGAACTACACAATCACAATACCTTAATCAATATCAGAAATACATATACATATAACAAAATTGACCTTAAAATCCATACCAATGCAAATTATTCATACCTATATCATTTCCCCCTTTAAATGTAAATAAACAATATTTTGGGAACATGGGCACAGTTTTTTCTCTCCAAAGTGCTTCCTGCTGAATGGGGGTGCTGTTAATTAGGTCTTTTATGGTGTAACCTGTGTGTCAGGTTCATCTCAGTTGGCAGTTGAGTGAAGTAATTTTTTGAGGGTGTTCAGAGCAACTTTTCTGGAGGTCATGGTCTATCATACCATATCGGGATAGAATCAATCCACAGAATCTAGTCTTCTGTGAAAACAAAAGAAGACCTTCTCCAAAGCATCATATCCTTAGACCCAAATTTTGAAATAGTAATGTCCTTATATCCATTCCTGTTTAGCTTGGCAGCCCATGTAATGAAATTTCTCTCTGTACTTAGCTCCTTTACAGTCAAAAATTTTAAAGAAAACATAATGTACATAATCCAGACTCTCTGAATTTTCCATTTTTACGTGGCCTATTTTTCTTTATTTTTTTTTAATTTATAACTATCTGTACTCTGTCTCTTTAAAGACTTTACCCCTTTTTTAAAGACATTAACTTTATTCTTTATATTCTTTTTCTTCTCTCTCCCAAGCCTACGAACATTTATCCAACATTGTGACTCATTTAGTGGTCTGAATCTGTCCTATTGTGAATCTGCAATTTTTTACTATCCAGGAGCACTTTTGATTTGCACCTTTAAATCACTAAGTGCTTAAGAATCTAAGCTGTGACATTCCTAGGTCAAAAACAGATACTGCCTGCTTGCCCTGCCCAATCCAGCATGGCGGAGCTGCTTGTGCCTCTGTGCTGTGGCATGCATTGTTCCAGGCACATAGCAAGTCCACATTGGAGCCACACTCAGCAGTTTAATTCTGAGACTGAGCATGTGGCACAGAAACTCTTTTCATCCAAGTTACAGCCAAATCTGACATGCAGACCACTGCGCAGTGTAAAAACACGTCTCTGTATGTCAGCATGGTCTCAGAGCACTCTCCTTCCGATCCCAAGTGGGAACACAAACATCCAGTCCCATAAAAGCAATTGAAATGCTTTAAAGCCAGAGTTCATGCTGGAAGCATAGCCCCAAGAAGTTGCGCTTTAAAGTGACATAGCGGTTTTTCTGTTGCTGTTGCCGAGTCAGGAAATCTCTCTACAGCATGCCACTAACAAACGGCAAAAATCTGTGTTAAACTCACTCTCCCTTATTTTTAAGCCTTCTCAGGTTTTTAAGTGGATTTAGCCCATCACGTTGGGTGCCACTCTGTTGTAATAGGAGCTGCGGGGCTGCATCCCCAGCACCTGGACACCCACATGGCTAGCTTATGCCCCGAAATAATTACATGGAAACAGTATTCTTTTAAACACTGCCTGGCCCATTAGTTCCAGCCTCTTATTGGCTAGCTCTTACATATCGATCTAACCCATTTCTAATATCCCTGTAACACCACGAGGTGTCTTACCAGGGAAGCTCTTAACCTGCGTCTGTGTCCGATAGGAGAATCATGGCAACTCCTTGACTCAGCTTCTTTCTCCCAGCATTCTGT
>NC_022012.1:4153552-4178026 GCF_000317375.1 Microtus ochrogaster | reverse complement strand
AGGGGGAGGGAAATGGGAGGCTGGGAGGAGGTGGAAACTTGTTTTTTTTTTTCCTTTTCTCAATAAAAAAAAAGTATGCCTCATAATTTTTTTTGCATCAAATGTTTCTTCATTATCAGTGAGTCAGTGTAGGACATTGTTCCTCTGTAGAGTGGATAGAAATTAAGAGTTGCACTGACACTTGTATTACCAACACAATGTGTAATAAACAGCCCCACATCTCAAGAGAAAAACTTCACATATAACATTCCCTCGATGCCTTGGCCTATATGAGTCTCTAACAGGGTGGATCTGTTTCCACACTTATATGTTTGTGCTTTGTCTTGTATTCTGAAAAGCGCCCATATTTGAACAATAATTATATTGTTATCAATTAAACTTGTATTTAATTGACATTTTAAATGAAATTAGGAAGATATAAATTATGAATAAGCAGAGTAAAACATCTTATAATATTCAAGTATATCCATTGAATTAAGGCCTTATTTTTAAGATACGACTTAAACAATGCACTAATTTAAAACTTTTCTCTCTTTACATCTTATTAACCCAACTATACTTAAAGTGCCAACATGAACATTGATACTTTTATTGTTATCATATATAAAGATTTCCTCAGTCATCTAATATAACTTTTTGGGTTGTGTCATGACTCATCTATAAATTATTTGGAATGTATCATTTGGGGTACAATTTACTCATAAGTAGGAAAATATATATGTTGTACAACATAAGACAGAGGCAAGATGCTCTTATTCATTTTTAGATGTTTAGAACTTTCTTTTTGGAATTTCCCTCCCAATCTTCTAAAATACTTATGGGAAAAATATATTTTAACTAAAAGAAACAATCATATCTTTATTCTGTGTATATTTTTTTTAATGTTTGAAACCTAGTAGATCAACATCTCCAGAGTCAAGTAAACCATGCTACACCCATTTCCAAAAAAACTTACTAAACTTGATCTCTGCCAATAAAATTTATTCATGAAACAACCAGGACAAGAGACCCCTGATTAGCAGAACATTGTGGTACTTATCCCCCATTGGCCAGAGAATTTGGTCCCTATTAATTGAGGCTCTTCTATAAGTCAGCAGAACACGGGGCTCCTGATTCACAGATTTCTGAGTGTGCTCTCCTTGTTCAGTGGTATTTCAGCCCCTCTTCTTAAGAGGAAGTTCCTCTCCAATTTGTGCAAAAGTCGGGGTTGTTGTGGTTTAAGAGTGTAATGTCCCACAGGCTATGGGTGTGAACACTGGGTTGGCGGTTAGTGGTGCTATTTTGAAGTGATGAGCTTTTAGGAGATGTAGCCTTGCTGGAGGAAGGGTATCAGTGGGTGAGTGCCTTGATGTTCTATAGCCTGGTCCACTTCCTGTTACCCTCTGCTTCTGGACTGCTGTGATAATATGGACAGTTGGCATCTCTTTCTACCATTATACCTTCCATACCCAAAACCATGACTTCCAGGATCCATGCTATGGCCACCCATGACTTCCAGCATCCACACTAAAACCATCCATGACTTCAAGGATCCATGCTATGGCCATCCATGACTTCCAGGGTCCACACTAAGGCCATTTATTGTTGTAGGAGGTCTTTCTGTTTATGTGCTGCTTTCATTGGTTGAATAAAGAAATTGCCTTGACCTTTTGATAGGGCAGAAAACAGGTAGGCATGAAGAAGACAGAACTGAATGCTGGGAAGAAGGGCAGAGAGAGGGATGCCATGGAGCCACCAGGTTAGACATGCTGAATTTTTCCCAGTAAGCCACAACCTCGTGGTAATATACAGATTAATAGAAATGGGTTAAATTAAGATATAAGAATTAGCCAATAAGAAGTTAGAGCTAATGGGCCAGGCAGTGTTTAAATGAATATAGTTTCAATGTGATTATTTCAGGTGTAAAATAGCCAGGTGGCTGGGACGAAAAGCAGCCTGCTCTTACTGTTAAAATTTATGATTTCCAGGATCCATGATAAGGTCAAGCATAACTTCCATGATCCATGCTAAGGCCATCCATGACTTCCAGAATCCATACTATGGCTATTCATGACATCCAGAATCCATGCTAAAATCATCTATGACTTTCAGGATCCATGCTAAGGTCATCCATGACTTGTAGGATCCATGCTAAGGACATCTATGACTTCCAGGATCCATGCTAGGTCATCTATGACTTCCAGGATCCACACTAAGGTCATCCATGACATTCAGAATCCACGCTAAGGTCATACATGACTTCCAGGATCCATGCTATGGCCATTCATGACATCCAGAATCCATGCTAAGGTCGTCCTTTCAAACTTTAGAATAGACCTTTCCATGTTTTCTTCATCAAGTTGCTTTTTTCAGTGTATTTTGTCACATAAACAGGAAAAAGAATTAGTAATTATGACACATTTGGTCTTCAGACTACAAAAACAGAGCTTTCATATAAATAGTGCAAACAGGAAATTTTAACTTGATGTGAGAGACCAACAGTAGACAATTAATGATCAAGGGCTGGAGAAAGTGCTACCACCTCTTCAGAGCACCATTATATGACATTATAAAAGCACACTCTATTGACCTCTCCTACTCTGAAGGAAAAATAACATCTCTGGAACAAAATCTTCCCTGGTTAGTTTTTATTGTCTATTTGATATAACCTGGAGTGGCCTGGGAATAAGGCCACTGAAGGAAATCTCAGATCAGATTGGCCTGTGGCTAAAATCTGTAAAAGACTGGCTATCTTGATTGGTGACTTATATGCACAATCTCAGCCCACTGTGGGTGGCAGATGAGTCTGGGATATGCTTTTAAAAAGTAGTTGATCCTGAAGCAGACAGTGAGCCAACACATAGCATCATTCAGGTTCCTGCCTCAAGTTTCTGTCTGATTTCTTCAAAGACAACCATGATCTGAAACTTTATGATGAAATAAACCTTTCCCCCTCCAAGTTCCTTTTGGTATGAGGTTTGTTATGGCCATACACACACACACACACAGAGAGAGAGAGAGAGAGAGAGAGAGAGAGAGAGAGAGAGAGAGAGAGAGAGAGAGAAGAATAGAATCTATTTCTGCTCCTAGTATTAGGAGAAAATTACAAAATTTTCATTGGCATTAGAGATTCACACTGATGGCGTACTAAACATAATAAATTCTGATCTCTGTAACTTTGATCTAGGGAAGACTAGAAAGGAGAAAATGAGGCTACAGCTACCGAAAAGAGAGGAAAAGGCATACAAAACAGATGGCAAACTTACAGGGTGTGTGGGTTAGTTTTGTCAACTTGACATATGTTGTCCTCTGGGTTGCCTCCAACAAATTGGCCTGCCTACATGGCCGTGGGATTGTCTTAATTGTTAACTGATGCAGAAGGGTACCATCCACTATAGGCAATGTTGTTTTCAGGCAGATGGGCTTGGACTGTATAAAACTGGCTGAGCAAGCCAAAGAAAGCAAGTCAGTAAGCATCATTCCTCCAAGATCTCTTCTTGGCTCCTGCCTCCAAATTGCTGTCCTGAGGTCCTGCCCTGACTTCTATCAACCACATGCTCTATGACTTTTCAACAAGGAAACCCTTTTCTCTCCAAGCTGCTCTTAGCCATGCTGTGTATCCCAGCAGCAGAAACAAAAGCAGAGAGATCAAAAACTTCACACTGGCTTCTCTCCAAGGAAAAAGAAGCTTCTGGATGAGTGCTATGTCTACCGGAAGACAAATTATTAGAAAAACATTATCCAAATATTGAGCATCATCCTAAGACATTTTGCTGTCAGTGTGGAGAAGACAAAACACTGGAGAGGTTGTTGTTCCTAGGATCAAAAGATCCCAAATCAGAGACCTGGTACCTTCCTTGGAATGAGGGAGCTCTTGGCTCCAGGTGACTTGCGATTTGACAATCACGAGTGTGACAAAAGCTCAAGTAAATCTTGAAGTCACAGGTAGGACCATGAATTTTCTCCTTGATAGTGGAGCCCACAACTCTGCTCTTACCTCATACACTGTACAGTTGCTCTCTGCCTCTTATCATGTAATGGACATCAGTGAGACTCATGACAAAACACCCACTGCACCTTAGGCTGGTTTACTGTGTTGGCTAATTTTATGTCACCTTGACACAAGCTAGAGTCATCTGAGAGGAAGGAACATCAATTATGAAAACAGTACCATTAAACTGGGTGATAAGCAAGCCTATAGGGCATTTTCTTAATTAGTGATTGATGAAGGAGGGCCCATCCCAATATGGGTAGTGCCATCCGGAGGACTAGTATTCCTGGGTTCTCTAAGAAAGCAGACTGAGCAAGCCATGGGGTGCAAACCATGAAGCAGCACTTGTCCGTGGCTTCTGCATCAGCTCTGACCTCCAGGTTCCTGTTCTGCTTAAGTTCCTGTCTTGACTTCTCCTGATGACAAATTGTGATGTGGAAGCATAAATCAAATAAACATTTTCTTCCTTAAGTGGTTTTGGTCATGGTGTTTCATCACAGCAATAGCAACCTTAACTGAGACACTTAATCTTGACCTGTTCTTTTCTAGTAATGTCCAACTGCTCTATACATTTATTGAGATGAGACTCATTGACAAAAAATGGTGTCCTAACTTGTCTTAGGCCCTACAAATAACCCAAGAATAACTGCTATGATCATCACTCCTGGAGAAATAATTTATTCCTTGTAGGTCTCCTTACTAACCCACAAATGTGGGCTACTGACATGACAAAAGGGCAATCACAACCACACAATTGTAATAAAAATCGGAAAGTCTTGTGTTTTTCCTAACCATACATAATATTTTTGAACTTTGTCCCATAATCAGTAAACTGCTTTGTGTTAAACCTCTGTCAATATCTTGTAGTAAATAACTTTATGCCTATTATAATCTTAGTAGCAATGCTATTAGGCTTTAGATATTATATACTTGAATGCCCTCTTAATTTAATTGTTTCTCTTTCATAATCAATCAACCCCAGCTTGTTGTAAGGAATTCTTTTTCCATAAATACAGGTCTGTTCAATTGTCCCCCCAGCTTGAGTGAAGACATAAACAGTTTTTTGTTTTTGTTTTTTTTTCAAGACCAGGTTCCTTTGTAGCTTTGGAGACTGTCCTGGAACTAGCTCTTGTAGAAAAGGCTGACCCCAAACTCACAGAGATTTGCCTGCCTCTGCCTCCTGAGTATTGGGATTAAAGGCATGCACCACTATGACCCAGCTGACATAGACTTTTCTATGAATCAATTAGTCAAAAGTAGCCAGATAGACCCAATTCCCATCACCCAAGTGATTTTATGGACTCAAATCTTGAGTAGAGATCTCTAGGAAGCTGGTCAGTTATTAAGAGGCATAAAGGTCATGTAGAATGGGGCTTGTTTCTCATAATTTGAAGCCTAAAAAATAGGAAATAAGACTAGAATTTTGACAGCTGGTAAAAAGAAAGATGTCTGATCCATATCTCTTGCCTGGAGTGGAGACATGTCATTCAAAAGTGTTCAAAAGGTTATACTATTACTATGTAACAGCAGGCTTTCTTGTCAGAAACAAAGACATACTATTGTCCTCTCCTCTAAGAGTTAATTCAAGTGGGATTTCCAGTAACCTAAACCCCCTCCCATCCTGAAAATCCATCTATCCTGAAGACTTTAAGAAATAGTACAAAGATGTGGAGATGACTCAGTTGGTAGGTAAAGTGCCTGCCATATTAAACCAGACACACTGAACCCAACATAAGAGGAAGTAGAGAATAGCCTTGAACACATCAGCACAGGAGACAGCTTCCTAAACACATATAGGCACTAAGATTGACAATTAACAAATGTAACTTTATGAAATTGATAAGCTTCAATAGGACAAAACAGCAACCTACAGAATAGGAAAGGAGCTCTAATGTCTGTCTGTCTGTCTATCTATCTATCTATCTATCTATCTATCTATCTATCTATCTATCTATCTATCTATCTATCATCTATGATCTATCTATCTATTATCTATCTATCATCTATCTATCTATTATCTATCTATCAATCAATCTCTCTGTGTATGTGAAAAATAAAATATATAAAGAACTCAAGAAACTAGACATCAACAAACCAAACAATACAATTAAAAATTGGGATACAGATCTAAACAGAACACTCAAAGGAAGAATCTCAAAGGACTAAGAAACACTTAAAGAAATGTTCAACATCCTAAGCCGTTGGGGAAATGTAAATCAAAACTACTTGAGATTTCATTTTACACCTGTCAGAATGATTACAATCAGTAACACAAGCAACAGTTTGCTGATGGGGATGCAAACTTGTACAGCCACTATGGAAATCAATATGGTAGTTCTCAGAAAATTAGGAATCAGTTTCTCACTGGACCCAGCTATACAACTTGCGCACAGATACTCAAAGAACACTCCATCCTACCACCAGGGCACTTGTGCAACTATGTTCATAGTGACTTTATTCATAATAGCCAGAAACTGTAAACAACCCAAATGTCCCTCAACCCAAGAGCAGATATTTTAAAATGTGGTATATTTATAAAATGGAGCGTTTACTCAGCTGTTAAGAAGATGCATCATGATATTTGCAGGCGAACAGATAGAACTAGAAAAACATCCTGAGTGAGGCAACACAGACACAGAAAGACAGGTCACACAAACTAATCTTAGTGCCCCACCCTTTCCCTCTCTCCTGACACACTGATGTCAAGCAGCAAAGCTTGGTAGAGTGAAGTCAACACACATATGTCATAGATCCTTCAGATTCTAGTGGGGATGTTATTTGGAACAAAGGATGGAGCAGCAAAAGAAAGCCTGAAGTAAAAAAAAAAGAGCACTCTGTGAGAGCATGAGACACTGTTGTCCTAATACATCATAACCACTATTGAGCAATGAAGTCAAACAGGATTTTATTTTGCTTTTATGATGATGCCCTGGTTACCCTTAACTGTCAAATAGACACAGCCTATGTTACCTGAAAGGGAGTCTCAGTGGAGGAGGGATTTCACAGATGAGACTGCCCTATGAGCAAGTCTGTGGGGAATTACATTGATGGATAAACCATGTAGGAGCATTCAGCACACTATGAGTAGTGCCATTCCTTATGCAAGCCATCCTGGGTATATAGGTAAGCTAGATAACTGAGCAAACCAGCAAGCAGAGTTCCTGCATAGTTTTAGCTTCAAGTTCCTGTCCTGGAATCCTTCAGTGATAGTCTGTGACGTGCAACTATATACCACATAAACCCATCCTTCTCCTAATGTGCTTTTGGTTGAAGTATTTTTTATCAGAAACAGGAAGAGAATTATAAAAAAAGTGTTGTTTGACTTACAGTTTTAGGGAACACAGTCTATTTTGGTGGAAAAGACAGCAATGCCAGAGTGAAGTGGCTGGTCACCATGTATCTATAGTCATAAAGCATGGAGAGTTCATGTGTGTGTCAGTCCTACTGTGTGAGTTCACATGTGTGTCAGTCCTACTATGTGAGTTCATGTGTGTGTCAGTCCTACTGTGTGAGTTCATGTGTGTGTCAGTCCTACTATGTGAGTTTGTATGTGTGTGTCAGTCCTACTGTGTGAGTTCATATGTGTGCCAGTTCTGTTGTGTAAGTTCATATGTGTTTATGTCCTGCTATGTCTGGGAAACTGTTTAGTTGGTGTTCTCCATTGCCTACAGTTCTTAGAATCTTTTTACATCCTGAACCCTGAGGTAAGGTGTTCCATTGGGGTTCCCTGAACCCTGAGGCAACAAATTGATTGATAAATCCCATTTAGGATTAAGTGTTCCAAGATCTTCCACTTTCTGCATATAGCCTGACTGCTCTGTATTTGTTCCCATCTGCTGTATTAGGTCACTTCTCTGATGCTGACTGAACACAGCACTGATCTAGGAGCATGGCAGAATGCCATTGCCGGTCATTTTATAGCTATGTATCTTTAGTAAAGCAGTAGTATTTGGTTTATCATTTCCTTTTCCCTATGGTAGCATACACAGCAACTTCTAGGACCATGAACAATCTTTAAAAGAGGCAAAAGCTCTGGGCAGTCACTAATGCATTGCATGTTCAATGAGTTGTATAGGTGTTGTCTTCTTCAATAGGGATATTCTGGTTGGGGCCTCTGGCTTGACCCTGCATGGTCCTGGAAGGCCTACTCTCATTCAGTCCCTCCCCATCTCTCTTTCCCTCCAAACCCCACCCATCCACTCAGAGAGTCTCTGAACAAAAGAAAGCTCCAAAAAGCCCCATTATGCATTCTTGGTGCTAATTGCAACTTCCCCTGATGCTGCCAGCTGCCCTGGTTCCACAAACCCAGCTTGGGGTGGACATGTCATCACCCCTCTCCCACAGTCTATAAAATGTTTCTGCCAAGGCTCAGGTGTGTGACTTCTCTGGCCTCAATCTCTGGGACCCGAGAACCTGCCCAGGAGTTGTTTTGCTCAATGCACCTGTTGGTATATTTTGTTAATTCAGTTTGATCTGGCTCACTGAACTGCAGAGAAAATTATTGGGGGTGGGCACAGAAAATCTATTAAGGGCTTTACCATCAGTTTGTGGAGCATAACCATGAGCCTTGGCAATAGCCTAAATTGTTTGGAGATTCCATGGGGACCTTTTAGCTAACAACTCAATTAGATATAACTCATTTCCAGTACTAGAAGCCTCAGTTTGTGATGAGAGATGTCTAGTTGGGGCTATGCCTACTCAACTATTTTGCAATTTAATTTAGATCACCTTCATACATGAACATATTTCAGGAAGTTTCTGCTGTTTCCACACAGCCCATCAAATGGCCCTTAGCTTTAGCTATCTCTTTCTTTCAGTACTCCATCCCTCATCCTCCTCCCTATCATTACCCATTTGTTGCTTCCCTTCCGGTCTTCACTCCCAACTATAGCTATTCTATTTCCGCTTCCTGGGGAAAAGCTTCTCTTCCCCCAGTCCCTTACTCTTATTCCTAAACTCTGATTCTATGGGTTATAGCTTGCTTATTGAAGACTTTAATAGCTAACATCCACATATGGTTGAATATATACCATAATTGTCTTTTTGAATGTGTGTTATCTCACTCAGGATTATATTTTTCTAGCTCTATTCACTTACCTGCAAATTTCATGATTTTATTTTTTTTAACTGAGTGATATTCTATTACGTAGAGGCACTACAATTTCTTCATCCAGTCATCTGTTTTTGAACATACAGGCTGTATTCAATTTTTGTCTATTATGAAAAGAGTAGCAATAAACGTGTTTGAGCTTGTCCTTGTGATAGATGCAACAACCTTTAGATATATGCACAGAATGATATAACTGGATCTGAGGTAGGTCTATTACCTGCTTCCTGTCTTATTGATTCCCATAGTGACTGTACAAGTTTGCATCCCCACAAGCAAGGGATGAGTGTCATCCTTACCAGCATGAACTATCATTTCTTTATTGATCTGAACCATTCTGACAGGTATAAAATAAAATCTCAAAGTAGTTTTCATTTGAATTTACCTAATGACTAAGGATATTGGCCTTGTGTTTCTTGGGCATTTCTTTGACAATTCTTTGTTTATATTTGTAACCCATTTTTAAATCAGCTCATTTGTTTTCTTGATGTTTATATTTTCTTTTCTTTATATATTTGGGCACTGGCCTTCTATCAGATGTGCAGTTGATGAAAAAGTTTTCCCATTCTGTAGCCTGCTGCTTTGTGTTGATGATGCTGTCTGTCAAAGTATAGCTTTGGCCATGTTCCAAAAAGGAGGTGTGGAGTCAGTCAAGGGAAGCAGGAGAAGCATTTTCTAACAGGTTGGTGTTAGCCTGTGTGGTAGGAGGCAGAGTTATCACTATATGGTTCCATGGCAGTGGGTATTTTTTTCCAAAGAAATTTTTGTTTCAAGAGGCTGCCATTTTACACATTCTCATCCTTCAAAGCCTATATGAAATTTCCCAAAAGAAGAGACATGAGGGAACCCCCATAACATAGAATGAGAATCATCCAAAATGAAAATGAAAGGGTGCTGGAGATTTGTGATCTGCATATTCGAATGTCAAGCAGCAATGGTCACTGTGGTGTACATCAGTTGTCTTTTGCCACACAAAAGATTCCAGTTTCATGTGGTTCCATTATTTATTGTTGGTCTTTATAGAAAAATCAGGTGTCCATAGATGTGTAAACTTATGTCTGAGTGTTCAATCCAGTTCTATTGACCAACATGGTTTTGTGCCAACACTAGACTTTTCTTTTTTTTTTTTCTTTTCTTCTTTTTCTCTTTTGGTTTTTCGAGACAGAGTTTCTTAGTAGCTTTGAAGTCTGTCCTGGCTCTTGCTCTTATAAACCAGGCTGGTGTTGAATTCACAAAGATCTGCCTGCTTCTGCCTCCGGAGTTCTGGGATTAAAGATGTGTGCCTCCACTGCCTGGCTGGAACTGTTTTAATTACTACAGCTGTGTAGTACAATTTGAGGTCAGAGATGGTAATACCTTCCACAGCTATTCTGAGTATTTTTTGTGTTTCCATATGAAGCTTAAAGTTGTCCTTTTAAGTTCTGTGAAGAATTGTGTTGGAATTTTGATAAGATTGTACTGAATCTGTACATTGATTTTGGTAGGGTGCCTATTTTTACTCTAATTAATCCTACCAACCATGAGCATGAAAGATCTCTTCGTCTTCCTATATCTTCTTCAATGTATTTTTTCAATGTCTTAAAGATTTATCATACAGGTCTTTGACTTGCTTGGTTAGAGTTAGCCCAAGATATTTTATGTTTCTGAGGCTATTGTTGGTGTGGGAAGACCTTATATATGTGTTGTTATTATTGGTTAATGAATAAAGAATCTGCCTTGGCCTGTGATAGGGTAGAGTAGAGCTAAGTGGGAAAATTGAATGCTGGGAAAAAGAAGGCAGAGTCAGGGGGATGCCACAGAGCTTCCAGAGGAGAAAAATGCAAGCTGCCAGTGGAACCTTGCCAGTAGGCCACAAACCTCATGGTAAATATAAAATAATGGAAATGGGTTAAGTTAAGATGTAAGAGCTAGCCAATAGGATGTTAGAGCCAATAGGCCAAGCAGTCATTTAATTAATACAGTTTCTGTGTGGTTATGTCAGGGCTGAGCAGCCGGGAACAAACAAACAGTCTCCTACAGCAGACTGGCGCTCCAACATGGTCAACTATTTCCATGTAAAACCTGAGAAAGATTAAAAAGTAATTTTAGACAAAAAGAGCAGCTTTTTGGTAACCAGCATTTTCCTGGCAGTATTCCAAAGCTCCTTTAAGAGCGATCTTCCTGATTCAGTGGTAGCAGTAATAAAAAAACTGCACGGTTTCAAAATGGCAGCATAAACTGCTCTGTCTCTTTCAGGAAGTCAAGCACTTGAATGGCATTTGTGGGCCCCAGGTGTTTGTGTGCCCAGTCAGGGTCGGCTCAGCAGTCCCTTCCTGAAGAGGCAGTGGGAGCAGGTCTACTAGGCATGCACAAGCAGGAGAGCATGGCGGATTCCTACCGCCATATACAGAGATATTTCCAGGCTGTGCAATGCACTGCATGATAGATTTAGCTATTACTCAGATAAAAAGGTTTTATGTGCTGCATGCTTCTTCTGAGTTAAAGTGGTGAGTGTGGCTCCTATCTGGAGGTCCCAGAGCTGACAGTAATGGCACTTCCGCCATTTTGAAAAGTGGAGAGAGGCAGAGCCAACACCCAGAGCCCCTCTGACCAAGCTGTTTACCATTTTAAAAGCTCTCTAAGACAGAAAAGGATTACAGATAGACAGTAGGACAGATTCAGATTAAAAAGACATCTCAGTGAGACAAGGTACATTTAATAAATGTACATAGGCTTTGGAGAAAGAAGAAAAGGAGAAAAGAGATGGTAAATGTAAGTAATATAAAAGAGTAGAGAAAGATAAAAAGTTGAACTTGTAGAAAAATAATAGAGTAGGAAAAATAAGCTACATAAAGATGGAATATACACAGAGAGTCTGGATTATGGATATTATTGTGTTTTCTTTAAAATTTTTGACTGTGAAGGAACTAAGTACAGAGAAACATTTCATTGTATGGGCAGATAAGCTAAAACAGAACAGACATTTTAAAGGTATCATGACTTCAGAATTTGAGTCTAAGAATTTCTTGCTTTGGAAAAAAGGTTTTTCTTTTGTTTCCACAGAAGATGAGAACCTGTTGAATCCTTCCAGACTAATGTGGCTTGATTGATTAAGAACCCCCAAAAGGTCGACATGAACACACCCAAAAATTACTTCACCCAACAAAAAGCAGGAAGCAGTTTGAAGAATACTATACCCATCATCCCAAATATTGTTTATAAATATTTGTTTACATTTAAAGGGGGATGTGCTATAAAAATTTGCATTGATATGGATCTTGGTTTATTGATACAAATTTTAGGTCAATCTTGTTATGTGTATATTTCTGGTCTTTATTAAAGTATTATGCTTGTGCAGCTCATTTAAAAATGTAATGTATATAATAGTCAAGTTTGTAGTCATGTTAGTTAGGTTTTCTAGATATATAGAGATATATTTCAGTTAGATAGGTATTCTTCAAATCTTTCAGAGACCTTCAGAATATGGCATTTAAAATGTTTTTAAGACCTTAAAGCTTTTCATGACAATGAGACACATCTGCTCCTAGAAGCACCAGTCTACTTCAAGAGGATGATGAGCATCAACGAGGCTCCTCATGGAGTTTGTTAACCATTTGGGCAAGAAGCTGCTCTTACCTGGACTACTTGATGGTATGCTGTGTGAACTGGACATGCATCACCCACAGAGAAATGATTGCTGAGTCCTCCAGGGTTCCTGCTTGATGAAAGAGTCTGCCAGACATTCTTCAGGACACAGAAGAAAGTGACTGACAAACTGCCAATATAGGTGGAACTGTCTTTGAAATTTCCTGCATCGTGAAAAAGTCTCCCAGATACTAGGGGCCTGTAGGCTGAAGATGGATGCTCCAACTATACAGAAGAACTTTGGGTGACTGTCAAGGCAGCAAGATCTATCAATTCTAGAGTTTTGGAAGTTGCTTATAATGCACTTCCTGTTTACTTAGGTAATAGTATATCCTTCTAGAGTCTTTGATGGAGTTAGATAGTTATAGTTTCCTTAGTTATGATAAAAAATAAAGTAGATATAAATATTGTAACTGTAATTCTTGCTTGATACCTGCTTTGTTATATGCAATTTTATTATTTTAAAGTTAAAACCTTCCTTTTTATTTAAACAGAAGAAGGGAAATGGTGTGGGAAGTCCTTCTGTATGTTTTGCATATATTGATTAATGAATAAAGACTCTATCTTGGCCTGTGATAGCATAGAGTAGAGCTAGGTGAGGAAAACTAAACTGAATGCTGGGAGAAAGAAGTCAGTGTTGGGGAGAGGCCATGAAACCACAAGAGGAGAAAGATACAAGGCAATAGCTGGAACCTTGCTGGTAGGCCACAAACTTCATGGTAAAATATAAAATAATAGAAATGGGTTTAATTAAAACTTAAGAGCCAGCCAGTAAGAAGTTAAAACTAATAGGTCAAGCAGTGATTTAATTAATACAGATTCTATGTGGTTATTTAGAGTCTGGGCAACTGGGAACAAACAAGCAGCTTCCTACTATATATTGTGAAAGGTGTTGGTTCCCTGGTTTCTTTCTCAGTCTGTTTGTCATTTGCATATAGGAAGACTACTTATTTTTATGTACTAACTTTACTACTTTGCTGAAAATGTTTATCAGCTGTATGAGTTGCTTGGTGATATTTTTGAGTTCCCTTATGTTTACTATCATATCATCTGCAGATAAAAATACTTTTTCCTTCCCAATTCATACCCTTTTGATCTTCAGTTGTCTACTGTTCAAGCTAAGGCTTCAAGTTCTATAATGAGTAGGTGTGGAGAGAGTGAAAACTCTTGTTTTGTTCCTGATTTTACTAGAGTTATTTTAAGTTTCTCTCCATCTACCTTGATCTTGGCTGTGGACGTGTTATACTCTATTATCATTCCCCTTGTATCCCTAATCATTCTAGTGCTTTTATCATGAAGCAGTATTGGGATTTATCAAAGGCCTTTTCTGTGTATAATGCAATGATCATATGTTTTTCTGTCTTTTAGTTTATTGACAATGTGGATTTCCATGATTAATTTATATATGCTGACAGACTCTGTATCTCTGGGATGAAGCCTAGATCATGGTAGATGATCTTTTTGATGCATGCTTGGATTTGGTTTCAAGTGTCTATTGAGAATTTTTGCATCTCTGCTCATAAAGAAAATTGGTCTGTAATTAATTGCTTTTCTTTGTTGGATTTTAGTGGTTTAAGCATCAGGGTAACTGACCTTGTAAAACGAAATTGGCAATGTTTTTTACATTTCCAATTTGTGGAGTAATTTGAGGAATATTGGTATTAATACTTCTTTGAAAAATCAGTAGAATTCTGAAGTAAAACAATCCTGTACTGGTATTTTTGGAATGGTTGGGAAATTTAATTACTGTTTCTTTATCACCAGGGCTTATGGGTCTTTCTAAATTGCTTGTGTGATCTTGATTTAACTTTGGTAAGTGGTATATATCAAGAAAATTATCCATTTCTTTTAGGCTTTCCAAATAGGTGGAGTATAGATTTTTAGCCTATGTCTTTATGATTCTCTAGATTTTCTTATTATGTGTTCCTATATGACCCTTTTCATTTTTCATTTATTTAAAATTAGATTTTCCCTATCTTTTAGTAAATTTGGCTAAAGGCTTGTCAATTTTGTTTTGGTTTTCTTTTTGTTCTTTTTAAATAATACCATTCAAAATTTCTACTTCCTCCCCTTCTCCCATTTTCCTCCTGCTCCCCCCTTTTTTCTCCCCCCTCCTGCTCCAGTCCTAAGGGAGGGCAGGGTACCCTGCCCTGTAGGAAGTAACAAACCAACTGTTCCTTTCATTGATTTTTTGGTTTATTTTGGTTTTTGTTTGTTTGTTTCTATTTTATTGATTTTATTCTGAGTTTGATTATTTCTTTCCATGTACTTCTTTTAGGTATTATTTCTTTTTTCTGATCTAGAGCTCACAGGTATGCTCTTGTTAGTAATGTGAGATTTAAGAGAGTAAACAATTGGCTATATCTGTGACAATATGTCAATGAAGTATGAGGTTAGGGGCAGCAAGGTGAGCAGAAACTAAAGCCTAATTTGTAGAATAAAGGTTTTGTGCCATCCAACAGTCTGTTAAACTTGTTATGGTTAGTACTGCAGTGTTTCAAAAAGATTGGCAGGGGTTAAAAGTCTATTTTGGAAAAATTTGTGGATTAGGGGTTCTAGTCTTACACAAGCTTCAGGGTGGAGAAAATGTTGTTTATGGTTAGGAAGAGTGTTGGAGTCCTCTGCTTGGTGGTAGCTGAGGTGTCTGTGATCGTCATACTTGATTTGTCAGGAGTGAATACTTGAGGCTTAACAGGGACACCTGGTAGGACTGAATAATTGTTTATCTATCTATATAGAGAGCTAACCATGGCTATTAACTGTGGACTTTTGTGAGATGCCATAGATCATGTGGGCCCAAACTTTTATCAATAAGTCTTTGCCTGGTAAAGGAAGAGTATATTCAGACATCACTTTGAAAGTATGAGAAAAGAGTAACTCTTTATGTAGTGTAAGGTCATCAGGAGGGAAGCCTTCCATAATTGGTATCTCATTGATGCCTACTACCCCACAAAGGTCAAAGGCCAGTGGTCCATGACAGGGGTAAGGACAAGGCAGGAGACTTCTCTATCAAGGAGAAAAATGTATGGTCCTAGCTATGTCTCTAATACTTGCCAAAGCTCCATCTCATTGATGGAGACAGTTGAGACAGAAGTAGTCTCGGGGCCTCCTCATTCTGGAACAGACACTCTGGGCTCCAGTCTGAGCAGCCCTTTGATTCCTGAGCACTGTGCCCTCCATTGTCTTGTTCAGCAATGAGGGGAAAGAGTCTGCTAAAGACATCAGGCAGCTGGGCAGCTTTCCACTGATGCATCTCTGGCAGGCACTGCCTCTATTTACCAGCTTGCCTGTTTTCTCTGGAAGAAGCAGCAGAAGACTAAGTTTCCCACAAGACTAAGGCCTTCGGTACATCGTAGGTCTCCATGACAGTTCTGGTCGTTTCTTCCTGATGTCAGGAGACTGGGTGGGGGATCTGCCCTGAGAAGGTCTCTTGAAGAAAGAGGGGCCATTAAGAGTGTGATTTTGTGTGATATATTTAAAATTTAAGACACTGTAAAAAAAGAAGAGGGTTTTTATTAGGCACCTGACAGATAGTTGTCAGTTTGTCGTGATGAATGAGTTTTACATTACTGTGCTTTGGTCCCACACAGACAGTGAAATGTGAACACTTCCGCATACCACACCCCCACCTTGCTGCAGTTTCCCCTCAGCGAACCCACTGGGCCTGCCTTGCCCCTCCAGCATGCTTAGCACTGACCAGGAATAATGCCTCTACATATTCTCTAGCCTCTTCAGTCACTGTAGTTTGTTCAGAAACAGTGAAGATCTATCCCATAACATGGCCATCTTTCCAAGAAGATGTGTATGTTTTAGAAAGATGTCACATATTCTTGCCACAGTTCTCAGGACTGTCTGAGAAATTGTTTAGATCTTGCAGGGTTTGCTTAAGGTCTCACACTGAAAAGAATTACTAGACTTTAATGAGATCAGATTCCCAACACACAGTTAGTGAGGACACAGCCTAACAGACAGAGTTACAGCATTATTAAAGCCATGAATTTTAAAGGGAGAAAGGGAGGCTATTAAGGAGGGTTTGGGGAGAAGAAAAGGGAAGGGGAAATGATGTTATTATATTATAATCTCAAAACATAAAAGTAATAATTTAAACAAATAGAAGTGTGGGCCCTAGGTCCCTCTGTCCAGCAGGTGGCAATATTACTAAAACTTAGTTCCAACTTGTCAGGATGATACCCTATTGTAATGGCATAAATGGATTTAGACAGATTGTAATAATATATACAGCTTTAATGGGGAAAATAGACTTACAGAACCACCGGTTCCCACAGAGAACAGGGAACCAGAGAGAGCGGCGGGCTCACGCTCACTAGATTTATAAGTTAATATTAGCCCGAAGCAAACATGCCCCCTAATGGGCTGGGCTTATCCCTACACCCTATGGAGGTGGCATCTTCCAATTGAGAGGACTCCAATTTATGAGGCCATTTTTCCTGAATCTGAGTGGCATGGTTAGCTTAAATCCAGGTCTCCTTTTTAAAGGAAAGTATTTTATTTATACTTCTCTCAGACCATTTCAGTCTTTCAGTAGAGGTTCAGCTATAAAATGATATTGTAATTCTTATATAACACATCCTATGAATTGTCCTCTTGGCCACATTATCCTACAGAAAACATCACTCTCTTTTTATTCCAAATTTTGAGGTAAAATTTGTACCAACTCTGAGGGATACATCTGAGAGGAGGATCAAAGAATAAAAAGGAATTGCCCATCTAGAGGGAGAGTGAACACCAGTGAGTGTTTGGAGCATCTCTTTCTTTCAGGAGCCTGGTACACTAGCTAATTCTGGGGGTGTCTCTTCTTTTGAGTAGCCCAGGATGCTAGTGGATGGTTGAGGCATCTCCTCTTTTCTCAGCAGCCTAAGAATCAGGTTAGCCAGCCTCATTTGATTGTGAAGTTGCTTTGGTCAGAGAAGGCCAAGTTGCTGGCCAATGAGGTTCAAGTTCCATCTTTTGCAAATGCACAATAAAGGTATGGTCGTCTCTCTCAGTTATAGCATATTTTTTCCTGCAATTATTTGGAGATATTATGAGAAAACACACAAAAAGAAAGAGCCACTGGCCATAGTGAATTGTAAGCTAGTAGTCATAGGTGAATCTCAATGTTCCCTTCAGGACTCAGTTAGCAACTTATGAAAAATAAGTGCCCTGTCATTTGAAATCTGGCATAACTTTCTTCATCCAATGTAAGAAAAAGTCCTCCTCACACAACAAGAGGGATGCCCAAAAAGCATGATATGAGCATAGTTACTCCTGTTTTGAAAAGGGACATTTGGATTAGGTTGGCATGGATGGAGCAGGAGACAGAAACACAAAAGAATAAGAGCAAGTCACTAGAGACTGCATATTCTGAAAACAGAGAAGGAAGGGTGAGCTCAGAGCTGGACGAAGATGTGCATTCAAGAGGAAAACTGCAGGCAGAAAGGAGTGAGGAAGTCTATGGTTTCAACTCATAAGAACTCCATCCTATGACAACAAAAGTGTCATTGGAGGAGCATCCAATGGTTAATACCAAGAGATGTTGATGAAGTATCCCCTGGGCTTCCCCGAAGCTCCCTATTCCTTGTGTTTGCCATTGAAATAGTCTAGAGGAAGAACACAGAGCAGAAGGCAGGTGGGGTTTGTTAAAGTGAAGAACTCTCAAGCGGTAAGCCTGGGCAATGGCCAACAGGACAGTGGCCCTGTCTACATTTTAAACAGGATTTATACTAAAAGCTTCAAAACAGATACTTTCCCACAAAGTACATTTTTATGCCCAAGTGATTGACAGGACATTGGATTAACTGTTAAGGGAGGAGACAATGCTATGTCATACTTTACCAGAAAGTCTTTAGTTAGATAATAATCTTGTGACCTTCCATGTAGCTCAAAATGTCACGTCTCCACCCAGAGCCAGATGTGTTACTCAGATGCCATTCCTGTGACCAAAAATCAAGTTCTGCAGTGTCAGTTCGTTTTTGTCCAAGTGACATCTCACACAGCTGCCTAGCTACCTCCCCACACTGGTGACATCTCACACAGCTGCCTAGCGACCTCACCACACTGTCATGTTAGCGGGGTTAATTCATGTAAAGCTGGTCACATAGTTAGACAGTATGGATGGGAAACAATGTGGCAAGTATTAGACTGAAGAACATGTGAAGCTCTGGTGAGAGCAGCAGGACGAGGGCTGGCCAGATGGATGAGCAGACTAAAGTCCTTCCTCCGCAAGCCTAACAAGCTGCCTTCAATGCCCAGATCCCACGGCAGAGAGAGCCAACTCCTAAAAGTTGGTCACTGGACTCCACAGTTATTGTAAAAATGTGCCCTTATTCATACACAAATCACATACACAATAATGAGAAATAAGTACAACAGTTTGAAGGAAGAAAAGTGGAATTAGTTAAGAGAGGAAAGAAGGGAATTGCCCTATGAAAGGAGGAAAGCAAGAGAGGAAATCATGTGTCTTGTTCTGCCAGTTTCTGGAGCTCAGAGATTTCACAAAGGAAAATTGGGAACAGGCCTATATAAGACTCAACCCAGGGGGCAACATGGTAGACACAGATTCTAAATCCCAGCTTGTGGCCCAGAGTCAGATAACAGATGTTTTCTGATTTGTAAATTAGTTTCCTAGAAAAGTTTGACAAGTGCAGAGTGCAAAAGCACATTTGATCACACTTGTAAAGAGTTGTTTCATTAAAAAGATGCAATCTTTACGACATTTAGACCTTCGGATCTGTGGGTCATCTCAGCCACAGCTCACACCACTGACTTCAGCCAATTACGAAATGCGAAGTCACTGTGATCTTGTAAGAGCAAATGAGAGGTCACCTGACATTTAGCACACAGCATGGTCAGTGTTGAAACACTTTTTGCTGCATGTCTGCTAGAGAAACGCCAACCCCAGCCCACAAAAGAACATCTCCAGGGGAGGGACAGTGAGTGTTTACCCAATACTCCTGTGTAGTGAGACAGGATCAGCCAGCAGCAGAAGAGGAAGCCTGGGCGATGCACTGCCTACTGATCCTTCTTTACTATGACAAACTGAGTATTGCAGATCCCCCACAAAATGCTAGTGGCTAATGCAGAGAGAGTTGCACCATATCCAGGATAGGAACATTTCTTTTGGAAACACAAAACAGGCCATGTGAACTCTAGTGGTGCTTACGTACTTAGAATGCACGTGGTCCAGGGCAGCACAGGGCCTTCCACAGGAAAAGCACGTGTGCCACCCTTTCATAGTACACCGTTGTAAGAAATAGTTGGCTACAACAGCATCAGTTTCCTTTTTCTTCTTGTGGGATTACAAGATCATAAAAGCAAAGTTTATTTATTTTGGCTAAAATCTGGGGTCTGCTAAAATTCCCCTATTTGGGGAAGAATTGGTAGATCTATGAACTACTTGGTAGATGCTGGGGTAGGGGGAGTCATTGTCTGCAGTTGTACACAGCTGTGAGCCTACCAGATGTCAGTGGACAGATCCAAATTCATGGTCATGTAGACATCCTTGCTAGAACTTGTTGGATGACATAATAAAACAAAAGTTATGAATATCAAAAAGGATTTGTAGGGAGGATGGGTTATTAGTGGAGTGGGAGGAAGACATGAGGTAGGGAGATGTGAGAGCCATCAGAATGCATTTTATTCAGGTATGAAATTATCAAAGAATAAATTTAATTAACTTATAAAGAAAATAGAAAACTCATCTCACCAAAATACCACAATACAGCCAATGTTCTGGTCTCTCAGGATTACAATTAGTGATGAATTTGCAAATTAATTAGTGAATTTCATCCTTTGCCTGTAAAATCAAAGGTATAAATAAACACAATCAGAAGCAAAGAAATTCCTGTGAAATGAACATTCCCTTTATTTAGTGTCTGAAGCAAATCAGAGTGATACTCAGTATGAAAGATGTGCTTAGCTTTGGACATAGAGAAGAGAAAGACAACACGGAAGGACAAGGCTGAAGGACAGGATAAATGCACAGATGCTGTAGCCTCAGGACAAAATTCATGCAAACAAGCCAGAGCATCTGTGTAACACTCTTGGAGGAAGCAGAGATCTTTGAAGCAAGGCAAAGAAGACTCCCCTTCACAAGAAGTAGTCAGCAGGGAGCCCAGCACTATGCATGAGGAGGAAGGCCAGAGGTACTGAGTGTATCTCTGGCAGTATCTTGGTGTGTGAGTGTTGGCATACCACCTCCAAGTGGCCTGCAGGGTCAGTCATAGCAGAATAACGAGATGTAGATGGAAATTATATAACAAAGGAAGCTATATTTTCTTTTGGTAGATGTTTTGAGTTGGAGTCAATGTCATTTTTTCTATTTTACATGATGCATGAATATATATAATCTCTTTTTCGTTACTCTTTGTTCTATTGTTCACATTTTATTTTGTTCGACAGTCATGAGTTCCTACATCATGATAAACAATTATCTACACACATTTCTTAGAATACACTGAATGCTACAGTTAAGCTGTGAAATCTCCCAGTTGTAGATGGGCATCCAAGATGTTTATCACTATTATGTCAAATTTGAAGCATTCATAATTTTTTGTGACTTATTATTATTTAGACCTAATGTAAAGCGCTTATTGTGTTCTTAGACATGTAGACAGTGGAATGGTCTTTGAGGCATTTTTCCTCTCTCAGTATTCCAGAACCAGTTAGAGGTGAACATATTGACTGTTCCACAATCTCTCCATCTAGTGGTGAATGTGGCTGAGCTCATAAACAACTCTCTCATGTAAATATTTTGTCCGTACACAGACCATCACTCAGCACTCTCAAGAGACAGAAGCCCTAGTCACAAGCAGGTGCAGACTTCCTCTATGACATATCTCTTTTGTAATGAACATAGCACCAAGCCACATGCTTGAATACGGGAAGAAGGCAGCTGGAAACTCAGAAACAGAAAAATCATGTAAATCACCATCACAGAGTATGCTTACTTACAACTTTGGTTATGGAGTTGTTTTTGTTGCCGGAGGCTGCTTGTTTGTTCCTGGCTGCTTAGCCCTGACATAATCACACAGAAACTGTATTAATTAATCACTGCTTAGCTTATTAACTCAAGCTTTTTATTTACTAGCTCATACATCTTAATTTAACCCATTTCTATTAACCTGTGTATTGCCTCATGGCTGTGGATTACGGGTAAGATTCTTTCTGGTGTCTATCTCTGGAGGGGCTACATGGCTTCTCCTGAGCCTGCCTTCTTTCTCCCAGCATTCAGTTTAGTTTTCCCCACTTACCTCTGTTCTACCCTATTATAGGCCCAAAGCAGTTTCTTTATTAATCAATGGTATTCACAGCATACAGAGGGAAATCCCACATCAGTTTTTGTCTTATAGAATTTGTTTGTCAAGGTAGGATTTTGAGCTATTTATATACTTTTGAATTTTGTAAATTGATTGATACCCAGACAAAGGCTGTAAACCCAGGTTCACAAAATACAGGCCCACATTTTTGTCTTAGTATTATGAAGAGATACAACAGAAAGAACCCAGCTGTTTCCGTGGTGTGATGGGACAAAGAACACACGTGCACAACTAGAAAAATGCCTTCCAATGGTTTCTACTCACTATGTGTGTGATCTATTTAAGTCGCTTATTCATGGTTGGTACAAATTGGCATAGCCATTTCTTTGATAACAGAAGTCATGTTTTGTTTGTTTGGGTTTTCATAGATGAACATGATGATGGTACACACTAGGATACAATCTATACAAGAAAATTACATGTTTGGGCATTAAATAGCTCCAGTTTTCTTATTACTAAAAATAGCATCAGAGTCTGCTGAGATTATCGAAGGCTCACCTTAGATATGTCCACCACAGACAGAAGGGCAGACTTTTGCTTACCTCCTGTGTTATTTCAGCACAGAGTTGATTAACGCAGAGAGAAATTAATCTCGTGGCCATAGACAATGCCAGCACATGCTGTCAGAATGCCTAGCTTGTTAGAATTTGGTTTTTGATTTGTCAACAGTTTGGAATAGCCTGTCCAAAGCCTTACTCCATGCCTGTCTAAGCCTGTCCCACCACTGTCATTTATGCAGCAAACAAAGCGGTTTTGTCATTCTCACCCCCAAGGGAATTGTACTATTTTCCCACAAGCATTTCTAATCTGCTGTCCATCTGTGTACAACTTTTTGACTTATTCTTTCTCTCTTAGACTACAGTTTGTTCTTTTTTTATCACTTTGCAGCTTTGAAAATTTATTTTTTAGGGCCTGTGAGATGGCTCAAGGTTGAAGATGCTGAACCAAGAAGTCTGGCAACTTGAGTTTAATCCCCAGGACCAATATGATAGGAGAAAATCAACCTTGGCAGGTAGCCCTCTGACTTATTGGGGGGCAGAGCAGAATAAATAAATGGTAACACATCTTTTAGAAAGAAGGAAAATGGGTGTAATGACACACTCATATGATGAAGACACTAGGAGGAAGCCTGTTACTTTGTATGTTAACCTTTAATAAATCAATTAAAAGGGAAAAGGAAGTGGTGAGTTGTAAAATGGTTGAACTGACTTACCAACTCTTTGTCTACATTTTATCTAATGGTAACAGCTAAATTTCCTGAGAGGTAACAGGCCGAGCTGGTGATACCCATTTCTGTGCTCAGGATGTGGTGGGGCCTCTAGGGTTCTCTGTAATCTTCTTTCTTCCAGTGACTGTCCTCACAACTCCCAGATACTAAGGCATCCTTGATCTCCAATCCCTCTTCTCAACTCAGGGAGTTCACCACATGTACCCCAGTGCCCTGTCTTCACTGTATCCTAGGAATTATCTTAAAGTGTCCCACTGTGCAGTTTAGCTCATCGACACTCAGGGTCCAATGTTCAGCACTTAGTAATATCGCTTCATGTGTTTTATCAAACACTTGATTATTTCAGACAAGGAAGGGAATTTTGTCCCTATCATGTCTTCTAACCCAGAACTTAAAATTTCTTACACATTAAAAAAAAATAGATCTTTAAAAAAACATATTGAGTGAGGTAACACAGACCCAGAAAGACAAATATAATATTCACTCATAAGTGCCTTTTAGACATAAAGCAAAGAAAATCAGCCTACAATTCACAATCCCAGACTACCTAGACAACAATGAGGACCCTAATAGAGACATATATGGATCAAGATAGAAAGGAGAAAAAGAGAAGATCTCCTGAGTAAATTGGGAGCATGGGGGTCATGGAAGATGGAGGAAAGAAAGGGAGCAGACAAAAATGTATAGCTCAATAAAAACAATTAAAATAGAAAACAAAAAAATATATCTTTAAAATAAAACTTTAGAAATGTGCCCCCCCCCACTTTGTTAACTGTATTTTCACACCATAAAACTATCTTCAGGCTTTTTTTCCATGTTGAAAAATAAGACACCAATATCCTGTCATCCAGTGTACAGTCCTACTGTGTGATACAATTTCCAGAAGGTAACAGTAACCCTATAAAATATTTGATTTAGTAAATGCATAAAAGGACAAATAACTGAAATCCCTGATTCAAGAAGACGATATATAAAGTATATTTACTGAGCACACAGTGGCTCTAAATTTTGTTTTATGCAACAAAAATAATAAAGAATTGAGAAAACGAAGGTATGAAGGAGATACAAAAATGACTTCTTTTCTGGGTATGCATAGAGAGGGAGCTAAATACTTCAGTCTTTCCAAAAGTCAGCTTCCATTGGTCCTGGTCTGGGTGTGCTTGGGAAGGGGAGGGACCACATGGGTCTCCAAGTCCTTCCCCGCAGCTTCCATTGGTCCTGGTCTGGG
>NC_022012.1:4143549-4153452 GCF_000317375.1 Microtus ochrogaster | reverse complement strand
TGGGAAGGGGAGGGACCACATGGGTCTCCAAGTCCTTCCCCGCAGCTTCCATTGGTCCTGGTCTGGGAGGGACCACAAGGGTTTCCAAGTCCTTTCCCTTTTCGTGTCAGTTCCTTCTCTCTGTTTTTTCTCTCTTCATGTCGTGTCTCTCTTTCTGTCTCTGTCTCTCTGCTAACCTCCCTCTCCCCCTCCCTTGATACCCATTTTCTACCTTCTTTCTCTCTTTTATGGCTAATATTACATGTACTGTTTTTGGAGTACAACATTCAACAACCAATTTATTGTGTTGATAGCGTTTTTTAAAAGGATTACACAAACTAAGCAACCAGCCGGAGCAGAGACTCTTTGTGGCTACCTATTTGCCCATGCTCCTTTCTGGGACCCCTTCTGCCTCTGCTTTCTTGCTCCCCCGGGAGACCCCAGAGAATGGGCAGTTCCTGGGGCCACACGGGGAGCATTCTGTCCCAGTCACTGCTGTTTCTCACAGAACCATGATTTCCACTCTTCTTCTCTTGATTTGAGTTGTAAAGATTGCCCTCATGTAAGATAGCAATAGCTTAGAAGCAATTCTCAGTTTTAGCACTGTATCTGTCCTTTAAAAAAAATGTTAATTTTTCCATGGATACAAATTTATCCCTTATTGAAAAATAAATAAAGCTTAGGGGCAAATTCATATTACAAAGTAATTATATGTAGGAAGTCTTGTGTCTGTTTTATTTCTCTCAGTTCATAGAGCAGTGTTCCCAGAAAACAAAACAAACCACAAAAATCTCTGCCTTTTTGAAGTTAATTCTTCCATGAAAACCGTGATGGGTCAGGACACCCTTGTGTATTTTTGTACCTGCCCATCTTGATATATGTCTAAGATTTGCTCCTGCTTTTAATTCTGTAAACATTCAATCCTGAGTGAATGCTTATTTTTGATACAATCAAACCATAGCACACCTGTCTCTGCGGGTGAAGAGACAGCGAGTCACCGAGAAGAGAAGGGTCACGTTAACCCTTGGAAGACATGGGGTAATTTATGAACTTGTTTTGAGTGCATCAGCGGGAGAGGCACTCACCGCCTTCTGGATGAGGTCTGCTCTTAGTTCTCACCGCAGGGACAGAGAGCCTTGCCCTGGTCCTATCCTGGCTGGTGTTGTGATCTAGGAAAGCAGTTTTAACAAACTGTATGCGGTACCATGCAAATTTCCTTCCTCGAGCTGTCCGCAATTCTCTGCAAATCAGCCCTGTTGAATACGGCTGTAATGTCTGCATCGTGCTGGAAAGGCAGCCTCCTCTCTGTTGTAGATACAGCCGGCATCTTAGGGCGGCAAATGCGAGAAATAAAAGAACCAGCGGTTCTCTGTTGATCTTCACTCAAACAGGACCTTTTTGTCAAGGAGTTCTTTCTCTCGCTGTACACTGGAAGGCAGGAAAGAATGAAAATGTACCCTAAAAGCCAGCCCTCTGATGGATCAGGGCAAAGAGAACACCGTGTCAGGGTGGCATCTCATAATGTAAGGAAAAGCAATTTGCTCATCTAGGTGAGTGCTTTATCCTCTGCGTGTGGAACCTGAAGAAGGTAAATTACTTTTTCCTGGTACCACTTGGTAGCCAAGAGGAGGCAATTTACCTCATAATGTCAAGACACCCTGCTGCTGCGAAAGTGGTCATATCCTGAGCTTGCTACAGGAGAGCGCTCGGCTCACAGTCAAGCTGACCTTCACAAATCTCTCAGTCCCAGGATGAGCTACTACAGAAAACACACGGGGGTGTGCAGATGGGCAGGTGCATGGGGGCGGGGGAGGGAGGGAGACTGGGTGCAGGTTTTTTAAGGTCCTTCATTCATTGTGATTTGACTGCCCCGTTCCCTTGGAAACAGTGGTGTTTTTTTTTTTTTTCAAAATTGTAAAATGGTGAGAAGGAAGTTTCCTCACTCTGAAGCCATCTTATTTTGCACCTGTCCAGTGTCCAGCAGCTGAATGCTCTAGAAGCAATTTCCTCATCAGAGTTTTAAGGCCACCACATGTAGGAAAGGGGGGGATCAATTGAAAACCCTGTAACATGTCTGTCTCTTAGCAAAAATTTCAGTTTTATAAATTGGCTGTAGCAAGAGAACATTGGAAGCAGAATGGCCTTTTTGAACTCTCTTTTTAAATATATTTAAAAAGTAAGATATATATATATATATATATATATATATATATATACAGAGAGAGAGAGGAGGAAGAGATATATAGATATGTAGAATATATATATATTCCTTCTATTGAAATAGATTTTTTTCTCACATAATGCATTCTGAATATGATTTCCCCTCTCTCTCCTCCTCCCAGGTCCTCCTAATCTCCCCTCCATCCACAGCCACACCTTTTTGTCTCTCATTAGAAAACAAAGAGGCTTCTAAAGGAAATCTAACACTTCATAAAAAGACAAAACAACTGAAGGAGAAGAACCCAAGAAAAGGCCCAAGAAACAGATTTAGACAGATGCCCACTTGTAGGCACACTTAGGAATCTCATTTAAAAAAGTGAATCGAAAGCCATTTTATACACACACACACACACACACACACACACACACACACAGACACAAAGGACCTATAGGGTGAAAAGAGAGGAGAAAACATATAAATAAAATAGAAAATAAAAATAAATAAAAGTTCTTGGTTTTATTTGTTTTTGTTTTTCAAGACATGATTTCTAGAGCCAGTATAGTCCAGACTGTCCTAGAACTCACTCTGTAGACCAGGCTGGCCTTGAACTCAGAGACCCACTCTCCTATGCCTTCTGAGTGCTGGGATTAAAGGTGTGCACCACCACTGCCTGGCTTGTGTGTGTGTATGTGTGTGTATGTGTACATATATATCATATATATATATGATAGATAAAAAGATAGATAGATAGATAGATAGATAGATAGATAGATAGATAGATAGATAGATAGATACTGGTTTTAAGATGAAAATTTTAAATAAAATAGTAAGAAATGCCTGCCATGACATTATTAGAGAAGGAACCTCCACAGACGCTGTTGAGTTCATTTCTGTTGGCCATCTACTGCTGCAGCCTACCCTGCTCCCGAGTGAGACTTCCTTGGAGAAAACTAATTTTCCATTTGCAAGCATTTATCAACTGGAGATGGCTTCAGTGTTAGGGTGTCCACTTCTTTGAGATCTAGGACCCCATCTTCTGCAGCCCCATGCAGGCCCTGTGCATGATCCCTCAATGCACATGATCGTTCCTGGTGGTTTAGAGACCTTTGTCTGCTTGCTGTTTCCATCCCCTCTGCTCTACCTCTCCCACTGGATTGCCTGAGAACTGAGGTGGGGGTTGACGGGGACATTCTTTTAGGGCTGTGTGTTCCAAGGTCTCTCACTCTCTGCATAGTGTCTGTGAGTCTCCGTATGTGTTCCCATCTACTGCAGGAGGAGACTTCTCTGCTGGTAGATGAGCAAGGCACTGACCTACGAGTACAGCAGGATGCCTTTAGGAGTCATTTGATTGCTACAGATTTGGTTTGGTTTAACATTAGTATTTGGTTTTACCCTAGGTCCCTGGGATCTCTAGTCTCAGGTTCTTGGGCACCCAAGCAGCACCAGGTATGGGTTCCATCTTGTGGAATGGAACTTAAGCTAAATCAGGCATTGGTTACTCCCACAAGCTTTGTACCATCATTGTGCTGGTAGTTTCATAGGCAGGACACCATTGTAGATCAAAGGTTGTGTGATGGATTTGTGTTTATTTTTCTCCTTACAGTGAGCGTGCAGTGAACTCTTTTAAAACAAGGAAAATTCTTGCTGTGCTGAGAAAGTGTTGCTTTTGCTACACCACCTGAGACAACTGGAGGAAGACGGACTCCCCAGTGCTAGACTTCAGCTGGGCCATCTCTGAGCGGATGTTCCCCTGAGTAAAGCCCCTCAGCTTACTGTCTAAATCTCTATCTTGACACATGTCTTCATATCCCAACAAGACTCCACAACCGTTGCTCTCCATGATACCTATGAACACCCAGAGCATGTTACAATGTACATAAGTGGATGGTTGTGCTCTCCGTTTATGCATTCATTTTTTTATTCAGTGAATATTTATTAGAAGCCCAATGCATGGCAGATATTGTGCTTGTTGCTAAGACTGAAACATAAACAACAGAAATGCAATCCTAGGGCTGACATCCTGGATAGCTGCGTGGGTTTTAAGTAGAAAATCTTAAAAGTCATCAGCGCTATGGAAACTTCCAAGAATCAAAATGAAGCGTCCTTGAGGAGTTCACAGAGGGGAATAACCCCACTGGGGGACTAGGGTAAACAGTAGATATTTCTCTTCTAAAATTGAGGCCCATAGACTGGGCAAAAAGAGTAAGGATGAATCGGGAAATGAGAATGCCTACAGAGAAGTTAACTTGGCTGGAGGTTCTAGGCATGGAACAGCTCGAAGCAGTTGTTAAAAGGGGTTGTAGAGGTGGATGGTTCCACCAATAAAAGGGCTTTCCCCGAACTGTTAGTAAATCAGTAGTAGCCCAGTGCGGTGGCAGTGGGGCTTACCTGCAGCCTAGCTCAGGGGCAGAGGCAGCACGTATGAGCTCTGGGTCCCTTGGGGGACTGTGTTTCAAAAACATAAGACAAAGGAAGACAACTGACATGAAACTCAGCCTCTTCATGAACACATACATGTATGTACACACACACTTGTGCATACACACACACAGAAAGGAGACAACATGAGAGAGAAAAAACAAGAAAGAGAAGAATGGCTCAAGATAAAGTTTCTTCATCTGTGTGTTTAATAAATGTGTGTATTACATTTCCTCTGTGTACAGCAGGACAGCTGTGTTTGCAAATATTTAATTTAATATTTATAGCAACCCTGTGGGTTGTGTATTATTATTATTACCCTTATCTTACAGATTTTGAAATTAAGAAACAGAACTTTATAATGAGATGATAGAATTGAAAAGTCATTCATAATATTGAAAGTTTTGTCAGAAGGCATGGGAAATCAAGGTTGCTCCTAAGTAGCTACTGATTTTGTCACCATGTAGCTAGTTATCTCAGATCAGTGTCTGAAGAAGGACTAGGTGGCAAGGGGAGTGTGGTAAGGACTGGAGGGAAATGTCAACAAGGAGGTGACTCTACTTCCCCAGGAGGGAGAATGCTGCCATAAAGAACAGGAAAGTGAAATCAAGAAATGACCTGAGGGCCAGTAAGATGGGTCAATGAGTGAAGGAGCTTCCTACCAAGACTGGAAACCCCTCAAGGAGGAGGGAGAGACCAGCTCCTGAGAGTTGTCCTTGGGCCTTCCGCCTGCATCTTAGTGTGTGCACACACACCTCTCAGACACATGGAAACACATATACATACACAAGCACATACCCATACACAGACTGTGGTCTTTTGACTAAAAATGGCTCCCGTAGACCCACATGGAATGGCACTGTAGGGAGGTGTGGCTTTGTTGGAGTAAATGTGTCACTGGGGGCAGGCTTTGAGGTCTTAGATGCTCGGGTCATGCCCAGTGACTTGATTCTCTTCTTGCTGCTTGTGGATCCAGATATAGAACTCTTGGCCACTTCTCTGGCACCATGTCTGTCTACATGCCACCATGCTTCCCACCTTGATAACAATGGACTAAACCTATGATCTATAAGCCAGGCCCATCTTTTTTTTTTTTTTTTTTTTTTTGGTTTTTCAAGACAGGGTTTCTCTGTGGCTTTGGAGCCTGTTCTGGCACTAGCTCTGTAGACCAGGCTGGTCTCTAACTCACAGAGATCCACCTGCCTCTGCCTCCCGAGTGCTGGGATTAAAGGCGTGCGCCACCATTGCCCGGCCCCATCTTTTCTTATAAAGAGTTGCCATGTTCACGGTGTCTCTTCACAGCAATAGAAACCCTAGCTAAGATATACATGCACATGTGCACACACTCACACACACATACACATATATACATATATGTACCCAAATAGTCACACACATATACATATACATACAAACATTACATACATAAACAAATACAAACATAATTTACACAATACACACATGCATGCATGTACATGAACACAGGGACACATGGACACACACACTATACATACACACATGCCCCACACAATATTCCAAATAAAGGTAATAATAATAATAAATTTCATCGAAAGGGATATCTTGGTATTTGAACATGCATGACTTGGACATAGGCTGGATGCTGTTTGGGGAAAGGAAGGGATGCACAGGACTAATTTTGCAGTCTTTGTCATTAAGAGGTAGGCAAGGGACTGTTCATTGCATTAGCGATGATGCAAAAATGCATAGATGGTGGAGACCAGAGAAACAGCCTCTGAAACAACACATTTGAAGTTGCTAGCATATACTAACTGGGGTAATAAGTAGATATCTGACGTGGGAATATGAAATGAGAAGCAACCAGGAAAACATCTGAGTTTGAAAGCCATTTGGTATTTACTTATTAAAATTTAGGAACTCGTCTCTGAGAAGCCCATACCTATATTCACAGGGTTGTCTTACTTTTTTCCTAAATATCTTTTCCTAAACCCCAATATTTAAAATCTGTATTGTAGACTCTTGAAAAATACAAGTAAATATGATATTTAAGAAGTACTAAAGTGTGGTAGTACAGGCCTTTAATCCCAGCTCTCGGAGGCAGAGGCAGGAGGATCTCTGTGAGTTCAAGGCCAGCCTGTTCTACAAAGCAAGTCTCAGGACAGCCAGGACTACACAGAGAAACCCTGTCTCAAAACTCCCTCAGACCAAAAAAAAATGGGCTAAAAGCACTACTACTGTATAGAACCTAGCATGTTACAATTTTAACACTGCAGAGGCACTCTACAGCTGACATCATTGGGGAATTGGTGGATAATTAGTTCAGAGGGAGAGTTCTAGGATGAAATAAATATAAAGGTAAGACCATGCCCAAGGTCAACTTTTGGTCTTTTTGTGACAGATGTTGGCAGCGTGAACTCTGAGTCACCCAATATTTCAATAAAACCTCTGTAGACCTTTCCTTTACCCTCGCATTGACTCTTTGGGGATCTCGCACACTTCCCCACAATCCGTTCTAAGCTTGTGTTGTGGTTTTAAAGACAATGGCTCCCATAGGTCATATGTTTGAATGCTTGGTCCCCAGCCAGAACTGTTTGAGAAGACTAGAAGGTGGGATGTGTTGGAAGAGACATGTTACTGAGAATGGAGCTTTGAGCTTACTAAAGTCCACACTATTCTGTTAGCTCTCTTTCTGCCTCATACTGGTAGATCAGATGGAAGCTCTTAGCTGCTGCTCCAGCACCATGCCTGCTGCTACCACGCTCTCCGCCACAGTGGTTGTAGACTACAAACCTCTGAAACTATGAACCTAACAAACTCTTCTGTGGAGTTGCCTTGGTCTTGGTATCTTAGCACAGCAGCAGAAAAAAATAACTAAGGCAGCACCCTTTCATAGACATAAAACCCATGAAAGATTACAGTGTAATCTTTTGTACACGAGGCATGCTTTTTATGGGACAAATCTTATCTTAGAGCACTGCCTGAGGCTTTCCCATTATCTGCCAGGTTGCAGAATGGAGCACCAGATGACTAGAAAACCTATTTCCACCGAAATCTCTTTGTAATAGGCTACTCTTTCTCTCTCTCATCTTTTGGCATCTAATGGCATTTTTGGAAGGAAGGAAGGGAGGAAGGAAGGAAGGAAGGAAGGAAGGAAGGAAGGAAGGAAGGAAGGAAGCTTTAGAAGCCATCACCCCAGCCCACATGTTTATAAATTTCTTTTCTGCTTATTTAGTCCTGATTTTCTACATCATCTGATAATTTCAGCTTTCCCTAAATATACCCTCAGTCTTTCTTTTCATTTTCTCTTCTTGGTTTATTAAGAGATAAATGACATTTTCCTGGCAATAAAAGTAAAGAAATCTGTAAAAAAAAAAAAAAGTGTGTGTCTGTATATGTACATATTGTGTGGGGGGTAGGTATTTATGTGTGACTATGTATGACTATTTTAACATGTGACTCATCTCACCAGCCTTGATTTATAATTTCTAAAGAGTGTATTATTTTAAAAGTATTGATTAAAGAAGAAAATATCTGTTAGAAACTAAATAACAGTAGTACCAATATCATGCGGACTAGGATTGGTGGGAGGGTTTGTCTATCTTCCACAAGGTTTGGTTCTCAGAAAAACAAAATACAGCATAATCTATTATATAAAACGATGATCTGTGCTTGAAAAACATCCACACAAAACTGAGCTGGTGGAGAAATTGATCCGGTGGAAAGATGTTCTCTGGTGGCTAGAAGAAGTTTTATGAAGTCAAAAACCATAACCTCAATGAGACACGAGAGCCAAGCAGGGTAACTGGGACCTCATGTAGAAGTTGTGTGCCGCAGACAGACAGCTTTTGAAATCACAGTTAGCATGAATCCAGTAATGCTGGCATGTCTGGGACAGAACCAAAAGGTACTTGAGGCATTTTAGAGGGCATCTAATTAATTGTTTAAAATGACAAAACAAACACTTGATTCTCATAAAACGATGAAAAAGCCAAAATTCTTCTGTGAGGTCACATCCAGAGGAGAATGCTTCTAGACAGCTTAATTTGTTCCTAACCAAGATGTAAGGGGGTGCATAAGACAGTAGGAGGTCTGGCCAACTTTGTAGAAAGTAGAGAAGGTAGTTAAGATGATTTGGAAGTTGGGTCTAGGGACAACACAGAGGTCTTTTGTCTGCCACATAGAACAGAGGCATGCTATCTTTGTCCCATGAGTCCTATTAACTAGTTATAGGCCCAGGGGCAGGACTGTTCCATTTCACTTTCACCTCCCTAGAGATGTAATGGTGGCTGGTATCCATCCACCGCATGCTATATAAATGCTGGTTGAATGACCAGAGGCAGCTAAGAGACAGTACGTGAGAAAACCAAGAACGTAGATGAGAAACAAGAATTTAGTAAATTGTCTACATTACATGTAATAGACTTGTAAATGGATTGGGGATTTGGAAAGGGTGAAGAGGGGCAGAGGGCTGTACGGAATGTCAAGCATTCTGCACAGTGTGCGAATGTCAAGGTGCTTGACAGATTGCAGAAAATAGCAGTGGCAGACTTATGAAAATCACAAACACTAAAGCTCCTTTTATCGAATCTTAAATATAAATCTGAGCTGTAAGAATTCTGTATATTATGGGGTAGGTCCAAATCTGACTGGACAAAAGCTAGCTGCCCTGGCTTCGTTGCTTATCAATCACAGCTTTCAGTGAGTTGAAGCAGAGCCTAACTGGGCATCAGTTTCTTTATCTGTAAAGTTTTAATGCTCTTAGCACCAATCTCATAAGGATGCTGTAAAGATTAAATCCTTAGACTTTTAAACACTCCAGTCACTCAGCAAGTATTCTATATTAATTATATTACAGCTAATACTTAAGAAGGAAGGGGTATTATCAGAAGACATGTTTACTGAGAATAAACATACTTTACAAATTCATTTTCCTTTCATTTTGATTTTTCTATATGTGTGTGCCTGTGTGCACCTGTATGTGAAGAGACCTAGGATTCGAGAAGAGGGACTTGGATTCCCTGGAAGTGAAGAAATAAATGGTTGTAAGCTGCTTTATGGTAGGAACTGAACCTGAGTTCTCTATAAAATTGACAAGTGTTCTTAACCAAGGAGTCATCTCTACAGGCCTCACCAAAAAAGAGAAAAGAGAGAGAGATAAAAAGAAAAAAGAGAGGGAAAGAGGGGGAGGAGAAGAGGGAAGGGGGAGAGAGGGAGGGAGACAGAGAGGGAGAGGAGAAGGGAAGGAAAAAGGGAAGGAAGGAAAAAAGGAAGAAAGGAATAAAGGAAGGAAGGGAGGAAGGAAGGAAAAAGGAAGGAAGGAAGGAAGGAAGGAAGGAAGGAAGGAAGGAAGGAAGGAAGGAAGGAAG
>NC_022012.1:4120208-4143449 GCF_000317375.1 Microtus ochrogaster | reverse complement strand
AAAAAAGAAAGGAAGAAAGGAGGGGAGGAAGGAAGGAAGGAGGGAAGGAAGGAAGGAAGGAAGGAAGGAAGGAAGGAAAGAAGGAAGGAAGGAAAGGTTTTGAACTCTTCATTCAAGGGTGTGTTTGAATGGTGGGAATTCAAGATACGTAATAAAGTCCACAGTTTCATTCCTGAGAATGATGATGGCATCCTGCCTGGAAGATGTTTAACTGGAAGAAGTTTGTACACTTTCCACCCTCAAAAGCCTGTGCTAAGATTTTTACTAATTGGAAACAACTTTATTGTGAAGAAATGTTCTCTAAAAGCCTTATTTTAGAGGAAATTGAAGGAGCTTTTCATCCAAACACTGACCTTGCAGTTGGAATGGAAGCTGAGAGAGAGTGGGTGACCCGAGCAAAACCATGTGGCTCATATCTGCCACCCAAGACTTAGGCTCACATCTTGAGGATACGAGGAGTGCTTGAAGCCTTCCTCTGATAATGAATGCTACCAAATCACAGCATGTGTTTCTTTGTATCTTCACACTGTTCCTGCTTCTTAACTGGCCATAGGAGTACAGGTGGGGAAGTTACCTGTTCACAGTTAAGCTACTGCCTTGCACTATTTCCATCCCAAGCCCAGTGGTATTCTCAGTGATTTAGGCAGCTTTCCTGAGGCTTAAATTAGGGTCAGAGTAAATGTATGTCTTTGAGTAACACAAAGCACAAACAAAACTCCCTCGGCTGCAAGTCTAAACGTTGTCTTTATGGTTTGGGTGTTGTTCTTTTAGCTAAAATTCCTGAGTTATGCTGGAGTTCTTTGAGTGGAGACTCTCCACTGCCTTGCCTCCTGAAGACTTGTCATTTGTGATGACTTCCTGAGGCACCCACATGTCTATGCCCCTCTCTTGCAGGGCCTGTGCTTCATATGTGTAACAGTTCTTTCAACACCTATACTTAGTGAGATCTCACCCTTTCACACCACTGGCAGCTCTCCTGTCAGCTTCTAAAGTGCTGTGGCTTCAGATGAAAACAGATGTGAGTCTGCTGAAGAGAAGGAAAACAGTTCTACGTTGGAGGAGACCTGGAGTCCCATGACACGAAGAGGACCATGGAGAAGTGAGCTAGCATCATCACTAGATGAAACCTGTTCTTTCTCCCAATTTTCAAAGCATGAACTTCACTGCAACCTGAATTATTTCCTTCTGAAATATTATCCAGTTCTACATGAGAAATTTAATCAGTACAGGGTCAACACTCCATACACAACCTTCCAAGTTAAGAGTATTTTAGCTTTCTCACTGACTTAAGTATAGCTGTAAATTTCTTTACAATAACTGCCTATGGGAAGATAGCTCAGTGGTTAAGAATACTTGTTGCTCTTGCAGAGCATCCGGGTTCATTCCCAACACCTCATAGCAGCTTACAACTGTCCGTAACTCGAGTTCCAATGCCCTCTTCTGGCCTCTGTGTGTGCCAGGCATGCATATGATGTACAGATATGTATGCAGGCAAAACAAATATTTAAAATAAAAATTAATAAATCTACATAAACTGCTAATCAATGGCCCTAGGCTCAAAATGCTTTTCTTCCATCTCTTGTATGTAGTTCTGAACTGAAGGCAAAAATAAAAGTCTTTTTTCTCTTGCCCCACTTTCTCTGCAGGATATTGACTGTAATAGCTCTAGAAACATGTGTTGAATGTCAGTTATGCTCTGGGCACTGTGCCACTGATCTCTAACTCTCAATCTAAGGCAGACTTCTGCTCCAGAAGAGATGACGACATTTCTGTGCTTCTGAAGTTTTCTGAGATCCAATGGAGAAGGACATTGGATGTCAGGTGAAGCTTAGTAAGCCAACCAAATGCTCCAATACACTGTGACACGTGACATACCCAGGCAACTGGGGAGCTATTCCAAGTAAGGGGAGCAGCCTAGTTGACAGGGCAGAGCTATGACTCTCACAGAAGAGGCGAGCAAGTCTGGTGTAGAGGAAGTTGAATGCTGCATTGAGAATTAGCAAGAAAAGCAGGTAGACAAGTTGGGCTCCAGAGCCTCGTCTCAAATGACTCATCGGCAGCAGCCCCTGAGACAGTGCAGTCTTTTCTGTGCTGCCTGAGCATGCATTGCTGCAGGAAACAGAACGCGGATGAGGCATAGTTTATGTCTCTAAGTGCACATGATCCCGTGATCTCAGTGGAAGATCTTAGCAAATGCAATGTGAATGCCTCCACCCCAACCTCACTTTAGAACAGTGCCAGAGAACATCCCGGCAGAGTCTCATGATGAAGAACAGCTGCCCACCTGCAAAACTATACTGCCCAGTTTCTGTATTTTACCAAAATCCTTAGCAGGAATCACATGATAAATAATACATCCCCAGTTCATTAGCATTAATATATATTCACTTGATTTTTGTTTACAGTTATACCGTGTTACATGTCAGTCAGAATTCTAGGCTCTGCAGACTCAGAAGCACCTGAGACATCTCCATATCTCTCCTGGTTTATATCACAGGTGGCTAGAAAAGATCAGTGTGTGGTGAGACTCTATGAGGGACAGCCAGCTCTGATAAGTAGGCCAGGCTGTGAAGACAATCTCAACTGATAGTAGACTAGTGTTTCCTGGAGGATTGGTGTGTGGTGAGACTCCATGAAGGACAGCCAGCTCTGATAAGTAGGCCAGGCTGTGAAGACAATCTCAACTGATAGTAGACTAGTGTTTCCTGGAGGATTGGTGTGTGGTGAGACTCCATGAAGGACAGCCAGCTCTGATAAGTAGGCCAGGCTGTGAATACAAACTCAACTGATAGTAGACTAGCGTTTCCTAGAAAATAGCCCCCGGCCTAGGACATAGCACACAAAGCTTGAGGAGAAACGAGCAGGTGCACCTGAAAAACTCTGAGATTACTGGAATATGAATGAATGTGTTCTTCTTGTACCAGCCATGAAGTATTGTAGTATTTTTTTTCATAGAAAACAAGATCCAGAAAAGGTTTGGAATTATAGCTGATCACATACTATGTCGCAGAATTCTTAAAAGTCCCTTTTAAACATTTTATGAGCACCGATCCCTCTGAAGTAGAGCCTCGGGCAGGAATTAGAAAACACATGGCTCCTTCGTGGAGAGTCCTCCAGAAGTTAAAAAAGAAAACAAGATAACGAGGCAGAATCTGCTAAACAATAAAGGGGATTTAAGTAAAAATTAAGCCTTGGCTCCACGTTTCTGAGTGGTAGCCCAGAAATCATAGAAGGGCTGCTGTGCCCTCTGTGATCTTACATGATCTCAGTTCTTCCTTCTCCCTGTGCCTCTATTTTATGCCACCCTGGCATTCAGAGCTAAGTGAAAAAAAAAAAGACTCTCCAGAGAGTCAAGAGGAAAAGAAGTGTAAATGTGTATGTTAATGTTCTTGTCAGTATTGCCGAAGTGCTGTGCATGTGTGTGTGTGTGCATCTCATCTGTGTGTGTGCGTGTGTGTGCATGTCATCTGTGTGTGTGTGCGTGTGTGTGCACGCACACACACTCACGTAAATCGGTTTCTCAGATGGAGGTCTGAAGTGTGGGCGGCTCTGTCTCAGAAGGTCTGACAGCATGTGTTGGCCTTTCATTTGTCCAACGTGAATCACAAATTCCTGAAAGAATCATAAACTTGGTTTTGCAGTTGTCTGGAGGTTAGGTCAAAGGACAGTGTTTTTCTGGCCTGCAATTGGGGTTGGAATGACATACTCCTTCATGAATTTTGTGGAGTCATAAAAACAGAGAAACAGCCCGGAACCCCCCTCTGCATATCTCCTGCATCCACCACTCCCTCCCAAACCCAATCTTTCAGAAAAAAATCACTTTATGTATTACGGGACTTGAATTTTTGTATGTGTGTTGATTCCCTAAACATACAAATTTGGAGTTCTCTTAATAGTTTAGTACAATGTGCAATATAAGGACTTGCTGGCATTTCTCCTTAGAAATGGTTTTCTTTTTGTGGCCTTAATAAGATACCTTCTCTTATGGATAGTAAATAATAAAGAATCTATTTATCTATTGCTCTTACAAGGCAATAATGGCTTACATTTCATGATTTCGGGAGTAGGAGGTCATGTGGGCTATATTTATAAACCACTTTTGTGTTTCCATTTTTATTTTTGACCCTGTTGGATGTTATGAAGGGAAAGTAGAAATGATTCCCTCTTCTGTGAAAACAACAAAGTAATGGAAATAAATAAAGGAAGACAAGTTAAAATGTCCCACATTCGATGACAAGGTCACCAGATTCATAGACATGAGGCAGTGTACAAATGGAGACGGTGTGCAGATGGATGGCCTCGGAAGACTCTTGAGTTCTGTGGGGCAAACGATACTACGTTTGAGAGTGTGAGTATATGATATGCATGTACTTGGTGATTCTAATACAACTTTTGCCATTGGACTTCATATAAAAATGTAGGTGACTCATAATGTTCAAGGGCGCTGAAGTTCCTTTTGAAGGAATAGAAGTGGCAAGAAGATCTGTGTGATGTGAGCTTGCCACTCGCACTCAGACTTCCCAAGCGTGGGTGGGCCCTGGCGTTGTCCATAAGCTTTAAAGATAGTCTTCAGGGACCACCCCAGAAATTTGTGGTTACCAATGTTTCTCATTTTAGATAATCTTAGATATACCTAACAAATATCCCCTGAAAAGCTATTTCAAAGCTGATGCGTATCAGCTGTAGCATACACAGAGAAAGCCTGTATCTCAAGCCAAGTTCCTGACTCTCAGACACCCACAGACATCAGAAATCAATTCCTCAATACTCGTTGTAGTAACTTGGTGCACTTCCATGGGCTCTTGCCTATAGATGAGGAGAGAAAAATCTAGAACTAATCCATCCACTAACCCATTTCCATAGCATCCAAAGATTATTTCAGAAACACACCCATCCTGAGGCTTTCTGAGAACCCCAGTGAGTCCATCCAAATCTTATTTCTTCATTGCCTGAAGGAAAACAACCACATTATTTTCAGTATCTATCTGTGGGGTTTATGTAAGAGACCCAGACAGCTGCTGGTAAGTCCAACAGCTTCCTGGGATAAAATCTAAGTCAGAGCTCCCTCATGGATACCAGAGGGATACACATGATAATGGCCACCATTTCACAACAAAAGCCAAACTAAATCCACCAACAAAACAAAATAAATACTTGAAGTGAAACTAATGTTTTTTTTAAAAAAAAAAACTCTAAGAAAATATTTGCAACACAAAAAGGCAAAGAATGCTTACCATAATATATCAAACTTTTCTGTATGAGGAAAGAATTAACATGCTAGTGGAAATATAGAAAAGGTGTGTGAACAAGCAGTGTGCAGACAGAATAACTAATGACTGAGATGGTTGACCATGACAGCTGGCTTGCTGTCTAGAGGCTACCCTCTGACTTTTCCTACAGTTTGGAGTCCTATTGATTACAGACACATAGACATTACAAGGTGGTCCCCATAGTCACTCTATGTAAACTAAAGTCCCCTGTGTGACTCTCCTCATTTCATGGCTCAATACTTCTCATGGATTTGTTTATAACATGTCTTCTGTTGTCCTTGGCTAGACCACAGATTGCATGAGGGTAGGGACCATGACTGCTGTAGTTGGCAGTGTCATCAGCACTTGAAAGAGGCCTTTAATACTAAAAGTTAAAAACAAAATCTGTGCAGAGACTCAGGGATTAAAGAAGGCTTGTTGTCCTTACAGACGGCCTGAGTTGGGCTCCTAAAACCCATAGCGGACTGCTCACAACTGCCTGTAACTCCACTCCGTGATATATGAATCACTCTTCTGTCATCCCAGGATGTTGCACTTACACAGCATGCATCCATATTCACGCATGCGCACACAAACACACACACACACATGACTCCAGAAATTTCTCATATATTTTTCAAGATAACTATGAAGACTCTAAATATTTCTTTTAGTTTTGACAGTGTGTGACACCAAGAATTTAGACACTGAGTGTGTACCAATGAAAACAGTTAAATTATCACAACCACTTTATGACAAGCCATGGAACTATTAACACAGCATGAAAAACTGTAGTAATAATAGAATTCCTCAAAGAGAAGCAAAGTATCATAAAATTCAGAACAACCTTGTTCCTGGAAACTGTTTTATGGTTACATATGATATATGCATACATCACACAATAAAAACAGGAATGAGATACAATGAGTCTTTTACAGCATTTCCTGTGGGGTAAGTGAGTGATTTTGGTGCGATTATGCATAAAGGGAAAAATGTCCTTAAACTTGGTTTGTGCACTCATACATGCATGTGTGTGTGTGTGTGTGTGTGTGTGTGTTCGCGCGTGTGCTTTGTTTGTGTGTGCACCACAGGAGTACCAGTGCCCAAAGAGGCCAAAGCAGGATATCAGATATCCTGGAACTGGAGTCATAGGTAGTTACGAGCTGCTTGATGGAGATTCTGGGGACCAAACCGGGTCGGAAGAGCAGAAAGGGTTCTCAACTTCTAAGCCACTTCTTCAGTAATCACTTCCTTTTTTTTTTTTTTTGCAATTAGAATGTATCATTACTTGAGGCATAGGGTAAAGGAGAAATTTGATCCAGCAAGCTCATCTAAAATCTCAAGAATAATAAAGAATGACTGATGCCTTCTATGCTTTGTATTACCATACCACCAGGACATAAACCAGAAGAAGAAAGGAACCACCAGTTCAGCCGCATCAAAGAAGGGTTTAAAGATGCAGTTCCTCCATGGCAACGAAGGGAAATTGCCTCTCTCCACTTTGATGTTTTGAAAGACTTTGTGACCTTCATGAGGACTTACTGGGTCACTACGCCCCCTCTTCCTTCTGAACTGCCCTGCTTCGTGGTGATTTGAGCATCTCTGTGAGTTAGATTTTAATGACAAGGAATTGACGTTTTGCCAGATAAACGATTCTTTGAGATAATTCTAGTCATAGAAGAGAGGATGTAGCAATTTTGGGGAATAGTCAAAGAAAACAGCTTCTTTGGAGACAGGTCCAGTCAGTATCTAGGAAATCAGGAGAAACGGTCAGCATTCATTACGTAACCGAGGAGTGACATGTCCATGGTTGTAACTGACCTGGTTTTCGCAGGCTGAGCAGTTTAGTGAGGCTCCTGGGACGGTAGCCAGTCCTTCCTATTTCCCTGGATCTGGTGGTTTTCATGGAGTGTCAGAATCATAAGAAAAATCAAATAAGCATCCAAAGAAATTGAAAGGTTTGGTTATTCAGCAAGGCAAGAAGCAAGACAAGAACACTCACTTCTTAAATGCTGAGCAGGTACCATTGCCGTGTGGAAATTTTCACCGTACACAGTGTGCTGGACATTGAGGATTATAGTAGTGTTTAAAGATGAGCGTACATGAGTCCTGCCCTTAGACCAGTGGGTCTCAATCTTCCTAATGTTGTCACCCTTTAATATAGTTCCTCATGTTGTAGTGCGCCAACCGTAGAATTATTTTATTACTACTTCATAACTGTAATTTTGCTGCTGTTACGAATCATAATGTAAATGTCTGATATGAGACCCTCCAAAGGGGTTGAGACCCACAGGTTGAGTACCACCTCCTTAGAGAGTTTAAGGACTTCACATAAAATGTTAACCACAGAACACTGACTGTGTTTGCCCCTAAAGGTCCTGCTGGCATTCAGAGAACTGTAGGGCAGAAGAAGAAGTGTCTAGAGTAAAAAGAATTCTCAGCAAGATGCCGAGAACTTTGCTGGCCTCACTCCTTACATATGGTGGCCCACAGCAAGTGTTCTTTGAAGTTTATTGACATGTGTTTTGGAGTTAAGTGCCCATGCGTGGAGTTTCACAAAAAGGTGTGTATGTATGGATTGGAGCTTAGCTTCTGCTTCAGACAGGTGCTCAAATGTTGCTGTCATTGCAAGCCCTGACATTTCATTCTCTGGTTATACATTTCTCCAAACAAAATTAGAGGGATAGAAGGATGACTCTGTCTGAAAAAGTGTTTGCCATGCAGCATGACACCTGAGCATGTTTGAGACATGTCTGCAAACCCATGTTGGAGTGGCAGAGACAAGAGGCCTGACGGCGTTTGCTGGCCAGCTAGTCTGCGTGAATTGGTGAGCTCCAGGTTCAGTGATATTCCTCTTGTGAAAACTAAGGTGGAGTGTGATGGTGAATGTTGTTGGTTTTGGTTTTTATTTTTTTACTCTTTACAGTGTGGAGGGCCCACCACCCAGCTCCCAAATAATCACATGAAGACTAATGCCTAGCCTTAGCTTGACTTATTTATAACCAGATTTCATAAGTTAAATTATTCCACCTACCTTTTGCCTCTGGGCTATTACCCTTTTCATTTCTGTATATCTTTTCTTTCCTTCTTATTTCATGTCTGGCTGAGACTGGGCAGGGGCCCCCAACATTTTCCTTTCCTTCTCTTTTTGCTCCTCCCTCTTCTCTTTTCCTTCTTTTATTTATTCTCTCTGCCTGGCAGCCCTGCCCATCCCTCCCCTGCCTTGTTATTGGCTATTCAGCTCTTTATTAGCATTGTTTTAGACAGGCAAAGAATCACAACTTCACAGAGTTGAACAAATGCAACATAAAAGAATGCAACACATCTTTGCATCATTAAACAAATGTTCCACAGCATAAACAAATGTAACACATCTTCAAATAATATTTTACAACGGGAAAGACACACAGTGCTGATGTCTGGTATCTACACAATCATACAATACAGACACAAAACAAATGAGAAAAAATTATTTATTACTTAGAAATACTGGGCTCTGGGAAACTGACTCAAACAACTTTTACCCAGACTCACAGACACAGATATACGCACATACACACACATACACACACTTATTAGGCAGAGAGAATATTTATGTACAATACTGTGACTATCATGTTTGAGAGTCAAAACACCTGCTAACGTAATTAACAACTACAAAGGGGTAGAAAAACAGAGACTGGTGAAGTAGGGCCCTGTGTAGCTCCTCATCTAGCTATCTAACTCAGAGAACCAGATGACTCACTGTACTGTTTGTCAAATTGCCTAATGGGTAGGATGTCACTGGTCATGATTCAATGTTATGATGTAATTTAAGAAACATGGTTTTGATACCGAGGGCAATCTGTGGTCACCTAGGCTTTGCCACCAGCTGGTGTGCTACTTGAAACCAGTCACTTCCCTTCTCTTGTTAGCATTTTCTCATCGCTATAATAAGAACTTTGCCAGGTTATGATTAAGGACAGCTCTAAAGCAGTAGCAGCATCGGGGAGATTTTTCGGTGGCTAAAGCACTGGCCCCATAATGGTGAGAACTAGAATTTAGATCTGCAGAGCCCCTGTAAATGGTGAGTGGTCATGGAGACTGGCCTGCAATTCCAGCCTCAGAAGGCAGTGACTAAGGGATCTAGACTAAGCTGGCTATAAAGACCAAACATTCGTAAGTTCTGGGTTTGATTGAGAAACCCTCTCTAATTGAGTGGGGATCTAGACTAAGTTCGCTATCAAGACCAGTCACATTTATAAGTTCTGAATTTGATGGAGAAACCGTGCCTCACTGAGTAAGGTAAAAGAACAACCGAGGACACTTCTAAACAAAATTTTGGGCTTTGCCATGCATGTACACACAGGTGCCTATGCACCCCCCACATGTAAAATAAACACATATACAAAGGTACACACACACAAAAAATAAAATTTTTATTTTAAATAAAGGAGTAACATCCTGGATCTTTATTCCTTTTTATACTTCACGACATACAGTGACATGATATAAGGCAAGTACACTTAATGATGGTGACATCTGGTTAGGAAGTTGCTCTTACCCCTTACACTGAAGCAGAGAAGGAGAAGGCAAGATGGGGTGTTCGAGCCTAAAAGATGCTTATGTTAGAGAGATTAAAAAAGAAAGCAATTCAGAAGGATTCCAGTGGGATTTCTCTGAGCACCCATTTACAGAGCGCCACTTCTCAGGAATAATAGATAAAGCCTTAATATTTTGTGTTTTAGAAGGATACATTTATTAGTGAGTCTTAGGTTGATATTCATTCAGGGTAAAATGGCCTCTATGAGGGCTGGACAAAGAAAAATTTGCAGAAGCCTGAGAGTAATTTTGCTCCTTCCAGTTAATGAGAGGAGTTGCTGCAAACAACATACTTTAAGAGAGAAGTCATATAATGTGATTCTCAGATTATTCCATGGCTGTAGAAGAGGGGCAAAGAATCATTTGCATGCTCCCTTTGGTAGTTTGAATGCAATTGGGACCCATGATACCAAAGGGAGTGGCACTCCTGGGAGGTGTGCCTTGTTGGAGTAGATATGGTCTTGCTGGAGAAAGTGTGTCATTGTGGAGGCAGGCTTTGAGGTCTTGTACATGCTCAAGATACCACCCAGTGTCCCAGTCTGTTTCCTGTTGCCTTTTGATCAAGATGTAGCCCTACCAGGTCTGCCTTCACACCTCTACGCTCCCCCAGTATGCTGATTATGAGCTATGACTCTGAAACTGTACGTGAGCTACCCCTGTTAAATGTTTTCTTTATAAGAGTTGCCATGGTCATGGTGTCTCTTCACAGCACTAGAAACCCTAACTAAGACACTCCTGTTTCACATTAGACAAAATGTTGTAGAGGCTTCAGAATCCTGTGTTCCTGCATTGCTAGAGATGAATGTGTAGGCACAATGCAAGTCTCATTGCTTCCCACAAAAGGGCTGATTAGTGGACTGCCTAGGTACACTGATGGGCACCAGAATGAAACAAATGCTCTCAAGGTGCCCCGGAGCCCAGAAAGCATCTTTTTCTGTGACGGTAACTAGACTGAGATGGGAGAGGGTCAGGGGATCCAAGAGGTTCCCTGAAGGCTTTTTATGTGTTCCTTTAGTTTCCTGGGAACTAATGGGGGGGGGGGGTTGTGCTCATGTTTTTTATGTAGTATTATGTGTGGTGAATTTGTCCACTTTAGCCACTAGAAGACCAACACAGAATCAGAGATATCTGGGTTCTATCTGAAGTTCTTCAGTGAATTGCATTTTCACTACAGACAGATCACTTACGTCTTTTAAAGTAGCCTGGAAAGATGGATAAAAATATTTGAATGCATGTTTCAAGTCCCTTCCTCCTGAGATAATATGGTATAGTGGCTGTTAAGTTCCTCACTTGTCAAAAATCTAAAAGTGGGCACATGTGGTATTCAGGGTGGACAAGGAAGATATCTGAAATCGGCCTCTAAGCTGAACTGCATGTAAACATCCTTCTAGTTTGTCCAATAGAGGAGCCAAATAGGGTGGGCCTAAGCTCTGTCCTGTTTGATGCGTCCTTTGTGAACATTCTGGATTCTCACCTCAAGGTCCTGTCCTTCAGAGTGGAGACAGGCCAGCACAGCTGAGCACAAAGCCCTGTCCTTACACTGAGCCCTCTGGCCATTTGTCCGCCCGCACACCCACTGCCTGGAGCTGCTGCCCAGCCTTGGTCTGATGCCTTCTGCTGGCAGTGGTGGGCTTCAGCACCAGCCTGGTATTTGTCTCCTCTCCCTAGTGCTGTGTTTGCACTGTGTAAAACTGAATGCCACATTAGTCAACTGATATGAAGCCAGGAAAGCTTTTGGCCTCTCTGATTACATCTTTGGCTAAGGAAAAGTAGGCACGGACCCAAGGTTTCCATGACTCTGTAACACCTGAACAATTATTTTAAAATGTCGAATCGTTGGCTCCAAGCTCATCACGCACTAGCCATCACACGGTGGTGGTGTCACATGATCAGCATACCTGGAAATCCCAGTTTTTGATTTTGTTCCTGTTTTTGTTTTATTTTCCCTTTGTCCACATTTCAGATTCTAGTAGCTTATGTGACAAGAGAGAGAGATGGATGTGGCCCCATATGTTCACATGCAAATGTCCTTAGGGAGACTGCAGACGATGACTATTTCAGCATTACGGTCACCCATTTCTTCAGAAATCTATAAACATGGTTGAGAGTCTTGAGTGCTGTACACAATCAACTCGTGCTGCTTTTCTTTCATTCCTGTGGTTTCTCTAATCAAGACTACCATGATAGCATAGATATTCATGGCTTTAATTACATGAATCCAACTTTTAATATGATCATTTTATAATTGAATGGGAAAACATACTTAAGCTAAATAACAGCAACAAAAAATGTGCCATCTTATAAAAAAGTATTGAAGTTTTCTTTTTTTAGTTTATTCTCTCAAGATCCAGATTTCCTTTGCTTAAAAAAAATAAATGTATCTAGCATACTACCATGAAAGACTGGAGAAATGGATCAGAAGTTAAGATAACTCATGCAGGGACCCAAGTTCTGTTCCCAGATCCCACACTTGTGACTTTAATTCCAGGGATGGATTCAGAATCCCTCTTCCAGCCTCTGTGAGCATCTGCACACAAAGCACAGCTACACAAAGACACATATAATTAAAACATAAGAAACAAACATTTAAAATAATACAGCTAAAATAATAGAATAGAGCCTGGAATCCAACTTACCTGAGACTAAAATCTTGACTATGTCCTCATCGGAACAGTGTGCTCAAGTGTGAGACAGACGACAGAGAAGACGCCCAAGGACTGGCCCCAGAGAGATGGGAAAGAGCCTTCTGCACTAGGCTACCAAGAATAGCATGCTGCTGTGACTTCCCACACTACTCAGGATAAAAATTGCCTGGGGAGAGTTTGATTTAAAATGATTTGAAGTCTTACTTTACAGAGGGAAGACAAATACAGACAGATGAATCACACCAGGCAACAGGAAACCATTGCGGTAAGAAGAAGGGGCGGAAGTGAGGACTCACGGACAAAGTGCCATTCATAGGCATTGTTGACTCTGAATGGCAAGTGAGTGAGATGAGACACTATATTAGTCAGGCTCCTGTCTTCATTAACTCGGTGGCCAATGACATCATTTTCAGGGCAGCATATCAGGAGGAGAGTATATTTTAGCAAAATGATTGTGAAGATCCTGAGTTTAAGTATAAACGGTATAACCAAGCAGAATTTGACACATGAGAATAGAGCTCAAACAACAGACAAAGGATACTGAGCCTGAAGCATCAGTAGAGGTTGAAATCTAAGAGTTCTGCCCCCAGACAAGTATGTAAATAAACTTCCATCATGCTTGCCTTAAAATAATATCCCAGTAAGCACTTAGGTAATCATCTCAAAATGCGTATTTCCAAACAAGTGCCATCTCATGATTGTAAGATAGAAACAGGGATGGCAGCAGTACCTGTCCCCTGGAGTTTCTGTAAGGACTTGCCGATCTGTGTGCTACCCACTTTAGACTTCCCCAAAGGTTTAGAGAGTGTCCTCCTTGGTCTTGAAGCAGCCATGTATTCAGGCCACATTCACTAAGAATTTAATCAACACTTGCTGCACTATAGGTAACTATAGTCCAGACCTTGTCAGCAGAACACCAGTCACTGTAGGAGCTGTGGAAGGGTCACTGGCCCAGCTCAGAAGCCATGACCTCTCAACCGTTAGGTTTTAGCCCACAAATTCAAAGTTATACATTTTGAGAATTTCAAATTCATAAACTGGGATAGGAGTAACTATGCTGCTCAACTCCAGAAAAAAAAAAAAAAAGAAAGTTTCTAAGGAAAGCGCCACATGCGATTCTTTATCATGACTTGCTACTCCCTCCCCACCCCCAGATTAAAGGTGCAAAAGGAAGGAAATCTGTTGTTATGCAAAGAATTCATGTCTAGGAATGACAGAAGTGGGCCTAAGACAAGTGGCCAGCGGATATAGCAGGGAAGGCAGGATGGGAAAAGTTGGGTGATCAACTGAGCTTCTGCTAGAAAGAGCAAGAGCTCTGGTGTGTGGCCATACTGTGAGTGGTTATAAATAATAACACACCCTATATGTTTCAAAAAGTTGGGAGAAATGACTTTTATTGTTCTCACCATAAATGCTGCATCTGTGAGGAGATGGGCATGTTTAACCTGATTTTTAAATCACACAGTGTGGCCTGAAGAGATGGCTCAGCAGTTAAAGACACAGGCTTCGCTCCCAGAGGACACAAGCTGGGAGCTAGGTTCCCAGCACCCATGTCTCACCTCGCCCTGTAACTCCAGCTCCAGGAAATCTGCTACCCGTCTCTGGTCTCTGGGGGCACCTACATTCTCACTCATGTAGACTAACACATCCTTAAAGAATGATAACAAAAAATCAGTCAATCTCAAAAAAGTATAAAATATAGTATTCATATCTCCAAATATCATGTGGGAAATCTTACAAATGTGTAATTTGATTTTTTAGATATAAGTTTAAACTAAATATAATTTACTGTAAGTCTATTATAATTCATATTAAATCAATAAATGTATCTCCTCATGAGACCAATCAGGTGTGAAATGGACTGTCTTCAGATTGTTGCTGTTTGACCCCCTTCTTCCTGCTTTTAGAGTTGGGTTACTTACAAAGTCAAAATAATTTAAACTCCAAAGGAATATTCTCGCTGAACTTAGATGCCAAACATGATTATGATACTAGGAAAGTGCAAAGAAATGGAACATAAATGATAGTTCCCCTCCCCCCAATTGCTAGACTTTTGATGCTAAGGAAGAAATCAACATTCCCTGCCTGACTTAGTCTCAGGTATCCATCCCTGCTGTGGTATGAATGGAAAGTGTCTCCCTTAAGCCCATGTGTCTAAATACTTGCTCTCCAGGAGGCTGTGTGGTTTGAGATGTTTGTAGATCCCTTACAAAGACTTGCTAGAGGAAGCTGGCCCCTGGGGTCTGGATTTAGTATTTTGTAGCCAGGCTCCACATCCTGCTTGCTCTCTGCTTCCTGATTGTGGAGCACACCTGGACCTTTTACCATGCTTTCCCCTCGTGGAGCATGTCCTCTCACTGAGAGCCAGAACAACTCTTTCTAAAGTGACTGCTTGTCAGACATTACATCATAGCAACAAGAAGGGCAGCTAGGTCTAACATGAGACCCGGCATCCTACGAAGTCAAGGCCATCAAATTTAGGTAGATTTGCTGATGTGATTGCTCCACCCCTACTCAGATCTGCCGGGTTTACAGGTCAGTTCTCTAGACTAGCAGTGACCCTCCACACATGCTTGCTTGGCAACTCATTTTCTTTAGGTTCAAGCAAAAAATGTGTGAAGGCAACAGCAGAGAGGCTCAGACTGACAACAAATGGCAGCTATTGTGGCCGTATTCTGTCTTTTTCTGTCTATACAACATCTCAAGGATATACCCCAGGCATTGTGGCCAATGGTCACGAGCAGAGGTGTGGCGTAAGGAGCGAGCCCTTACTGTCAGGCAGGTGTAGAACCCAGTGGGGTTTTCAATTTTTAAAATGCTGCCTTTTATTAAGATAAAAAAAGTCTGCTTCCTGACAGCAAATCCCTTTGGTGGTATGACTAGAGATGGACCTGTCAAACCTGTGTCTCGTCCATACATAAGCTTCAGGGTTTAACAGCAACAATAGTAATTCAGAAATGCTTACAAAATCTAGATTTTTCCCAGGAAATATTTATAAAACCGGTGATTTTTCCCTGAATTTCATTTAGAACTATACTATGCCCAGGACCACTAGTGATGATCCTAATTGACAGAGCATTGCCCCCCCCCATACATTCCCGAAAGCCAAAGGTGTCATTATTACACTAAGAATTTCATGTGTGGATAAAACAGGTGGCCTTTGGTGAGGGGCCGCTGTCAGAAATGAACTCTCCTGGAGCCTATCTTACACATGGCCTGTGATCTGTCTTTTGGAAAACATGAGGAAGTGCGAGCCTTACTGAAGACACACTGTGGATACATGCCTTCAGAAAAGGTCATGAAGTGGATTTGAAGCCGTGGAGTACCCACTAGGTCATCCCAAAAGTAGTGCAGCTATTTTGTGACATGTAAATAGAGGGGTAATTGCCGAGGGCACAGAGGGGCTAGCAGGGCCAGTGGCAAACGGCAAAGGTGAAGGAGTGCGTGGCGTGCAGGACAAGCCATGTGAAAATGTCCTGATGCAACACAGGGCCCGAACAAAGCCAGCACTCCACGGCGGCTGGAAAGTTCCATGATGGCATTTCCTAGCCTGTGACTATGACAAGAGCATTTCACTCCAGGAGGAGGGCTATTAATTTTTTAAAACTGCAATTTTTCTGTGAGCAAAACCCTAGGATATGTGAGTGAGGGGTAAGTGGCATTCAGGGTGAACATTTCCTTGAAGTTACAGAGTTTTAGCCTTCATGCTTATTTAACCCTTTCATTTCTGGCGTGATGACACTGCGGCTCAGTGGTTAAAAGACTTAACACACTGTCTGCAAGTGATGGGTTTGCTAAGAGCTTCAGACCCTTTGAATCTCAGCTTACAGCTTTTGTGGGTCTCTCTGTCCTTAAAGAACAATATGTGCTAACTGACAATAACTAAACTGTATTCTCCAGTGCTTTTCTCATTCATGTTACAAAAACCTGATTGATTTTGTGTTTAAGGAACATTTCCAGGCGTGTCTCCTGGTCTGTCATTAAAAAGGTTTCTATTAGCCAGGTGGTTGTGGCACATGCCTTTAATCCCAGCATTTAGGAGGCAGAGGCAGGCGGATCTCTGTGAGTTCGAGACCAGCCTGGTCTACAAGAGCTAGTTCCAGGACAGGCTCGAAAGCTACAGAGAAACACTGCCTTGAAAAACCAAAATCAATCAATCAATCAATCATTGATTTTGTTTACTACCTTGCAATTCAAAAGAAAAAAGCATTTTAGGTAGTTTATTTTTCAATTTCTAAATTCTCTAAGTGAAATTGTTTCAAAGGGCAGAAAGAGAAACTTCCCTTGTATATGCAAGTACTAATTAGAAACAAAGACAACCAGGGAAATATTTGATTGACCACCAACAGCCATAATAGCCCGAAAAAAACCACAAAAGCTACTTCACAAAGAGCAACTTTCAATGTGGAAACATGGGAGTAATTTTCATGAAGAAAAGCCGAGCACAGGAGGCCATTGTGTCTCCAGTGTGCTATTGTACATCAGATCCGTGCAAATGGCTTACTTCATATGTTCTGAGACTGACTTGGTGGGATTGCAAGATATGTCAGCATTGTTTGTCGTATGCCTTTGGACAGACTCTTTCTTCCTCTCACCCATCTATGGGGTAAGGAAAACTGACAAGCACACAGCTCTCTACTGTGGCATGACACAAAACATTCAAGAGACATTTAGTTCACAAAATTGAACTTAAAATAGTCCTGGTCACATTACTTAGAAAATCTTTTTAAAACATGATAAGAAAAGAATCATTCTCTGTTGTAAAAACATTAATCATTAAATACAGATCTCAGAGTCTGTTATGATATCTAGTCCCACCTACCTAGTCTCGCAAGCAAAACATCATAAAACATCATGTTGGTGAAAGTTGTCAATAAAAATGTCAGCTTCCAGAACACCGACTATTCAATGAACCTTCTCTTCTGGACTGCAGTGCTCTAATGAGCAGTTTGGGACAATGTCACTGTACATTGGCCTTACAACTTCACCTACTTATTCAAACCGGAGGAAAAAAATTCAAACAGAGCCTTTAGTACCAAAGGGAGCCTCATGAAAACATGCTTCCCAGGGGAGTCTTGTTTCTCCCTGCGGCTGTGTCTGCCATGGATTACCAGAATACTAAAGCAGGCTCAGAGCAAAATGGATAATTAATATTTAATACATAGTGATTTGAACAGATCAAGTCCAATGAAATATAAGTTTACACTAAAATACACCAATCCACATGGAATGTGTTACTGGAGGGAGAGAGGGAGCAACGTCAATAAGACATATTTTTGAGACCCACATCCTTCCGATATGAATGCTCTCTAATTCCAAATACAATGTAATTGTATATAAATATTTTCAAAAGGACTATGGTAGGGCACTTGTCTACCATGAGCAGGACCGTGGATTCCATGGCCAAAACTATTGGGAAAAAGTTTAAGAAATACAATTTTAAAGAAAAATATGTTCAAGAAATTAAAGACTTGAGATATCTATAAAAGAATCAAGTAGAATTTTAGGTTAAAATATAATTAAAGGAGATTTGAGAGAAGAATCATTGGTAACACTTGCTGTTCTTTTTTTTTTTTTTTTTTTTTTTAGGTTTTTTTGAGACAGGGTTTCTCTGTGGCTTTGGAGCCTGTCCTGGAACTAGCTCTGTAGACCAGGCTGGTCTCGAACTCACAGAGATCCGCCTGCCTCTGCCTCCCGAGTGTTGGGATTAAAGGCGTGCGCCACCATCGCCCGGCCACTTGCTGTTCTTGAAGAGGACCCAGATTCAGTTCCAGCACCAACATCGAGAAGTTCATAACATATAACTCCAGCTCCAGGATACCTGACCTTCTCTTCTGGCCTCCTGGGATACCCACACACCAGTGCACATCCATATACAGAAAGGTGCAGAAAAATTAAGTCTTTAAAACTTAATTTAAAAAATTACTTGTGAGGACATAAATAGTGTCATGTTTCCAAATTCTTCTACAACTAATTAGTAGTCAGATTTATATTTTTAGGTTATAGATGGATTTAAAGTTTTCATTTGATGATGGAAATGCATTCTGGTACAGTGATTTGGCCATAAGTAGCCCTAAAGGAGAGAAACATAAACACTAAGCCCGCTACAAACCTTTCATCTACAATGCTATCCTGCCTGCAAGATATGCTAGGACAATGGTGGCACAAACTTGTGGGAGTAAGCAGCACATATCTGATTTGACATGAGGCCCACCCCACAAGATCTAACCCATACCTGACCTTGCTAGGTAACAAAGTAAATAAAAAATAAAAATTAAAGAATAAATGTAATAAACCAAATAGAATATTAAACATATCATGAAATAATATTAAGCTAGAATTCAGCATGAATGGAGCAGAAATCTAAGCATGTCAATAATTCTATTGAATATAAACAATCCAAACTTCCCAATTTAAAGGCAGAGATTGCCAGTTGTAACAAGAAAAAACTACAAGAAGTCTCTTGCTGTATGGAAAATAAAAGGTTTCAATGATGTTGCCTATGACGAGGTGATTCATTTACTATTGTGTTACAGAGCACATCCCTGTCTCGTACAAGAAGCTTCATAAATACTTAGCAAAAGAACTAATGAGGACACATTGTTGAATCCAGACTGCATGATTGCATGTTATCACACAGGGAGATAAGCCACGTTTAATAACTAACGTGGACTTTAAACCAGGATTAGTATGTGCTAGTCATCCTAATAAAATACCTTAGTTGCTTACCCAAAAAGACAGCCGTGGAGATTTCAGTTCATGTTCACTTGGCCTGGCTTCTTTGGACATACTCAAGGCCATCATGACCAGAGTTTGTGATGGGAAAAAGAATTCCTGCCCTGAAGAAAGGCAAGGAAGCACTGTGCCACCACACCTAGGGACCTACTAGCAAGCCCTACTAGTTTTTTTTTTAATCTTTTCTCATTTCACATACCAATAATAGTTACCACTCCCTTGTGACAGTTGTGTGGCTGGGGCAGTCTGTGGGGCCACTGGCAGTGGGACCAGGATTTATCCCTAGTACTTGAATTGGCTCTTTGGGGCCCATTCTATTTGAAAGAATACTTAGTCAGTCTAGATATAGTACGGAGGGCTTTGGTCCTGCCTCAAATTGATATGCCAAGCTTTGTTGACTCCCCATGTGAGGCCTTACCCTCCCGGAGGAGTGGATGAAGGTGGGGTGATTGGAAAGTCAGGGGACAAGTCTCCATCCAACTCTCAGTTTGGCCCTATGCAGATGAAACTTATAATGTGTGTGCCTTCAACAGTCAAGCTCTAACCTAAGCTTCATGGAAACAAAGGAAGTAGAAGGGGTGTTAATAGGGGGTGCATAGTGTTGGCCTAATTTATATGGAAACTATGGTCACCCCAGTACTATCTTCTGTGAGACAATACTTAAAATCCTACATTCTATTGATGTAAAACATTCCTTGAGGATTACACTACATACTAGAAAGAGTTAAAGAAAAGAAGAGAAGAGAAATATTATAGTGACATTAATTGGCCTCTGAATCCTGAGAAATGCAGCAAGTTGCCCATCCTCCCTGTGATGCTGTCCTGCCGCCCCTGCTGTGTGCTGATATGCATGAGTGGCTTCACTCCTCATACACCTTCAAGTGCAAAACACAGCGCACCCCATGTTTACCCTCTGATGACGGACCCCTAATTCTCCATGTTTCTCCTGAGAAGTTGATGCCTCCATTTAGAATGGATCCCAGATTTGGCTTTGATCACTAGATATCTGAGAGTTTAATTTACCTAGTAAAATCTCCGTGACCATCTACAATGTCCTAAAAGTTGACTTGTTCTAGAATGACCTTTTAAAACTCACCCTCACTTTGAGTCCTTGGCTCTTCCTTTTATTTCACCTTTAACAACTTGGGTTTGCCAGAGAGAATCCGCTGTGTGTGGACAACACTTCTTGAGTGGGTGAGTTTAAAGTCCAAAGTAGGCATGGAAGAGTAACGTGCTTCTGTTGACTAATTACTTCATTGTATGTGATTAGACAGGCATGAAAGCCCTCCTGAAAAAAAGAAAGAGCAATTACTCATGTAAAGCTTTTATCCATAGAAACCCCCCACTGAACTATTTCTGTTTTATATTTCCGATAAGGTTTTTATGTCATCATTCATTTGTTAAGTGAATAGAGATTATGTTGTTGAGCCTGTGTTACCTCCAATGAAGCATTAATTTATTAATGCAGAGATTGCCAGTTTGATTTGGCTTGGGAGACTTCTGAGAACCCTGGGTTAGAATCTGATTAATGGAAGTCAGCTTCCATAAAGTTGTAACCACGAACCAAGAAGCCAACCACACTGCGACAAGTGTTTATGAACTGTAAGAACATTGTTTTCCAGCTTCCTGCCTCTGCCTGCCTCACAGTCACTACTAGGCAAAGAAACACACCTGTACCATCATGGGAGAAAATGAATCATGAAAAGTATTACCACAGTTCCATAACACATAGACGGCAAGTCTATTTGGCCATATCATTCTATACTAGACTGCCATTTTTTGACAGCATGGTAATATAAGTTTTGATAAAATTTGTAGTTTTCTGAGAACCTAAATGTATATTATCTCAAAAGCTAGCGAATACATAAATTTTTAAATGCACAGCTAAAGTTAAAATTCATATCTAAGTAGCTTGTCAACAGACTTGAAGCCTGGGCTTAAACAAGAATATTGACAAGTTAAGGCTTGAACATCCATTGTGAGAATTAATAAAAGGTTTTGCCTGGAGCAATGCTGCACTGGCTATTCTGAAAATGATACTTGAACTTGCAAGTCATGACAGTCCTTCCTCTCTGGGCCAAGCTGATCATCAGCTCCAGTGGGAAAGCAGCCTAGCTAATTCTGGATCCGGGAATAAACCTTCCCCCTCACTTTCCTTCATCAATCGCATCATAGAGAATTACTTTCCTGCCTTCTGTTATTTCTAGAACTAACCATTTCTCTTGATCACTAGCATCACCTGAGAGCTTCTTCAAAGTGAACATTTCACTCATCCTTACCTAGTCCCCCTCCCTCACTGAATACAGCTCATCTTCCTGCACAGGCATTTGCTGAGTTACTTGCTCTTACTTTTCTAACTTCTAAAGGTAGATGCTTAACTCAGTCAACACAGTTATTTTCTTTTCCATGTTTTGTTTTTGTTAGAATAAGGTCTTACTTTGTACTGTGAGTTAGCCTTGAACCTCTACTGCATCTTCAAAGTTCTGGGATTCCAAGTGTATACTACATTGCCCAGCTCTGATAGAAAGTATTTATTTTATATTTAATTATGTGTATTTGTGTTTGGAGTACATATGTTAGGGGATTGGGGAAGGTATGTGCCTGTGTAACTACAGTTACCCATAGAGTCCATAAGATGATAGCATATCTGCTAGAGCTGGAATTGGGAGCAGTTGGGAGCTGCTCAGCCTAGACCCTGGAACGAAATGTTTATCTTCTATAAGAATAGTACATGCCTTAACCACTGAACCATCTCTCTAGACCCCTTGCCCCAGTATAAACTTTTTAAACTAAAAAATTATTGTAATTCCTTTTATTGGATTCCACAAATTTTGTTATGTAGAACATACAGAGTTCTAAGTATTTGTAAATTTTCATTGTTTTTAGTTTTCAGACATATTATATCTTTTGTCATCATTTTTATTGTAATGTTTTGGTGACAGAAAATATCTCTATGATTGTTTTCTTAAAAATATGACTTTCTCTGTTCTAATTTATAATCTATTTTTTGTAACTTTTCTGAATAGACTAGAGAAAACTCAAATGTATAATTATGCTAATTGTTATGGGAGTCAGTGTTTTATAGGTCATGTCCACTACCCTTTGCTTATTGTTTTATTCAAATCTTTGAGTATGTAAGGTCCGTTATAGGGCCATGTGTTGAAGGCTTGGTTTCCAGCTTGTTGCACTATTTAAGGAATGACGCCTGCTTGGAAGAAAAGTGAATCACTAGGTAAGATCAGCTTTGTCTGCTTTGTTGTCTCTGTCCATTTCTTGTCTCTTGCTTCTTCCTAACTGCCGCAAGACACTCAGCCCCCTCTCTAATGTCCTACCTGCCAGTATGCACAGCTTCACCTCATAACCAGAATCATAAAGCTGGTCAACCATGCATAGAAAACATAAGCCAAATCAACTTCCCTCCTCTCCAGTGTCCTCAAGATGTGACAAGGAGCAGAAAGTCAGACTACTATGTGCCGAATACGCTTCTGGAATCTAGACTGCTAGATATCAGGCTGTCTTGTTCTATCTTTCCTGTACTACATCACCTTCATATTTTCAGCTGGTCAAAAGTGGTAAATACATTTTAAACATGACCTGAAAGAGCATGCTCAAGGAATCATAACTCATATTCACAATCACCCAACACCTGGTCATTTTAATGGAAGTGACCCACACAGGTAGTGTCTCTTGTTGGCAGAAAAGTAAAGCAAATCCACATGGAAGTAAATTGCCTTCATTCCAGACTTCAACAAACTCCTACAAATTAACTGCAAGGAAAAGAAGCTTTCTATACTAAAAATATGATAAAAAAAAAAACAAATCCACTAGTCTGGTATGGAGACATACAACTAAAATCACACACTGAGGGGTGGAGCCAATAAGACTGTGACTCTGAAGTCACCTTGGGCCACAAAGTAAGACTATAACTTAGTAGAAAGATGATAGGTAGGTAGGTAGATAGATAGATAGATAGATAGATAGATAGATAGATGATAGATAGATAGATGATAGATAGATAGATAGATAGATAG
>NC_022012.1:4112031-4120102 GCF_000317375.1 Microtus ochrogaster | reverse complement strand
AGATAGATAGATAGATAGATAGATAGATAGATGATAGATAGATGATAGATAGATAGATGATAGATGATAGATAGATAGATAGATAGATAGATAGATAGATGATAGATAGATGATAGATAGATAGATAGATGAGTAAAAAACTAATAGAAACAAAGAACAAGTGAATCAGCCCCATAAACAATGCAGTATACATTATTCACCACAGTTAAAGTAACAGAAATCAGGTTTTTATCACAATAAAAGAAACCAAAAACTCATGGAAGTCAAGACCGCAAGGGGGGCACCCCCCACTGAGACAGTGGGGCTGATCTAATGGGAGCTCACCAAGGCCAGCTGGACGGGGACTGAAAAAGCATGGAATAAAACCGGACTCTCTGAATATGGTGGACAAGGAGGGCTGCTGAGAAGCCAAGGACAATGGCACTGGGTTTTGATCCTACTGCACGTACTGGCTTTGTGGGAGCCTAGTCTCTTTGGATGCTCACCTTCCTAGACCTGGATGGAGAGGGGAGGACCTTGGGTCCCACAGGGCAGGGAACCCTGACTGCTCTTTGGACTGGAGGGGGGAGGGAATTGGACGGTGGGGAGTGGGCGGAGGGGGAGGGAAAATGGAGGCGGGGAGGAGGCGGAAATTTTTAATAATAAAAAAGATGAGAAAAAAAGAAACCAAAAACTGAAGCATCCTAGAAAAATTTGAAGTATTAAATAAGGGAGAGATTAGGTCGTTATGGATTTACATCGTGTCATTTCTGAGGCTGAGGCTCCAGCTGTAGGAAAGTGAGACCGACCAGGCATTCATTTCTTTCTGTACTTTGGTTGCTGCCACATCCTATCTTATTTTGCCTTTACCCATAAATGATTAGAAACAAATTTTGTGTTTAGCATGTTTAGCTAAATTTAGCCCAAAATCTGATTTGCTGTTGTTTGTATCTGGCACACATGTGAATTTTGATGGCAGTGTCCCTACAGCCTTTATTTGATTGGTGGCTTTTACACTTTATCTCACATTACAAATTGTTGTTGTTGCTTAAAGAGGGAACTGTTTTCTGTTACTAAGCCCACTGTAGCAGAAGGGAAATCCACTCCATTCTATTACTCACTGACAATCCTATCATCCTGGTTTTGTTTTCCTTTTTTTTTTTTTTTTTTTTTTTTTTTTTTTTTTTTTTTTTTTTTTTGTCAAAGCTGAAACCACTAATGGATTTTTGTTTCTCTTCAGATAAATCCCATGCATCAATCTGGTTTACACAGTCCAGGAAGGTATGTTTATGTAAATATACATTTTACTGTTTACTCAGTGATGCTATTAACCATGTCTCAGTTCAAATTGGGAAGAGCAAGCAGTCAATTGGTCTACCTACTCTGAATAGAAGAAAGTAAAAAGCTTCCAATAACTGCTCAATGTATACCTTCAATTTATTGTATTTGTTGGTGCTGTTATGAAAAAGAAAGTATATTCTGCAAAAACCTTATTCCCTATTTTCTTAATTAGTGTGTTCTTTTTTCCAAAATGACTCTCGTGGTAGTTAATTTGCATTGAAATTTGACAAGTATGCAAAAGCATAAAAAAGTACATCTGTGTGACTCTCCTTCTGCATGTTGAATCTAAATGTATCTGTGACAATACTAACTTGTCTTTCCAGACTCAACAAAAGTGAAATTATCACTTTCTTTGATATAGTGCCGTCCTCCGACAGTCTTTTTTCTTCCTTGCTCTTGTTCAATACAAAGTGACTGTCAGACGCCTTAGCCTGCCCTAAACTTGAGGTGTGCTAGACAAGAACACAAAGGACTTTCATCAAATTGTCATATTGAAGGCAGACTGACTTCTCTTCCAAAGGAATGAGTTGCTCTTTTTCCATCTGTTATAAATCAGGAGGAAGTTAGAACACCATTCTCCCATTGAGGTAAAATGAGAAATGGAAAAAAAATAAAAGAAAAGAATTACAACTATATACAAGTGGGTCATAAATTTTGTGTGGGGCTGAAAAGATGAATCATCAGGTAAGAGAATTTGTTCCGCAAGCATGAAGACTTGAGTTCAGATCCCAGCGCCCGGATAAAAATCTGCATATGGTTGCATACCTACTTGTAATTCCAGCACTGTTGGGGATGGAGACAAATGGGTTGCTAGGATTTGCTGGATGCCAGCCTAGCTCCAGGTTCACTATGAGACCCTGTCTTAAATGAATACGGAGGCGAGTGATAGAACAAGACCTGTGTGCCTCCTCTGGCCTCCATGGATACGCACAAATATACACACTCATATACATACTCATAGATGCACCTCAACCATATGTACATGCAAAGCCACATACATATACTTAAAACTTAGTTGTTCGCGTCTATTTTTAAGAGAAAAGAATGAAAGAGAAGTCTTGCAAAAATCTAAAATGATAATTACAAGGAAATTTATCCTTAAATTGAAAATTTTTTTAATGATTTTAAAAAGCACTTATTAAATGTTACTTAAGTACCAGGCATCGTGCTAAATGCAGAGATCACTGGGATAAATCAAATTCTGCCCTTTTCCTTCAAAAGCTCACAGCTCTCTAGAAGGAGACAATACAGATTTCCTTTATTGGAAAAGGATTTTGATATTGCCCTGGGTCACAGTAATAAAAATGAGAAAATGCAGAGAAGAACAAGGATCCCTATTCACCTGGGTTATATCAGGACATATGCTAGTATAAAGATAAATCTTAGCTGCAGTCAGAAGGCTTCAGCGATCATATCTGGAGGGAGGGCAACAACTCTATGTGCAGTTAAGATTCCACACTGTTGAATTTCCGTTCATTTTCATCATGGACACTTTCACTCCCGAGGCAGCGGTTTCTTCTTTTCAGAACTGAGAATCTGATAAAGCCTCCTAGCATGACTATGTCACATCATGGATGTGTGACATCATGAATGTGTGACACTTTAATTGTGAGTTCTTTCCTGCATGGAAACATCTAGAAGCTGAAGCAGACATTGTTTTGACCTTCAAGTATTCCGGTCATCATAACCAGCCTACCCTATAACCTTGTATGTGGGTTGTATGTGGATAAAAGGTTTCCCTTCCTCACCTGTATCCTGCTTGCCACTGCTGTGTAAGCAAAAGGCATGGTTCTAGACACAAAAGAGCAAAGGGGTTCTTCAACACATGGCTGGGGAGACAGCAACCAACTTTGGAGTCCACAATATGCCTGGTTTGCTTATGGTGTGACATAATATGTTTGTTTATTGTTTTGCCAGTTTAAATAAAAATTCTTGAACAAAAATCTTAAGATTTGTGTGAAGTATGGACCAAAGAGTAAGAAAGGACTTACATTCAAGGCAGCTTCATTTCATCAGGAGCTAAAACTGTTGTAGTAATGGATATTAGAACTGAGGGACCAGAGCGGCCTTAAAGCTAACAGAAAATTAAATCTTATCAGGTGGTAGAGCATCCGATAAGGTGGCTGTCACACAGTTCAGGACACACACTGAAAATGATGTGTGTCCTGCTTTGATTCAGTATGAAAGGGAAGCTGGGAACTCTCCTATTTCCCTTAAAAAAAATAGCACTCTGAGATCTTCATATAGGAGAAATTAGCATATATGTAAAAGTATAATGTTTACTTTTCATGTTTTGGTTTTGGTTTTTGCATCTTTTTTACTGACAGGGTGGACTTTGGGAATCTGGCTGTCTTAAAGTGATTAACATCCTGTATGCTAAGACATCCTCAGGTTCTAAGTCTTTGGACTTAGAAAGACGGGATTTCTCTGTGCAAACAGAATGCAATTTCCTTTAGAATAAAATGGGGAAAACCTGTAAGACCAGAAAAGATGTGAAGACAAAGATTCAAAGAAATAGGTAAGATGACAGGTCTTGCAAGAACAGATGCAACTGAACCACAAATCAGAGTGAGGCTAAGTTTCCTGAGCAGGTAAGTTGGGGAGAAAGTGCCTGGTGAGCTACTAGAGAGAAAGAGGAGGTTCATGGACTTAAAGACTCTGCTTGCTTCCAGAATCCTGGCCAATCTTCCTTTATACAGCCACCAGAAATCGAATCTGCTCAAAACCATGACTCAATTTGAGTCCTGGGCCATGCTACTGAACCAACTCTATAAAAGCCTCCGATTTGCTTAGTGCTGTCCTCTGAGCCCTACTGCTGCTTGGCTGTGCATCGGCTGCTGCATCACTTCTGCCTCTGGCCCCACGGAGTGGACGGTTAACAGCTGATGTTAAAACAGAAGAAACCTGCGAGGGTTTTATATTTTCAATAAAAAGAATGAGGGCAAGAATTAGAAAACACACATTTGGTACATAATTTTACTGGTTTCCTTTTCAAAATAGTATTCTCCAGGTTGGGTTGGTAGTTCAGTCAGCACTGTATTAGAACAGTGAACCAGTGGCCCACATCTTCCCAGATGACTAAGATGAGGGACTTCCCCAAGAACTGGCCATCCCAATGTGCCTGTTTATCCCCAGCAGAAAGCTAGGCATTCGGCTTAAAAGATAACTCTACTTTATTAATTTCTTTTTCTCAAACCAAATGAATGTTTTAGTCTCTTTTTGAACTAGGAGATCAGTTCAGGGCTGGGGTATCTCAAATACATGAAATTTTTAGTTGCCAAGTATAACCAAATAAATATGGGGGAAAAAATTAAAAACATAAATGTGAATACCTGGTTCAGGGACCATTACAAAAATGAGCATGATGGATGTGAAGGAGATGTTTGGGATCTGTCCTTGCTGTGAGAAGATGCAGTGGATACAGAGGTGTATGGTAATATTGGGGGAGGGGCTCCAAGAGAAGCTTTTATTAAGAGCACTTCAGAAAGCACATCTACATCTCCACGCCTTAATTTCTTTATAAGGTCATCTCAGGGTGCATATTATTTTATAACAGATTCCAGTTTTGAACCAAATACCTTGACCTGGGCCTCACTATCCTGGACTCATAGTCACCCAGTCAAGCGGATCCTCACAGAGAAAGCAGCACAGACCGGGGCAAATCAGCGCAGTAATACAGGAAAACAGCCTGGGGCTTTAGTCAAGGTTTGTATCTGCAGGAAGAATCAAAGCTAATGCCCCTGAGCCACTTAATAACCTTTCTAGAAATGAGTCTGGATGCACGACGAACGCTGCTAGGATTCTGCAGAAACTTCTGGGCACTGGAAATGTAGGCATCCAGACACCCATGGAAAGGATACGGTGTCAGAGGCAAATGTGGACACCCCTGTGAAGATCCCAAGTGCCATGCTGTTGATACAGACACAGGAGTCCACTCCCCACAGTTTCCCAGAGCAGTAATCATATTTTCCATTCTTCCATTACAGACCCCCTGCTTGATGTAATTATCAATCTTTTCTTGCCTTTCCCTTTAAAAAGGAAATTCTGATGGCCTGAAGCCCCAGAGTTACTTCGGTATGATAGTGATAAATTTGGTTTCTCCAGTCATTTCTAGACTAATGTCCTGGGATGAAAATTGAATTTGTTTCTAAGTTGAATGTTCCTGACTTCATTTCAAAGGAAAACCTTGCCACATTCTGGCTTTTCAGTGTATTGTATGAGCACTCTGAACCTTGGTTCATTCCTCAGAAGAATGATATCTACACTGCATACAGTGGCTGTAATTCTCAGCTGGGAGCACTCATGCACACTGATCTGCTGTCAAGGGGAACAGGGGAACACCACCCCTCACCTTCCTCATGACCATTCAATTTCAGTATTAGAGTAGCCAATAACAAAGAGCAGGAATCTAGAATGCCCATCTCTTTAGAGACAGCCATTTTAGTTACATGCAAACTTAATAAAGTCTTTCTTCTTCCCCCAATACTGTGGGTGTGCCTGTACCCCTCCTTGCTGGCCAGTATTATTGCAATGAGTCATTTTATTTGTTTTTACAGGGCTCCATACTATAGACCAAAACAAGCAAAGCCCCTTTCATTTGAAGAGATTACAGTACTTGGTATAATGATTTGTATTTTCCTTACAGAGTGATGGTCTTGCTATGCTGCCTACGCAGTACTCAAACTCGTGATCCTCTTGCCTCAGCATCCTCTGTGCTCAAATTCAGGTATTTACCACTATCCTCTACCGAGGTAAAGATCTAAAGCTCCCGTTTCACAAGGCTACACAGACATTTGTTTATTTTCCTCTTTACATGTAACCTGGTAGTGTGTATGTGTGTGTACTAATTCATGTGTGACACCTACATATGCACATGTAAAATGTATGTGTACTAATTCATATGTGAGTGCTTGCACACTTATGGATGCACGTGAAGAGGCCAGAAGTTGATGTCAGTTCTCTTTCTCTATGGCTTTCCCTAATTTTTCAAGACAGGGTCATTTACTAACTGGGCAAGGCTAGCTGTCCAGCAAGCCCTAGGGGTCCTCCTGCTGATAGGAAGTGTGGAGGGTGACCCCTGTTGTCAGAGGTACTTGTAAATCCAGTTCTCCCAACCTTCCACAACCTGATGACAGCTTGACACATTCCAGAGCTGAGAGTTCCACCACCATTACCTCCCACTGACACACCTCTACACCATTACCACCACTAACACACCACTACACCATTACCACCCACTTACACACCACTACACCATTACCGCCCACTAACACACCACTACACCATTACCACCCACTAATGCACCACTACACCATTATTACCACCCACTCACACACCACTACACCATTACCACAACTAACACACCACTACACCATTACCACCCACTAATGCACCACTACACCATTACCACCACTAACACACCACTACACCATTACCACCACTCACACACCACTACACCATTACCACCACTCACACACTACTATACCATTACCTTGCACATTATCCTGCATCATCAGTCACTCCCCTGGGCAGCATACCTAATGTAGACAAGCCCCAGAGTGTTGAATAGGAGGAGTATGTCAAAGGGTCAGAACCACATCTTAAAGTTAAAGGCAAGATTAGTCCATTCACCTCCAAAGTCGATTCCAGGGCACTGAGCAGAAGCCAGGGCTAAGCTGACCACCATCTCTCTCCCCCTCACTTCCTCATGCCCTTCTCCCTTTCACAGTAAGATGAAGTAGTAGGGAGTCCTCAGCAGATATGACCTTCCAGCTCCCACAACAATAAAAAATGTCTATTTTTTATAGATTATTAGGAGTGAATAAGCATATTACAACAAAATAACTGAAAACTTAGGAGCCCTCAGCAGAAGATTCTGCAAACTCTGGAGGACAGAATGGATGCCTGGGAAAGAGAGTGATGGGGATGATGTTTTATAGCAGGATAGTATTTTCCATCCTCAAAGACAAGTCACAGGGCTGATGGGGTGGGGGATAGATCAGTGGGTGAAGTACTTATCTCACAAGTGTGAGGATTTGAGTTCAGATCTTCAGAACCCAGTAACTCCCAACACACAGCATGTATCTGTGGTTCCAGAATTCCTTTGATCAGATAAGAGGTAGAGACAGGAAAGTCCATGGAAAGGTGCAGACCAGCTAGCCTGGTGTATGCAGAAGCAAACAAAAGACATCTCAGACAGGTGACTTTCATCTGTGATTATCCTATGATCTTCACATGCACAGCATTGTCTGTATGGGTTCACACTTAGGACTCACAGGCATGACCAGCACACACACACACACACACACACACACACACACACACACACACACACACCCTACAGAGTTTAGAAGGAAGAAAGCTGTGTGAAGAGTTGGAAAAATAGTGTTCCAGGTCCAGGTGAAGCAGCCCGTGGGAAGAACTCGCACCTTCAGAAATAACCCAATAAAAATTTTGAGGAACTAGAAGGAGAGCCATTTGGAGAGGACAGCTGAAAGGGAGTTTGGAAACAGGACCCGAGGAAAAGAAAGGCTCTCATAAGCCCCTGTCAAATTTCTTTGTGCAGACTACATGAGGATGCCTCTCATGATCCCCATATCAGGGCATTTGGTTTTGCTGAAGCTTAGTTTCTGAGAAGAGAGCTGTAGTCTTCCTACTGTGTCAGTTCCCATCTGAGAGGAGAGCTGTAGTCTGCCTGTTGTGTCAGTTCCCATCTGAGAGGAGAGCTGTAGTCTGCCTGTTGTGTCAGTTC
>NC_022012.1:4095517-4111931 GCF_000317375.1 Microtus ochrogaster | reverse complement strand
AGCTGTAGTCTGCCTGTTGTGTCAGTTCCCATCTGAGAGGAGAGCTGTAGTCTGCCTGTTGTGTCAGTTCCCATCTGAGAGGAGAGCTGTAGTCTTCCTGCTATGTCAGAGCAATTTTCTATAACCTGTAATCATCTGTCCCTTCTAGTTTCATTACTATCAAATTTCTTTCTTCAAATGTTAAAGAAGAGAAAGAGATTTGGGTAACGTTTATCTGGGTCTAGAGTCCGGCATGCTCTGCTAAAGTGAATCGCTAAGGCATATGCCCTTGAGATTCTATTGGCTGTTAAGCACGTTTCTGTGTCTGGAGGATGGACAATAGCACATAACTCATAATTCTCTGAGGACAGACCTCTATAAATGGTGAGTTTGACTTTATGTGCATTAATTTTAGCTAAATCCAATCAAGATTGAGAACTAGTGATGAGTTTTTTGAAATGCATTGTAAGTTTTATATTCATTTATTTTCTCATCATCTTACCAAATTTTTTAAATTTTTATTTATTTTGCCATACTGTTGATGAAACCTAAGCCTTTTCTTGTTACTAGTAAAGTCCTACATGGGGACACACAGAGAGAGAGAGATTAATTAGATATATTCTCTTAGCAAATCCCATAGTCCTTGAGCAAAGTAAAGTAATGAAAGGCTAAGGATAGCTAACTCACAGAACTGAATTTTCCTGATGTACACAGTGTGGAATAGAACACTAAACCCAGGCACGTACATTTGGGTCACATATAAAATTGTGTGATTTGATTATTCATGACTTATCTGACAGTTGTCAAGTTCCTGGTTGTTCTATACTTTGGTTGAAAAGAGAACATTGTTATTATACCCATTTGAGAGAATTACTTGAAGACAAAGAAATATATTGTCTGCTTTCTTGCCTAATTTTATGTTGATGTAAAGCAAATACCTGAGATAGACTGTCATGGAATATTAGTTGATGATGTGCTACATTTGTTTACGCTGTGGAACATTTGTTTAATGATATGAAGATGTGTTGCATTGTTTTATGCCTCATTTGTTTAACTCCATGAAGCTGTGTTACTTTGCCTGTCTAGAACACCGATTGGTCTAAAGAAGAGCTGAATGGTCAATAGCAAGCAGGAGAAACAACCTGCGGAGCTGGCAGGTAGAGAGAGTAAATAGGAGAAATCTGAGAAGAGATAGAGGAGCAAGAAAAGGAGGAGAGGAGGACTCCAGGGCCAGCCTCCCAGCTGCACAGCAAGCCACAGAGTAGAGAAAGGTAAAACGCCAGAGGCAAAAGGTTGATGGGATAATTTAAGTTAAGAAAAGCTGGATTAAAAACAAGCCAAGCTCAGGCCAGGCATTCATAGTAAAAACATGACTCTGTGTGTGAATTTATTTGGGAGCTGGGTGGCTAGCTGCCCTTGTGTAAAGAGAGGAAAGGATGAAAATAACCAACTACAATAGACAGTGTATGAGAATGAAAGTTCATTTGGCTCACAGGCTTGCTGTTTGGCTCGTGATAAGTTACTCCCATTGCTCTTGGGCTTCTAGTATGGAGTGGGAGCCACTGTTAAGGAGTTCAGTCCATCAGGCTTGGCCATGGCCATCTTGAAATGAGAACACAGTCTGTATGAGACACTCACAAGCTTGGGCCTATTAGTACTCTGCCACATGTAAAAAGATGGAAAGGGTCACTGGAGACTCACCTGAGATCCCTTCCGCACCCCGACCTCCTACAGCTGCAGGTGATGTTTTCTAGCTCATGTGGTCATAGGAGATGCTAGAGTATATAGTATTTAGAGACTGGGGTCCCATTGTTCCTTTCAAGGTCATAAGCCCAATAACCAAAAATCTCACTAGACTCCAGCTCTTAAAGGTTGCATTACCCCTACCTCACCACTCTGGTGACACAGGCCCTTGAGGGTATTCCAGATAGCATCCATGGGGATTTTTAAGAGTCTTCCTCTGAGTTCACAGTTGTTTATAGCTCATTTCATCTGTAAGCAAACCCCCATCTAGCAGAAGTAGCTTCCATGCCATTGTTGCTGAGGGAGTATCTCCCTTCTAGTATCTCCTGTAGACATCTTTTTTTGTTACTGTGGGCCAAGTGGGCAAGGACTGGTGCTCTTTCCTTCTGAAGCTTCATCTAATGTGATACTGATACTCGGTCTGTCCCTCAAGCTGTACCAGAGTGGACAAGAACTCTGAGCGCTGATCACTATGAGAGCAGGCAGTGCCTTCTCACTTCATGCTAAGGAAGATTCATCAGCCTTATAACATTCACATCCACTCTTATGGTTATTTTGTTGTTCTGGAAAATTTCATAGAAATGTAAAATGAAATATTGTCATATCTGCCCTCAACTGCCCAACACACCCTCTTCTCAACATATTTTGCTCTTTCACGCAGTAGCTGTTATCACCTGATCCAGACCTGTACAAGGTCAAGCCAACCGGAGTTCTGGCATAGATAGTGAGGGTGCTCTCCAGGCCCTGCCCACTACGGAGGAGTTTTCAGCATGTCATAGCTACTCAAGGGGTAATATCATTTTTTGGAGGGTGTTCCCACAGATAAGTAGTTTTCTGTGCTCCACTGGATCACCCCACTTCTTTACACATATGGGCCACACTAACCAGACTTAGTGATTAATTTTAAAAACAAATTTCTTATTAAAAAAAAACAACAACCCTCTCCCAAAGGAGTAAGTCTTCAGCCATAGATAACTGTGGGTCTGGTGTGCAAAGAAAAGAAAGTTAAGCTTCTTGGTTAGGGTAATCATGGCGGTGAGGCTGGCAGACAGCAGGAACCAGACTTGTCCGACCCTGGGGCACTGGCAGGAGAAAGCTGTAGGAGGAATCTAGGCAGCCCTGAGGGTGACATAGGGAGCCATTTTTCAAAGCATCTGCATCAAGATTGGAGACACCATAAAGGTTTGCAGGCCTGAGAAGGGGGTGAGTAGGATGGTGGTAAAGGACCCAGTCAGGATGGTACAATAAAGTGCATAGCAACAAATATTCATTATTCACACTTAGGAGACTGAGAGTCTAGGATGCAGGCAGATTAAGCATCTGGTGTAGGCTGGTTCAGAGATATAAGCTCTTTGTGCTTCTTCTGTCACACTGATCCCATTGGTGCAGGCACCGCTCTCACGACGTGAGCACTCCCCAAAGGCTCTACCACATGGAATCTGAGCACTACTGGCATGACCTCAGCAGCGAGGATGTCAACATATTAAGCAGACATATACTCTGTCTCTGCCACGCATGACATGCCAGGCCCTCCACGGGAAGTGAATGTGGGAGTGGGTATCTGCCTTTCGGTTTGCAAACAGTTCCTGTCTCAAATGTGACTTTAAAAGTCACTCAGCCCAACAGATAAATCCCCAACAGAAATAGTGAGATTTCCAGAGCTCTGTGTGGACTGCCTCCAAAACCAGGCAGAATGTTTCAGTCTTGCCAAGGGATGAACTGCCCTGTCCCAAGGGAGGGGAGAATAAACCTTTATTCTCTCACGGTGAAATGAAAGCATACCCAAGGCCATGAAGACCTTTTTTCTAGGACACCATGACCCTTCTCATTCCAATCTCAGCCAGGGAATAGGGCAAATCTGATGCTTAGCTTTCTCCTCGTTTGTAAAGTGGTTCTGCATTCAGATTCTGAGGGAAATGCCATCCAGCGGACTTGTGTTTATTTTTTAAATCGTCTTCTTGTTTAAGATTTGACTAATGCGAACATTTACTGAGAAAAACTATTCTAAATGATGAAATCTGAGAAACAGTGTCACATTGTGAAATAAGTCCATATGTTCTTCACTGACTTGTCAAAAATGTAGGTTCAGATTTATTATCTTTCTCAAAATTCATTTTCATGTCAAACTCCAGCTAAAGATGGTAGAACATTTTCATGTCAAACTCCAGCTAAAGACAGCTAGAACATTTTTGAAGGTTTACTGTGTTTAAGATCATGCCCTCACTGCTGTCAAGCGTGAATTTGGTCTCCACTTACGCCAAGATGAATTTCCCAAGCAAGTGGCTGAGAGGCAGAGAGGTCAGTGAACATCAGCAAGGACACGTGGCTGCTTTTCATCAATGGTGACACAAGACAAAAGCGTGAAGAGAGGTGACAAGGAGAACCACTCAGCCACACAGGCTCTGAGCTCTGCACCATCAGAGCAGAGTTTTAGTTAGTGTAAATAATAAAATTTTCCTTTTTGAAAATATTCAAAGAGGGAAAATATTATTGTAATCTCACTTTATTTATTGGATTTAAAAAACATCATTCAAATATTTATGAAGTGAAATTGTAGGCATAGTGAGCCACAATTAAATATTTCTGCTGCTGAGGAATCTCGTCCTCGTGACTCCAGGAAGCTTTTCCCTCCGCCCTCTATCTGCTGTGGTTTAGGTGTGAAACGTATCTGCAGCACCATGCGTCCCAACACATGGTCTCCAGCACACAGTGCTGTTGGGGAGCTTTTGGAGCAGTATGGAGTAACTAGTACACTTGGAGGTGGGACTTTGGGACTCTTAGCCTAGCTACGCTTCTGGTTCCGCCTCTGTTCCCTGGTCCACAAGCATGTTCCACTACCATGCGCCCCACTATAAAGAAATACACCTTCAAATTATGAGCCCAAATCAGTCCTTCTCCCTCACGCTGCCAGGAGCTTTAATTACTTTTTTATTACTGTGAAGAGACATCATGACCAAGGCAGCTTATACAAGAAAGTATTTAATGGGGAGCTTACAAGTTCAAGGGGCTAGCCTGTGGGATGGGGAGCAGACAGGCCTGGTGCTGGAGCAGTAGCCGAGAACTTAGATGTTGAGACAACAACACAAATGGAGAGAGAGAGAGAGAGAGAGAGAGAGAGAGAGAGAGAGAGAGAGAGAGAAAGGAGACAGAGCAACCGGGAGTGGCAGGACTTTTAAAACCTCAAGCCTACTCCCAGTGACACACCTCCTCCAACAAAGCCATATCCCATAATCCTTTCCATATAGTTCCACCAACTAAAAACCAAGTATTCAATATGTGAGTCTATAGAGGTCATTCTTGTTCAAAATACATGTTAGGTGCTAGGTCCCAGAAAGGAAGAGTAGCCAAATAAACTGGTGGACGGCTGTGACTTTTCTCCATGGGTTATTATCATTACAATTGGAGTTGAAGGAGGCCAAGGATGGACCTAGGAAAAGGAAGGATGCGATCTAACGGAAAAGCATCTGGACACCCTGGAGCAAACCCCTTGTGTCTGATGTCACCAGTTCTGCTAAATGGCATACAATTCCAAAGTCAGCCAATATTAGCATTCAAATTGAACAAAGTCCTAATGTGTGCTAAGAACCATGTCAATAATGCTTACATGTATACAGTTTGCAATTCCTCCCGTCAATGTTTTTAACCAGCTCTATATTGACATGGCCTATACAGAACTGGTCCTTGGCTCTCTCCCAGTGAGCCAGATCATTTCCCACCAACTGACTTGTCATAGACAAAAACTTCCTTCCACTCTCTAGGACCCCTCTGTACAACAGAGCAATAGTTCCTAATAGAGGATGGTTTTTAAACAACCAAGGGGCATTTGGCAATGTCTAGAGATATTTTTGTTGTCACCATAAAGGGGATATTCCCAGGACCCAGCAGGTAAACGCTAGGCTGCTTCTAAACATCCTACACTCCACATGAAAGTCCCCATGCTAGTAACTATAGATGCTAAGTGGTGGAACTGAGAAATAAGGAATTTAAAAACTTGGCTGTCAAGTCACAAGAAGTAAGCCTTAAGTCAATTGCTGACCAAAAAAATCTTCTGAAGCAAAAGAACACAGCTTATTTTAAACTGTACATCCATCTAATTTTTTTAGAATTCCATACACAAGTATAATGTATTTACATCATTTCTACCCCTAACTCCTCTTTTATCCCCTCCTGAATTGATGGCCTCTTATAATTATTTTTAATATATGTATCTGTGTATTATATATCCTGATGAGTCCATCTAGTGTTGCTCATAAGTACATGTGCTTAGTTAACCATTAAGGCTCAGATAAGCTAATGGGTTTGTCCTAGAGAAAAACTGCTTTTCCATCCTGCTACAGCTGGTGGCTCATAAACCCTTCACCTAAGGGTGGGGCCATATGTAGTTTTCCCTTCCACTTTGCCGTTGGCCAGTGTGATCCTCATACAGACAACCATATCATTGAGATCTCAGAGAATCATCATTCTTGTCATTTTAACTCATCCGGTTTTTATCATTTAAGGGTATGTTTTCTCTTTTATAACAGTAAGCATCTATTTCCATGCATTATATATTTTAAAAATGTAAGTGTGTGTCAGATATAATTGACATAACACAAAAATAAAAAGACATGGAAGCTATCCATAGGAAGTACAAACACAAATTAGGGAGAGTCTGGGCAAACACCCAATCATTTTTGTACAATGTGTAAGTGTTACAACAGACTCTGAGATAGAGTCAGCCAGAGGAGGCTTTAGTCATGAAGAATAAATAAGTAGAACATTTTGAATATTTAGGAAGTGTGACTACAGTTTAAGATGTATGGTATGCAGACAGAATTCCAGTCCGTCAGATTTCCATTGTGCTTAAGGGATTATGTTTTTTCTAATATGCTTTTGTGATTCTAGAGTTCATTCCAAATTCCTTCACATGAGCATATGCTTTTATGAAACATGAACGAATCAGGTATATTCTCTGTAGTCCTTGTGATTAGAACCAAAAGTTTGAGTTAATCGCCTTTTCCCGAGGAAAATGTCCACTCCCATTGTTACCCGTATTATGTGAGTTCTGGGAACTCTGCCGTACATCCACTATAGCCCACTTTTTAAAAAATTAAGAATCATAGTCTATGAAAATTCTATTTCCCTAGGAATTTCTCCCTCTAGATAATTTATGTAATTTTTATTTCCTGAATAACAATATTCAGGAAGTATATCTATATTTCTTCAGGATCACTTTACAATAAAACAGTTCTTAAAATATCTGTTAAGTAACAGGAGTCAGGTCAGGTACAGAATCCTTGAAGACAAAAGAGATCAGAGAAGGGCTGAAGCATCAACTATCCTTTCCTTTCTTCCCTCCCTCCCTTCCTCTCTCCCTCCCTCCCTCCCTCCTTCCTTCTTTTCCTCCCCTCCTTCCCTTACCCCTTCCTTCCTTCCTTCCTTCCTTCCTTCCTTCCTTCCTTCCTTCCTTCCTTCCTTCCAGAAAAGGGATGGGAGTCATCAACTATCCCTTCCTTCCTTCCACTCAACTGGTTCTGTTCAAACCTTTGAAACATGTGCATCTTTCTAAGTTCCCAGGCTCTACCTTAACCAATGTCACCAGCATCCTTCTTCCATCTCCAGACAGCCTCCTGACTGGCCTTCAAATATTCTCTATGGGTTCAAGACAGAGTGTCACAGATAGAACCACATGGTGGCTTGCTGCCATGAGTTCCTTTACCTCTCCCACAGTAGTCTGTCTCTTGTCAACCATATTATTCCCCCATTTTTGTTTTTACAGACACACTCCCCCCATAAGTTTCTTGTACATGAAAGCTCACCTTGGTGTCTGTATTTGGTGCTTCCAAGCTAACATAGGGGAGCATTCTATAAATGCCATTAAGGACTTGGTCTGCTCTCCTCTCTCTCCCCTTCACTCCCCTCTACTCTCTTCTCTTCGCTCTTTCCTCTCCCTCTCTTTCTGACAATCTCCTTATGTAGTTCACGCTGTCCTGGACCTCTCTATGAGCTCAGGCTGCCCTTGAACCCTTGCTTCAGCCTTCCAAGTGCAGAAACACCAACTGTGTACCATATCACCACACTATGCAAGTCCTGATTTGCTTAAGCAAACATTTCTCCTGGAATTTGTTTTCAACTCTCTAGTAAAATCACTTCAAGAAATGAGCTCCCCTTCTCACACTGCCCCTGAATTTTTAGATGTAGAACTCTGTCTCCTAAGGCTCTTCCTATCCACAAGACAATAAACATGTAAGAATAGACTCTACCATCAGGGTTCCCACACGAAGTCAGTTTCAAAATCAGCTGGCAACTAGGAAAGCAAGAGGAAGCATCTGGCATGTTTTGTGTGGTCTGTCTGTGCGCAGAACTGCAGCCCTCCCTTCCTTCAGGCTCATTCTTAATAGTGTTGTAAATAACCCTTGAGGGAGCTGGGAGGCCTGATCCCAAATACAGCCCACCCCAGACCAATCTTTGTGTGGTCTTAACAACGTTTAAGATCACTGACCTTATCCCCTTGGCTTTGTGATTTAACAGGAAGAGATGGATGGAACTTAATGGAAATGTCTATAAATGAGATCCCACTGTGCTGAACATTTTCTGTATGAGCTGGAATTATGTACCTGTTGTACTAAGAATACTCTCACTTCTAAGTTTAAAAAAATGTGTTTTGCTTTCTCAATTCCATTAATTTATTTTAAATTGGCTGATGAAATCACACGTGTTTATTATGATCAGTGTGATGTTATAAACACATATGTAAAAGGCAAACATCACATGATCCACCTAGGCTGCATTCAGCATAGTATTCAAAGGGGTCCCATACATCTAGATCATGTTTTGTTTCTAGTTCAAGCTGGCATCTAACTCCCTATGAGCCAGGGATAACCTTGATCTTCTGACCTTCCTGCCTCTACTTCCTGGGTGCTGGGGATGGAAAACAGGGCCTTATGCATGCTGGGCAAGCATTCCGACAACTGAACTAACCTCCTGCCCTATACCAGGCAGCCGTGTACCTGTACTGCATCACCCCTCCTTGCCTGGGAAGAGTTATGATGTCATCAGTGCACTGCCTGTAGAAAGTGGGGATCATGGAAGTTGGTTTCTTGAGGTTTTTTTTTCTGCCAAATGTGTCCATGGTTTCAATACATGCAGAAAGCATTGAATTAAAAATGTGTATGGAAATGGACAGAAAACTAAAAATGTTTTGACACCAGAACTTCTTGGGGTCTTCTAGAGGGAGAGATGTAGGGTTCAAAACATACATGAGTTTATTGTGTCATAATGTTTGGGATCCATCCTATCCCTGCTAGAAACCTTAACCTGTCATGCCTCAGGGATGAGCTCACATAGCCTAAGGCTGATGGGGAGGACTAGTTGAGAGGTCCCTCCCTACCTCAGACTGACCTCTGTTACCACTCCATGGAGCATTTTGTTGTCAGAGTCCTCAAGACTGGAAATCATTTGATGTTAACAAACCAGCTGCTTCTATGGCTACGTAAGAGTGTTCACCTCTGGCTCCCGGCTTCAGTGTCAGACACGGCCAGAGCCAGGCTGTGAGGGGCAGTCTATTATTTTCATCTCTCTGTGCCAGCATCAATTGTAACTCATCAAATGCAGAGCTCAGGGTGCCTGTGAAAAGCAGGCCACAGCTTGAATTCATTTTGCAAGGAAAAGGTTGGACTCCATCCCAGCATCTCCTCTGGTAATGTTAGCACTTCCAAGCCCCTGCTAAGAAAAGTGTTCCTGTTTGTGTGACACAGCACAAGCACTGAGCCTGCACGGTCCTTCTGTAGGAAGGCCTCCTGAGTACTAGCTTACCTTCAAACCTATGGCATATCCTCAACCAGTGTGCAGCAAGCCTCTGCTGTCCATGTCTCGGGGCCTCCTGGTAAATGCTGAGGGCTAAGTAGAACCTAGAATGGCCAGGACAGAGAGGGCGGGGAGACATCATTCTGGTTGTTTGGGTCACATTTCCATACTGATGGACATAATTAACCCAGGCAGGGAAAATGACCTAAATCAAATGGACAAGATTTCAGTGCTTGGTTGAGAGCACTGACCCAGAGATCGAGGCTTCTGAAGAGTGACTCTTGTTGGTAGTTTCTTGCAGTCTTGAAGCTCAGTATGACAGTTGTACGTAGTTCAATAATTTTGCCTTTCTGTAATCCAAAGTCGGTTCCATAGACTGACCACATTGAGTTGTCTGGGAATACAAAGGGAATTGTCACCATCCTGTAGAATAAATCATCTATTGAATAAAGTTTTTGTTAATTTTCTTCAGGGGCCAGTGCAGATTTGCTTTAAATATTTAGTTATATTGATGTATCATCTATTGAGGATCTGAGGCCTTGGCTTTATTCCAAGAACATGGGGTGTCTTAGAACACTCGGAGCTTATTCTCTCTACATATGTTGCTCATTTTTGCATGCTCCCTAAAACTGAAGCATGTGGTCATTCTACAGAAGCCAGCAGCCCTCTTCCTCGGCCACTTTGTGGGGACATGTTAAGAAGGATGCTTGTTAGGGTGTCACAGTGAGCCAAGGCAAGGGCCTACGCAGGCAGAAGGCACAGTTAAGAAGGTGTTCAGGGGACTGCAGAGGTGACTCCAGGGTTAAGAGCTCTTGCTGCTCTCATAGAGGACCCAGGTACAGTCCACAACACCCATCAGGAAGCTCACACCTTTCTGTAACACTCTAGGTCTAGGGAGATCTAATGCTCTCTTTTGGCCTCTGCCAGCACCAGGAACATGTATGTACACATACATACATCCAGGCAAACATTCATATACATAAAACAGAAATAAAACAAATACTTTCAAAAAGAGAAGATTCCTGGAAAATGAAGACTGATGGAATAAGCATCCTAAGAACTGGAACATGTCAGAAAAATTATGTAGGAGGAAGGTCACTTGTTTGTCCTGACTGCCCAGAATAGAAATAATCACACAGAAACCATATTCATTAAAACACTGCTTGGCCCGTTAGCTCTAGCTTCTTATTGGCTAACTCTTATATTAATTTAACCCATTTTTATTAATCTGTATATTGCCAGGTGGCAGTGGCTTACCGGCAAAGATTCAGCATGTCTGACTCTGGTGGCTCCATGGTGTCTCTCTGACTCTGCCCTTCTTCCTCCCAGCATTCAGTTCTGTCTTCCCTGCCTACCTGAGTTCTGCCCTATCAACAGGCCAAGGCAGTTTCTTTTTTCATTAATAGTAATCTCAGCACACAGAGGAGACTCCCACATCAAACCCCAGTGTCTCTGACTCTCCTAAGTATCCATTTACTCAGATGCATTTACCTTGTGACTTGTGACTATCGGTATTCCTCAATGTCCCCTTTCCCAGGAGAAACATTGACACTCCTGGCCTGCAAAGACAAGGTCATTGTAGCTGAATGGATTTCTTCAGACCTCCTTCTGTCCAAGGAAATATTATAAGTCTTGCAATCTTCAATAATAGCAATAATAAAATGAAATAAAGTTGTACATGCAAATCCTAATGTCATAGTGAGGCTGAGAGTTGTAGAGAGCACAAGAGCGTGGCAGCTATGGGGGAGCCCCTCAAAGCAGGCAGGCTTACCTCCTAGGACCAGAGTTTCAAGGTAGTGAGGCATTCATCTTATCTATCAACAGTGCTAAAATCAGTTCACAGGTGGGAGAAATTAGGCTCATTTGTGGAGAATCCATTCGCATTCCTCACCATGGCGTTATCTCCTTCAGTTATAATTTGCCTTATCCATCAGCTAGAGAGCAAACCCACTTTTATCACACTCTGTGCTGCAGCCTTGTGCACAGATCTGTAATTAGCACCCATCTTTATCAGCCATCTATTTTCTGTCTCAGGCAGGCAGCATGCCGTATATGCCACTCAGTGCTCAGTGCCTAGCTGTCAGGATATCGCTCTGATATAACTGAACCCACTGTGGGAGTAAAGAGAGTGCGAAAGATGCTAACCTCTCCCCCCACCCTTTGCTGTCCTTTCTCTCTATCCTTTGAAGGAAAGACCCATGTTCTTACATTTATGAATCTTCATTTTCCCACCTGCGGTCAGAGTTCAACTAACTCCATTTAAGTTTGCAGAGATGTGCAAACGTTAGCCACACACATGGCCTCCTCTACAGCTCACACAGGAAAACCAAGGCTCTGTCCTGGCCATGACAGCTTGAATGAGCCATTCTGGGTTTGTAACAGTCACCAACTGCTCCTTGTCCCTGTCAGACAGAGAAATAGATACATGACCTATAGCTGTCACAAATTACAGTGCTCATGCTGCCAAGAATAGAGCAAGCAGTTCCTTCTTTTCTTACCAGCCAATCAACCTACATATGGAAAAGCCATTAGGGCATCTCTGCTGTGTTTTCTTCTGTCTGCTTCATCCCTCACCTTATTGCTGCAGGAAGACCTCTCAGCCTAGCTAGTTCCTTTTCTAGTTAATTATCCAGAGGACAGATACTGCAGCTGATCCAAGACAATGACAGCAAGAGCAGATCTTGCCATTAATGGCTTGCCCTCAGAACTGATCCATCCTTAGTCTTCCATTGCTAAGTTTCACTTATAGGCCCTAATGAGAGCCAGCTCCCACTTGCTTTATCCGTCAGGTGTTTAGGAGGCAGCCACAGCAAAGACGACACGGCATCTGTCATCACCCACTAGCCATGTCCCCTCTTCACTGCGCACATTCGTTCCTGTTCCTAGGCATACCCAGAGCCGCGGGAGAGCATGGCAAAGGGGCTGTGAGCAGGTTCTGGAAAGCCCCTTGCTGCTGATAAGTCAGGACCTGCCTGGTCATCTCGGCGGTCAACACTGTTTACCAAGTATTCCTTGGGCTTGGTGCTCCTGTACTGTCCACTACTTTACAACCAATAAAGTCTTTGGATTAGAATCAGAAGTGGTAGTGGGGGCGGTGGGTAGGAAGGGGATTAGAGATCCCTCTATCGTTTGAGTCTCTGTTCGTGCAGCAGAACTGGGCAAGGCTGCTTTCCTATAGCTATTTTTTTTTCTCCCTAAAGCAGTAAATGGAGTCTCTCCAAGCTCCGTCCTGTGAGCTGTTGGTCTTGCCCTTGGGCCTCATTTCAGCCGCGTTCTTCTAGTGACTCGGTTTATAGAGCTACAGAAGCAGAACAAAACAAAGCCCTGGGCGTTTCAAAGAGACTCAATGTCTGTAACGAAGCCTGGAGCCTGCAGGAAAGTGTTTTCTCGCTGATTCCTAATCTAATGCAGCGCTGACCTGAGCTTTCCGGTCTTGGAACTCTGGGACCGCTCACCTAAATCTGTTCTTAGGGGGCAAGGAAGGCACCTGCAAGGGTGAACAATGGCGCCCTCTAGTGAGTCCCTTTGCCACGATGCTGTTTGTTCCCGTCCTTGCTAGGCAGACGGAAAGACAATTTGTTCTTTTCTAACTTCAGTGCAGACAGGAGCAACTTGACCTGAATCTGAGGATGACTTCAACACTCCCATTTAGAGAGTCTCTTCTGCTGTCATTAGAGTCTTGCGTTCAGAAAGTACTCGTCTTTGCCTTAAATGAGCTGGTCTTTCAGCTCTGGTTTTTCAGAACAATGGTTCGCCTTACTTTCTCTCAGCCTTCATGTGGGGAGCACTGAGAGAATGAAGTAAAAAGGTGCCTGAAGGAGAATGAAACGCATCAGAGCAAACAGGATCCAGTAGACAAGCATTCAGGGCGAGACCAGTCTTTCTGTTCCTTGATCTAGATAAAGGGACAATTTAAAAGCCAAATGAGACACAGATGATGAGGGGGCACAGTGACTATAAACTTTTCTTCTTATATTGAGTCAAAAGTTTGTCGAGGAAAGCTGAATATTTTCTTTGCACAGTTATCAGATTTGTCTGTCTGTACCTGGACCAGACAATGATGGGTTTATAGTGGGCAGGGCCTCACCTTACTAAGGACTGCTCCGATGTGCATACCCTTGGCCCACTACCTAAGCCTCAGTCTCACTTCAGAACCCCAAAGATGGACCCAGAGGAGATGGGGGGTCACCAAATATCTTTGTTTTTCCAGGTGTGAGCTCATTGGGTAAAACTTTCTTCTTCTTCTTCTTCTTCTTCTTCTTCTTCTTCTTCTTCTTCTTCTTCTTCTTCTTCTTCTTCTTCTTCTTCTTTCCACCATAAAAATGTCCCTTCTTGGCTGCTGTGGATGGGAGCTGAACCTGGCTTGGGTCAAAGGTTATGAGTCCAAAGTCCTGTGGTCAGTGGTAAACCTTGATCACGAGATTCCCATTAGAGACAGTGTCCACTACACCCCTTCCAAAAGTGAGTGGAAGAGAATCCACAGTAGACCACCTCAACCTAAGGCATCTCTCAGGGAATAGGGGCCAGGCCATTTTTTGTACATCAACATTATGTTTTAGGTCTTTGTATCCAATCACAATAGGCATATTGTCTATCTTAATCCTGGCAATGCAAAGTCGGGCTTCTCTCTGGGGCTCGTGCTTCCATGGCTTCGGGATGGCATAGCTCCTCCAAGTTTTTCTCCTGGGGCTGAGAAAGTATGTGTGAGGAATGGGTTATTCTTCCTACCAGGGTAAGAGCTGAAGACATCATAGTGGTTTTCAATGCTGCACCAGACCTTCCTCAACACCATTAAACATGCATACATCTTTCTACTGCAAGAAAGGCAACTCCACGTGGTAGCGGAGCTCCGATCCCAGCACCTGCTCACCGTCCATGCCTCTGTTATTTTCCATGGACCTGCATTTAAAACCCAAAGCCACCACATCTCTTCTGTATGGCTTTGCTCTGCTTGAGCTTGAATGTTGTCATCTCTTCTAGGAAAATAACATCTGCATGATGGAATTCTCATGAAGACCTAAAGAATGCAGATGGAGGAAGACCTACTGCAGACTCCTGCCTGTTCCCTGGTTCTAACGACAACTGTTGTTATTGTTCCTAAATATTATACAACTTAAAAGAACTTTTTAATGGCAGCAATTAAGTGATAAATGAGTTAAAAACATTGGGGCTGTGGGGCTGTGCGTGTTGTGTAAGTGTGAAACCTGAGTCTGAATCCCAGACACCTGTGTAAAACATATGGGCATGACCATGTGTGCACCTGTGTCCTCAGCACTGTGGAGAGCAGAGAGGTGCTTGATGGGGCTGGCACACCGCCAGCCGAACTCAAGGTTCAGTGAGAGACCTCTTCTCATCAAGACAGCGAGAGTGACTGAGCAGGACATCTGATGGCTGCTGTCCTCTTCTGTCCTCTCAATATCTGAACACCGGTGAAAGCCTCTGCACACCTATATAACAGACTACACACACACACACACACACACACACACACACACACACACCCTTAATATCTGCACACCGGTGAAAGTCTCTGCACTCCTATATAACAAACTACACACACACACACACACACACGCACCCTTAGTATTGTATTATGCTTTACATTAAATATGAGCACATAAACCTTCCCAATCCAATTGTCTAGGTACCGTCATACTCATTGGTGGGAAATAAGAAGAAAGGAAGGCCTTAACTACATCTGCTATTCAGACTGTCAGGGAGCCATCTCAAGTTCCAGGATTATGAGCATTGAGAGCCAGAGGATGACCTCAGACAACCAGTTATAGAGTCTATGTCACAATGCCCTGAACTGCTTGACAGACTGTACCAGGGCACACACTGCCCAGCCAGCTAAACGGAAGGCTGAGGTCATCACCCTGCATCACCACATGGTGGTGCTAGAGAGTAAATTGGAATGCAGCCTCAGTCCAACCTCAGTGGTGTGCCCTGAAATGTCGTAAGCCAATTTCTGGGACTAAACTGAAGATATTTTCACATTTATTTCATAAAAATAAGTTTTCTGAGCCTGATGTAAAGGCGTTTTCCGTCATGCCTGGCAGCCTGATTTCAATACCTGGATTCCCACACACAGAGGGAGCGAACCACCCCTGTTCTCTGACACATTGTGGCGCATAGACACAGTGTGCACACAAGAGCAATAGATAAACCAATGGCATAAGAATTTGATCAGTGTCCTTTTGACTGACGGGTTCTGAGGACATTCTTGGCTGGTTTTATTCTCTGACAGAACAGGCAGGAAGATGGGCGTGGCGGTTTCTCACTCAGCACCGGCAGTTCCCTAGCTGCTCCAGTGCTGATTTCTAATAGTCAGTCATAAAATCCCCCAGTTAGGTCCAAGTTCATGGCCCACTCGTGGCCAAAGAGCCCATGCCAAAACAAACACAAGGAAAGACTCGAGGGAAGAGGGTAATAGATGCAACTAGGCATTGAAAAAAAAACTATAAAAAAGAGATGGGACCGCAGAGTGTGACGAGGGCCGGGGGTGGGGGGGGGGGACACAGGTGTGAGGGTCTCAAAGGACTACACTCTGAGTGGGAGATTAGACAAGTCGGCTGCTCCCTCTATCACACCAAGACGCGCTGGAGTGGTAATGCCTGCTTAAGATCAGGCAAGGAGGGGCTCAGCCTCCAGAAAGCAGGATAAGAAACAGGAAGGCAACCGGGCAGCAGAGTCACACTTTCTTAGCTGATATCGGCATCCTGCTTTGCATCCGAGTGGAAACCACAGCCTCGCTACGGCCTTCTACACTCCATCACGTCCAGTGGACTGCGCTGCTCCGCTCCCTGACGTTCTAGTTCCAACCCCAGCACATCCTGTGCCCCTGCCTGGGAGACTTCTCCCTCCTGGAGACCCTCCCCCACTCTGCATCATTCATGCCCCCCCTCCC
>NC_022012.1:4089574-4095417 GCF_000317375.1 Microtus ochrogaster | reverse complement strand
CCCCCCCGCGAACTTGCTGGCCTTCATCCTTCCTTGTGGTGGTGCACATTTTCCTGGGATGGATCTTCAGCTTGTGGGAAGGTAAAGGGTTCCCTTGTTACTGGCCCCGCCCAGGACAGCATCTAGAACATACAGCACTCAGAGCGTATCTATGGAACCACAGATGAATCAGTCCACATCTCTAGTGGGACAGGAACCCCAGGGAGCCTCAAGTCCCAAGCCTGAGGAATCACAGTGGTAATCTAGGTGGGCCAGAACCCCAACCGGCAGCAGTGCCAGTGTGAGCTCATTGTTCTGTAACCTAGTTGAGGCATACAAATGGGCGTATGACTGCGGAAGCATAAACTGCCATCAAGACTCCAGAAATGTCAAAAGTAGAAGCCAAGATAGAACTGTATCTCTACTAGAAACAGCAGTTAGGTGTGGAAGGCAAGACTACAAGGGAACTTTGGACTGATGACCACTCCCAAGAATAGAGGTGCTGTCTTCCTGTGGCTCTGCATCCCGGCCCTGTATATCCCTCCACACGACCACCCAGAGAGCGGTCTGTATGAGTCTCACCCTGGCAGTTAGTAACCAGATCCATACCTGATCTTGTCCTGGGATTGTTTAATAGGCATGTATGTAGCATCTCAAAATCCACTCAGGCCATTTTGGTGAGATGACATATAGAAGCAAATAAGGCCCGTTTCCTGGAGGTGATGCTCAGGTGTGTGGCTATCGTATATTAACTATTTGATCCAATCTCCAAGGAAGCAGGGTATTGTAGAATGTCATTTTAAGATGTGCTACATTTGTTTATGCTGTGGAACAATTGTTTTAAAAATGCAAAGATGTGTTGCATTCTTTTATGTTGCATTTGTTTAACTCTGTGAAACTTTGCCTGTGTAAAATACCCAATAGTCTAGTAAAGAGTTGAATGGCAAATAGCAAGGCGGGGGATAGAATAGGAGGGCAGGCTGGCAGAGAGAATCAAGAGAAGGAAAAGCAAGAGAGATCAAGGGGTGAGAAAGGGAGGGAGCAGCCATACAGCCAGACATGGAATAAGAAGGAACAGGGAAAAGTAAAATCCCAGAGGCAAAAGGTAGATGGGATAATTTAAATTAGGAAAAACTGGCGAGAAAAGAGCCACTCTAAGGCCGGACATTTATAAGGAAAGAATAGTTTCCATGTGATTTATTTGTGAGATGGGTTATGGGCTCCCAAAAGAGTACAGAGCAAAGATTAAAACAACCCACACACAAGGACTTCAGGGAGGCTCAACAGTTTCCTGGATTTCACAGCAGGAAGTCAGTGCCAGCATGGGGATTTTCCTTTGGGATTCTTCTCTGTCCATTTCTCTGAACTATAACAGCACAGCAGCAGCAGGCCCAACCACATCCTGTCTGTTCCTCCAAGGTCTTGTCACAGCCTGCTTGTACTGTGTCACTGTGACCTCCGTATCTGGATAGGAAATGGTGCGGTCTGCTCAATGACTACATAGAAAGGAAGCAAACTACTTCTGTCCAGGTTTGTGCAGAAAGACAGGGACAGCTGCCAGGGCAAGGGATCCCCGCACCCTTTATGAAGTCTCGGTGCCCATGAAGCCTGAGGAGGCTTTCCCGCGATGCCCCTGCTGAAGTATTTGGCTAGCGGATCTTGACTTGGTCCCCTTTGGAGTCTTCCTCTGCCTGGGGACTGTCCCTCTTTTCTCCTGCCAGCCCTAGGGGGTTGCAGTCACAACAGGCCTCTCATTCAATAAACATCCATTTGTCAAACGTTCTACTGAGATGGGCAGAGATCCCTGAAAGTGCCTGAAGCAGCTCTATGGGTCAAAGGTCTCTTGGGGATATGCAAGGCTTTGGTGGTAGCCATGAGAATATGGATTCAGAACACAAGACCCCCTAGGGTGCTTCTTGCTATGCTGTAGGAAGCATACACTGGTTCTTGCATGCCCTTAGGCTCTCCGATACCTCATTCCATCCCTGAGGCCAGAGACTACTGTGATTTTAGTTTATCCCTCAGTGGCCAAAACAGAACAACTCACACTCAAGCTCTGTCCTGACACTCACCCCCAGTAGTTGTTACACCTAGCTCTTGTTCATCAAAGGTCCACACGACTCATTCCAGAGCAGGATTAGTATGCCACTGAGTTATAATCTCTTTGAAAAGGAAATAAAAGGCGGAGTGCCAAAAACGAGAGTACCATGCTGACAGTAGCATATGTTCTGATGTTGTCAGCAAAGGAATACCAGTTGAGCCAGAGTCCTCCCCATGACAACTAGCCCACTGGAAGTCCCTTTGACATGTAAAACCAGCTCTTCCCCTCACCGTCAAGTACATAGTAGGACTTCTCCTGAACGTTCACAGTGTTTAGCAAGCTATAGTCTCAGGATTCCAGTAGAGCACGACGAGCCATCTTAGTTATTGTCGTGATTTTAAATGAAATGACGGATTAAGCCAGGAATTTCCTGTGCCTGTTTAATTAGGAGTTTTGAGAATGAGAGTGACATCAAACACTAGCCTTGCAAAGTCAGAGGCCAGGACACTCAGAACAGCACTACTGCAATGAAACGGTGATCACACGTTTCTGATGGATAGTTCTGTAATCCTCCCTGAACGCTGTAAAATACTTAAAGGATGCAGTCCTGGTTCAGGCCCGGAGAAGGGGGAGTTTGGGATGATGTAGACTGTCTTATTGGTCACAGGCTGCAACAGAAAGATTAATGTCCAATTCTAAACTCTAACCCCAGCATAAATAAATCTGTATTGAAAATTGTCATGACCACATAGTGTCACAGCTTCAGACCAGAACACCCAGGAGTTTGGGTTTTCACACCAAAACCAAACTTTGGTTCCTTTAATATTTGAAACACTTAAGCCGGGCGGTGATGGCGCACGCCTGTAATCCCAGCACTTCGAGGCAGAGACAGGCGGATCTCTGTGAGTTCGAGGCCAACCTGGTCTACCAAGAGAGTTCCAGGACAGGCTCCCAAAGCTACAGAGAAACCCTGTCTCGAAAAACCAAATATATATATATATATATATTTGAAACACTTTTATCCAACATCATCAATATTGATTTGGCCAGACTGAAGACTATTCGGAAGTCTCTGGGGACCTGTGAAGATTCACATATAGATTTCATTTATGGAGCTTCACTGGGCTTCTAAACCATCAGGAGGATGCCAAGGCTTTCATATTAAAACCTTAAATACATCGCATGGCTGCACCTGACTTATTGGAGGTGTGTAAGAAGCACAGTGAGGTCCAGAGCAGTCAGCGCCCAGGAGAAGCGGCATGCTGAGATGGCCAGGTGAACGAACACACAAAATGAGGAGACCAGGGTGTGGCCCTTTCTATTGCTATGACAACGGAGACTGATGGTGCAGCTGGAACAAGCAAGTAGGTGGGGACCAGTGAATTAACAGCAAACACGTGGCTCATGTCAGTGAATCACTGTTCTCTCGAGCTGAAGGATGACCCTGGTTAAACGGGAGGACCAAGTGAACAGACTAAATGGTCATACTTCAAGGGCAACTTAAAACGCCCCAGAGTTGGCCCACGTGCATCTGGGCAAGTCCAGTGTGTCTTCTAAGAAAGAAGAAACCACAGATTATAGCAGGAAATCTGAATTTACCAGAACCTGCCCAGATTTCCTTCTCCACTGAGGATGTAGAAGAATCTCCCTCAAGAGCCCTCACAGCCTCCTCAGAGAGCAGGAGCCCAGCACTTCACTGGCCGCCCGACATCCCTTACAGAAGAACTACTTACACTTGGTCTCTGTCACTGAGGGCTGGGCCCAGAGCACCCCACAAATGGCACAAGCGCCAATAAATGTTTCATGAACAGGATCCAGCACAGTCCTTATCCCAAACACCCTCCAGATGCCATTATTAAAAGGAAGGCATTATTAGGATGCACGGTTACAAAAGCACCCAATACTGCCCAGAGGTGAATCATCTGTTTTAAACTGTGACAGGTGGGTAGTGTGTGGCCCGTCTTCCCCTCGGCAGACATAACTTCTTTACCAGTCTTTACCAACTCCTGCTGGGGCCACAGGTTCCTTCTTCACGGAGCTCCAGGTGTGATATGGAGTTGATCAGAGAAACGTAAGTAAAACACCTGAAGGGCACTTGGTTTTATGAGACTGAAGGTAGGACAGGCTAAGACAGAACGGAAAAGGGAGGTTGTTCATTCTATGTTCCTTTTCTAAGGTGTGGTCTCATGTAGCTCAAGCTAGCTTTGAACTTACTGTATGCCAAGAATGACCTTCAACTTCGGACCCACCCTTCTTCTACCTCTGAATTCTGAGATTACAGGCAAGTACCATGGCACCCAGCTATGTGATGCTGAGGTTAAACCCAGAACCTCATACACATTAGATGAGCGTCTACCAATGGAACCACCCCTAGGCCTAGAAAAAGAAGTTTTTGAGCCACACCATTTTTGTAAAATTGCTACTAACTGAAGACTTACTATGTCCCAAGTACTGCTGTCTGAAGCTAAGACGTCCAAAGTTCATCCTCAGCATAACTCAGCGCCATTAGTTCTCCGTCATAAAAGTGGGGTGCTGGAGACCAGAAAAAAACAGGAAAATGGTAAAGAATGCACAGTCAGAAATTGCCAGAGTTGGGATTTGAACTCACACGTTCTGGCTTTGGATCTATGTTATGATTTTTTAGGCCAAGGTGATCTTAGAAGAGATAACAGAGGCTAGAGGAGGGGTAAATATTGACATAATAAACACTAGAGGGAAAGGATGAGTGAGAAGAGAAGGCATGCATATGATGTCACAGACAGCCTTGAGTGGCAGATGTCTTTGACCACATTCTCACCTATGCATAGGTAGGTAGAACCATTATTAATTATGTATGGCAGATTATATAGATGTGTGTGTTTGCTCTTCTACATGTTAACAAATTGTAGCAACAAAGTGGACACAAGTGAACCCTTTTTAAGATACAAGGAAGGAAACGCTCTATAATTTGACCTTTTCCAATTTTTCTAGTAGAAGTCCACCTCCTGAATAGCAAGGGAGGGTAAATGTCAGACAGCAAATCAAAGACGGCGGGAAAGGTTAAGGCTCAGCGAAGGCTCCCCACACTGCTGCAGACCACGCATGGTAATAAGGAACTTAATTTATTCTGATTCAAAGTTGTTCTTGTGGCGATATGAGAGTCTATTTTCATGGACCAAAATTAGAATCAAAATGCCAGCAAGTGACGCTCAAGACTCACTTCCTGAATGTCAGCATCAAGGTTTTCCTTAGAGAAAACAGCCACAATGTTCTGTGTTTCCTAAATGGTGTGTCCATCCCCCACTTCTGTACACTCCCCCTATAGTTTATTAATAGGCAGGGCGTGTCCATCCCCCACTTCTGTACACTCCCCCTATAGTTTATCAACAGACAAGAATAGCCTTACTGCCAGGTGTGCATGAAAACCAGAAAGATCATATCCACACCCATGAATGGTCTGAATATTTGTGTCTGCCTCCCAAACTCACATGGTGAAGCTGAAATCACAAGGCAAAGGCATCCAGGGACATAACTATTGTGGTCTATATGGATTATCAACTTGACAAAACTAAAATCACCTAAGACACAACTCTGGCCACACCTATGTTGGGGTATCAATATTGGACTGAGGTAAAAAGGCCCACATTAAAGTGAGTGGCATCATTTCATACGCTGGGATCTGAGACTAAATATGGAGCACACTGAGCTGAGCGCTAACAGTCATCTCACTCTGCCTCCTGACTGTGAATCAAACAGCCTTTGGGACGTATTAGTGCAAGGACTGGTGCCTTATCTTGTGAAGGAGATGCCGGAGCATGGCATGGCCCCACCAGTCATGTGAGGC
>NC_022012.1:4037816-4088624 GCF_000317375.1 Microtus ochrogaster | reverse complement strand
ACTCTCCCCACCACTCCTCTTACTTCTCTCCCGAGTGTGAAAAAATACATCTGCTATTTACAAATTGTTCGCCTTAATTATATTGTTAATAGCAACCCAAACAGACAAAGACACATCCCATGTAACACTATAATTCCTTATGATGTATTATTGCTAATATAAATATTTGACACCTTCCCTTTGCTCTTAAACAAATGGCCTCCAACGTGTCATCTTCAGAAGAATTTGTCAAATAGGAATCACCATCCAGATCATCCATTATCTATAAAATTGCACAGTATTTAAAAAGAGTTACCACACTGTTGGATAACATAAACTTGTTATGCACAATCTCCATAAAATTTGATTACAAAATGAGAGACAACCTTATAGTTATTATGACCTTTTCATCCTGAGGATGTGTGTGGCTCTCCAAAGTTGGTTCTGCTCGGATCTGGAACCAAAATGTTCTAACTGAAGTGTGTAGTTGAGAATGAAGAAGCTGAAATATCTACCCTGCCTGAGCAAGCCACTGCCTTTGAGAATTATGTGCAGTCCGTGGACATGGCTGTTTGGAACAAGATCCAAAGTCCATCCAAAAATCAGTGTGCTTAAAAGCTTGAAGGATTTAAAAAATGGAAAAATGATCTCTGGAAAGATCTATAGGTACAAATGTGGAATGAGAAAAGTCAAGCAGTAATGTAAATTATTTCACGCACACATGCATATACACACATACACACACACTCAGACACACACACATGCATATACATACATACACACACACTCAGACACACACACACATACACACACAATGCATTTACCTTAATAATCCAAGCTTTTTATCGTTCCTGGTGTGTCAGCTGAACACACCACAGCTGAAAGTAAGGACTCAGGCTAAGTCTCTTAACCATCTGTACTCCTTCATGAATGTCTGCTTTCCAGAGGCCACTGTCTGCTTCTGAACTGGGCATGCAAGGGGATCTAAGGAGTGGGGTACAGCCCACAGTTTCTTATCAAGAGATTAAATACAATATGAGACAACACCTCCAGACAAAAGAGACAAATTATAAAAGTGAGGGACATGTATATTTCACTCCTGACCCTACCACTTCTATTTGAAAATTATTTACACTCCTAACAACTTTTGGGTTTTTCTCTCATTTCCAAAATAGTTATATGATTTTTATAAGGAAGGAGTTTGAATAAATTAGAAAATGATGTGGTGATATTAGTTCAAATTCACCATCTTAAATCATCTTGAAAGAGAGTCTCAGCGAGGGGTTGCCTAGGACATGTGACATGTCTGTGAGAGATGATTTTAACTGTGTTCATTAATGTAGGAAGGTCCAGACTGCCATGACTGGCTGTTTAAGTTCCTGCAGCACTGACTTTCTGTTATGATGGATGGTAACTTGGCATTGTGCGCTAAGATAAACCCTCTTTCCCCATAAGTTGCTTTCTGTTGTGATGGTTTTGTCACGGCAACAGAAATAAAGCTAAGAGACAAAACATGTGTCAGAGCCTGTCAAAAGGCACGTATGCAGTAAACATTTCTCCAAGGCCAGGTAAGTGGTAGATCCGTGCCAAGTGCGTGAGCGAGTTTCTTGTCGCTATGACTAAACCACAGACAAGAAGCAATGTCATGGAGGAAGGATTTGTGTCATCTTATGGCTTGGGGAAGTGTAATTCCATCATGGCAGGAATCTCATTCTGGAAGGTGGCACCTTGCCAGCTGCATTGTGTGGCTGGACACTTCACATCACATCTGAATGGAATGAGAACCAAGAACTCTAGTAAGAGCAAGTCTATAAACTTTATGCCTTGCCTTTTGATGACTCGCTTCCTCGGCAAGGTCTCACCTACGGAGGTTCGACAACTAAGTGTTCAGATAACACAAGCCTGTGAAGGATATTTCACATTCAAAGCTCAACAGCTACCAAATCTGTGCCACTTCTCAGAGTCAGCCATGAAATGAGGGGGCAAAATCATGCATTGACATGGAACAGCGTTTGATCTACTCACTGAGCAAAGCCTTGGGTAACGGTAAGGAGAGGGAGGGGCTACACAGGAGAGGAAAGCTGCTGGGTATGTCAACCTCACTAATTACTCCTCCAGGTGGGGCCAGATCTCCAGGAGGAAAGAGCAACTGGGAGAGATACATTCCAACTTTATTTTAGCAAGTGAAGGTGTCTGTGATGTGAATAATGGTCTTTGATGTTTTGTGTTTATAAAAACCAGTGATGCTGATATTTTTGTCATGTTTAGGGTTAATCTTTAGCAATATGCCTTAATGAAGTTATTGCCAGAATTTTAAAACATGTAACATACTTTAGTGTCTTTTATAATGTTCCCACTGAAGGGAAACTAGAACCGGTTCCTATCCACCTGACCTCTGTGGAAATTGCTGACCTCATGATATTCATTCTGAATCATGCAACAGGAGGTGCTTAGAGGGACACCCTTCCCTGGTGAGTCACACCCATGCCACCCTTCTGGGAACCCACAGTCATGGCGCCCTCCTCCTGGGAACCCACAGCCATGCTGTCCTCCTCCAAAGTGCCTTGTCAAGTCAGTATACTTGGAGAGTATATTGGAGTCTGAAGATGTCTTCCGGAGACCCTGAAGTCCAGTCTAGTCACTGTTCCACAGTCCTTGACAGAAGTCAATCTCTCAAAGAGCGCAGGACAAAGTCTATGGATGGTGCATTAATTTAACTGGCTGAAACAGCAGTTGCTTTGATGGTTTTTGGGGGGCAGGTGGTTTTCATAATTGCTAATTAAATACTACTACACACCATTTGAAGATGGACCCCTGTTTTATCGGTATAATTTGTCAATAAGAAACAATCACAAGTATCAAAACACTGAATATAAATTTTCAACTGTATGCTTGGAGCCAGTCCTTTGATTCAGCCACACTTGGCGCTGAACAGATTTTCTGTTCTTCCCACCTTTAACCTTGAAGGGAAGTTAAAGTCATACTTCTGCTGGACTCAAAGCAGCATTGCAGTTAATGGCAGGCATCGTCTGAAGACTGCGTGTTTGGGTAAGATGATGATCCTTGTTTGTAGTTATTTAAGATACTGGTCACAGCATCAATAAGTATAACAACAATCACTTAGTGATGTAAATGAGTTAAAAATGTGTTTACATATTTGGGGAACAAAGTAGAATACATTGGGGATAACGAGTGAATGTTTGTAAATTCCCACATGGCTGCTTATAGTCAGAGGCTGAGGAGCTGACTTTTCTGTAAACGCCCTCAGAAATAGCAAGGAATTGTGCTGCCACTAAACCAAAGAATTACAGTGTTTGGAATTTTGACACTGTTGTAATAAAAAAAATTCTTCTTGAATAGTAACTTTGGGTTACACTTTTAAAAGCCATAATAAAGAGCCTCTGCGTGTTCACATTGGCTACGAAAGAAGGCAAGCATGTTGTGTATGCGTACACACAGCTTCACATACATGTTAATAAGTGTGTGCACATGCAGAGAGAGAGAACTGGACCATGTTTCTGGCATTAGCAGAGATAACATGCTTTCATTGTTAAGTATAATGTTTTGAAACAGATGAGGCAGAAAATTAAACACAAGAATAAGCTTATTTTGTTTTGAATTTTAGACATGGTCTCATGTAGCCCGTGGAATCTTACTGTGCAGCCAAGACTGACCTTGAATTCTAAAACTTTTTCTACCTACCAAGTGCTGGTGTGACAGGCGTTTGACACCACACAGGGCTCTAAACTCATTTAGAACAGGCAGTATCCATTATATTAAGTAGTTAAATGCTTGTTACAACACTCTTTAAATAGATTCTTTTCCTCATTATTACAGGGTTGGAAGTCCCCAACAGGGGAAAGAAGATGCTTAAATGGTCAGGAGAGCCACACAAAGAGCAATGTAAACCTGCCCCTGCCATCTGAGACCCATTCCCAGACACTACATGACATTCCCACCAGCACAAGGGTTCCCTCCTCCCCACCCACAAGAAAGCTACCAGGAAACAAGCTCCAAGGAATCAAGCAGACTTCTTAAGAGTCTGTAATCTTTAGCTTCAACAGTGCAATTTAATCACCAAAAAGTTGATATTAGGACTCTAGATGATACAAGTTATCATTTAACATACTGTTTACCATTGCCACTTAAAAAAATAAATCAGAAAATAATATGGCTTCAAGTGGAGAAATAAATATACATTTCCGAGGGGCTTTGTATTATCTGTGGCTTTCCTCCGCTTTTGACTGTAAGGACAATCTCTCCCCAAGTTTCCGAACAAGTTCTGCTAAGTCTTCAGTGTTCTGAGATTTTTCTTCAAGGAGTTCATAACGGAGACTTGAGATGTCCTGCTTGATTTCCTTCAGTTCCCCTGTGAAGAGGGAGAAAGAAAACAAGTCAACCATAACTATGAATCAAGCTAGCAATTCCAAGGTTAGGATAAAGACAGTCTTGACTGTATTCTGAATCTTTTCAAAAGAAATAACTTCCCAATCAGAGTAAGTTTCTATTTCCTCAGGTAGGAAAAGTAATTGCAGCAGAATTTTAATGATCTGGAGAATATTGCAGAGTGGGGGCACTTTCCCAGGAACCTTCCAAGGACCCCATAAAAGTAAGGATATTTTATCTAGTCTGCCATCTGTACACGAAGAGCTTGTTTCCTGGTATTTTGTGGTCTTGATGGCTGTGATGAGGGCTAATATTAAACTAGACAGGATCAAGATTCTCCTTGGGGACTGACTAGCATCATCTGGACTAGTGAGAGAGTAACCTGTCAAAGGTTGGATAAGTGATGTGGGAAGATACCCTGAAGCTGTGGGTAGTAAGGTGGACTGTCCCCTCTTTACTTTGGGAAGCATGTTGTCACAGTGGTGCAAAAAGCTACTAACACAGGAGAGAGCTTGTGCCATGTGGCCTCCTGAGGCTCATCCACCAGGCCATTCTCTCTCACCTCTATGTCAGAACACAGTCCAGCTCACGCGGGAAAGCCTTGGCCTTATGCACAACTCACCTTCATTCACCTCATCGCTCTCCTTATCAATTTGGGCCTGCAATACATATCTTTTAATGAGTCTTTTCATGATTTTCTAGACAAGAAAAGGAGAAATCCATTTCAGCATTATGTTCACGCAAACATTTCATTTGGAATAGGCTTATGGTCTACCTATCCTTAGAAGTGAGGGCTATCAAAACTCTGGTAAGATTTAGCCCACAGGAATATGTATCTCCATATTCTATTGTCCTTATAAAAGCAACTGTCACATTACTTGGACTAATGACCCAAAAGTTAATTCTCAAAAAGAGGAAGACCAGAGAGCAAACATCAAATACTTTGTGTCTCTTTCTGTATTGTTAGAAAGTAGAGCACAAACTTCATGTCAGATAGGTCAAAGATTTGTACAGAACTCTTGGAGGAAGTAAGAAATTAAACAATGTCCAGTTGTTTATGTTCCCACCCTATCAAAAACTGAAGCCACTTTTGATTGTGTGGTGGCTTTAAGAACCACCAGTTTCAATGTAATAAAGTATCTCTGATTCCTTGGTTTGTATATAACTAAAATATATATTAAATGCAGTTTAAGAAATGAAACAATTGTGCAGGAGGTTCTTATATTACTAACCCAAATCTTATCACATAAAGCCTAGATTAAAAGGTAATTAATACTGTCCTGTTAAAGAAATTCACATAAGAATGTAGTTTGCTGTGTAGATGTGTGTGTTTTTAGTAGTGTTACTTACAAAAGCAGAAAACGAAACCATAAATGTCCATCAATGGTAAGTTATTTTAATAAATTATCACTTCTATAAAAGAATACATTATAGGTATATAAGTTGCATAATGAAAACATACAAAATATGTATTATATTATACACTTTACTATTAATTTATTCATGTAATATGACACATATATCAAAGAACATTAGCATATAGGAAATTGTACACATACATATACGTATACAACCAGCAGAAAGAATACTCACAAATAAGCCATCTTTATTTCACAGTGGGAGACTGTGAGCTGAATTGTGCTCTTTAGTTTTATTTTTAAAGATTTATTTTTAATTTTAATCATGTATATGTATGTATATCTGTGGGGCGGTATATGTACAAGAGTGTATTTCAAAAAGAGGAGAGCAAATGCCCTGGACTTGGAGTTACAGGCAGTTGTGAGCTGCAGTAGGGATGATGGGAACTGACTTGGGTCCTCTGTAAGAGCAGTGTATGCTGCTAATAGAGCTATTTCTCTAGCCCCTCTTTCTTGTTTTGGAAGTTTAGCCTTTTAAAGGAACCTAGGCTCTAAGCTATATGATTATCCATATATTCCTCACTGAGTTATAGTTACACCATAACCACATGTTAAGTGGATGCATCCTTCTGATGTTTAAAACACATCCTGATGTTTTATTTTAATTTAACAAAGTCCAGAGCTTGAGAACCTAAACATAGCGAATATCTAGCCTTATACTTTGAAGGTTTTGCTTACCTGATATTGTCTTGGAGGACTACTGAAGCTATTTAAATGGAAGTCTTCTGAGCTCCTGATACTTGACTGTTTGTGTGACAGCTACAAAAGGAATTAGAAACCCTCATTTAATTCTCAGTGTAAGCAATGTGTAAGAGATTTTTAGTCACATGGGTGAGCTAATAGTCTGGTGTATTCAAATGAGCATACCTGAATTATAGAACCATTTATCCTAATTGCTTAGCATTCTGTCTTATAAAGTACAAGAAGTAGTTCTGCAAGGGTGATTAATTACTCTATTGCTAAAAAATTGTATGTGGAGCCTTGCATACTTGGTGGCTCTCATCACATTGTCCCATGTAGCCTTCCAATAGGTAGATTGTGGTGAAAGGGGGACATCAGGGTCCAGACATTAGCAGTCTGTCTGATTGCCACCTGCCCTCGGGTCTCATGAGAACCCCAGAGGACCTGACCAGACAGAATACTTCAGGTGCCATGGAATCTCTAGTTCATCCATTTCAACCTGGGGATCTGGACAGTGCCCTTTCAGGTGTAGTCTTCACTAAAGCTCCCTTGTGGCAGCACTTTCTCAGAGTAAGACAGTGAATTTTGGTGATATGCAATCAGAGCGGAGAGCGACCACATTAGTACACTAAGACACCGCCTGAGAACTCTAGAATGCATTGTTCTAGAAGAAAAGTGATTTTTTACAAATAAACATGAGGGCATGAGCCAAGCAGAATACTTATAAATCTTTATATTGTGGGGATAAACTGTCTTCCAATGGAATAAAACCTCTCCAAGCATCTGCAAAGCCATTCATGGTTTACATCCTCTGGTGACATTTCAGTGCCCGTCAGGGAAGTCCCTTTCTTTAACCTCCATGTAATGATTTTCTCATACCAATATGCTGTGCTCAAACAGCAGAGGAACCCTCATCTAATTTGTGAGCTAGCAGGTTGTGGTGGCACACGCCTGAGGTCCCAAATACTTGGGAGGCTGTGACAGGAAGATCGCTTGAGTCCAGGAGTTCTGGGCTTTAGTGTGCTATTTGGGTGTCCACACTAAGTTCGTCATCAATATGACAAGCTGCTGATATAGGTAGAACAGCCTTTCAAATTTCCTGCTTCGTGGAAAAGTCTGTTGGATACTATGGGCCTATACACTAAAGAAGGATGCCCCAACAGTGCAAAAGAACTTTGGGTGACTGTCCAGGCAGCAAGATGTCTCTGTCATTTCTAGAGTTTTGGAAGTTGCTTACGATGCACTTCCTGTTTACTTAAGTAATATTATATCCTTCTGGAGTCTTTGGTGGAATTAAAAATAAATAGTTATAGTTTTCCTTAATTATGATAAAAGATAAAGTAAATAAAAATATTGTAACTGTAATTCTTGCTTCGATACCTGTTTTGTTATATGTAATTTTACTATGTTAGAGTTAAAACCTTCTTTTTTATTTAAACAGAAAAGGGGAGGTGATGTGGGAGTCCCCTCTGTGTGCTGTGCTTACCAATAATGAATAAAGAAACTGCCTTGGACTGTTGATAGGGCAGAACTTAGGTAGACAGGGAGAACTGGGCTGAAGGCTGGGAGAAAGAAAGGTGGAGTCAGAGAGATGCCATGGAGCTGCCACCAGAGATGTGCAGAAACTTTGCAGGTAGGCCACAGCCTCATGGTGATACACAGATTAATAGAGATGGGTTAAGTTAAGATGTAAGAGTTACCCAATAAGAAGTTAGAGCTAACGGGCCAAGCAATGTTTTAAATAATCCACTTTCTGTGTGGTTATTTTGGTTCTGCAGCCGGGACAAACAAGCTGCTTCCTCTAACACAGGATGTTCCTATTAGTTCCTACCCTGTATAACAAACTCAAATATTTCCAAATCAAACGCATCCTTCTGGAAGGTCAGTGGCAAAACCATTCCTGACGAGAAACCAACTAATAGACTGATGATTTGTGAGCTGGCAGATATTAATTTATGCCAATCCTTTTGTGGCTAGTTCTTCTTTGAGATACCAAGTTTGGGACATGAATATGTTAATTCAGAAAAATAGTATTGTTAATTTTCCAATATATCACAGGCAACTGAACAAACCGTTTTTTTTAATTGAATAAGCCAATGAAATAATGTGCAAGAGAAAATGTATGCAAATGCAAAGAGGCATTGTGACCACTTGGTGGCACAAAATCCTAACGTATCATCTGGTCCCATGGCCCAACCAGCTTCAAGTCTGAAGAGCTGGGACAGCAGCGTGTTTGCCCTTTAACTCGTACAAGGGAATTCGATTGGCAATCTGAAGAACTTTTGAGATTTAGAGATGTGGCCACAATCAAGGCACAGGGACCAAGTGTAAGCTTTGTTCTTACTATTTGTAAATTGTAAATATTCATTCTCTCCAGTTGAGAACAAAGCATGTCCTACTCTTAAAAAAACTTTTATTAAAATATTTTGTGCATTTTTGGAAGATATGATGATCAAATTTATGGGGTTGCACTTACTAGGTAGGTGCTCTACCATGAACTTACATGCTCCAAATTCACTTCTGCATTCTTTTTACTTTTTCTTTTTCATTTCCTGTTTGATATTAACATTTTATCCTACACACTATAGGATCTGCATGAGGAACATTAAATAAGTATTCATTATTAATTTGGAGAATAAAGTAAGCTCCCATCTTTGAAATGCCCTGCCTTCCTGGACATACAGACAATTCTGAAAGTCTGTCTTGTCCTTATAAGGATTAAATTACCAGGACCCAAAGAAATAAGCAGGTGGAGGTGATGTGCTCAAGCCTCCCAGAGCACAGATTTGAGATGGACGGCAGTGTGCGCTGTTGGTAAAGCCCCTGCTTTAGAACTCAGAGGCTATGGACAAGGATTTTGACTGCCACTTGTCTAAGGCTAAAATTTAGACAAAGTACTTCATGTCTCAGAGTTCAGAGACCTATGGTGTAGAATAGAGACAATAATATTTTAAAAGAAAAGGTGTATGGATTTTGCAGCCTGGAATGGTAGGTATCTGTTATTCTTGTAGAAAAGCGTAAGTATCCACTACATGCTCTGGAGCCTACTTATAGATGGTCCTGGTCTAGCGTAAGTATCCACTACATGCTGTGGAGCCTACTTATAGATGGTCCTGGTCTAGTTGATATGCACTGGGGAAACTCTACAAACATTGATGCACCCAAGGCCATGACTAAGTCATTTAAAGAATTATATAATGTGGCTCCCCCATAATGTCTTAAAGTCTTTTCTTTTAGACAAGTTCTTACCACATAGCCCTGGGTGGCCTAGGACTCACTAGGTGAACCAGGTGGGCCTTGAGCAGCAATCCTCCTGCCTCTGCTACCTGAGCATTGGGATTAGAGACATGAGCTACCACACCACGCTTCCCCAGACCTTAACGAATATACACATTTCCAGGACTCTTTGTCATATTTTAATGTATAATGGAAATTACATGGGAATTCTCACAAGATCATATAGAAAGATGTTCCAGCATTTTATCTGCTTGCTTGTTTGGATAATTTATTTTTAAGTAGCTTCTGCCCTAAATAGTGGCTAAAACCACAATTCCTCAATTCCTGGATGTATAACCAGTTAATACACACACACACACACACACACACACACACACACACACACACACACTGAGTCTGGGGCAAAGTAAACTACCCAAAGGCATAAAGACTTCTGTGATCTGTGATATCAACAGCCTCCCAGTGACCTGTGCTGAAACAGGAACAGAGTAGGCATTCAAGACACCATTCTGCATCAGCAGTGTTTAAGTGTGTAATGGTAATGACAGAGGCTGGTTTTCAGTTACACTCTTCTGCACTGTGTGTCCGAAAAGCTAACACTAGCCTCCATCAAAGCCAGAAAGTATTTGAAATAAAGGATGTGATAGAAGATGAGAAGGCCTGCTCAGTTAGCATTGAAAAGAACTTTTACTTGGCTTGCCCTGTTGATTTTATGAGGTGCCTGGAATAAATAAGAAGACAGTGTTTCCATAGTTAATTAAATACTGTGACCTTCCAACAGTCAGAAGAGGCCTGGATGAAGCAAAGACTGCTGTCTTGGAGGCTGACTTTATAAAACAGTCTGAGCCAAGCTCAGATTGACTAAAGCATGGAAGTTTGAATCTGTACCTATAGGAGAAGAGCATGTTCCCACAGGAACATCCTTCAACAACACTGGGAAAAGGTTATTTTCAGTATAAATGGCTAATTTAAAATTATTTTTCTCAAATAAAATAATTTGAAACTAGAAGCTTACATGATAAGGATAATGGATTTTTGTGTTGATTTGAGCATCTGGGATTCAAGTGTCAAAAACAGCATGGAATTTTGAGATCTATCCATAATTACATGTTTGAGCATGTCACACACAACATCATAGAACTGAAAGTGGGAAGTAGCCTTGAACACATTGGCACAGGAGACCACTTTCTGAATATAACACTAATAGCACAGACACTGAGATTGACAATAGAACCTCCTGAAACTGAGAAGCTTCTGTAAGGCAAAGATCACATAACAAGACAAAATGACAGCCTACAGAATGAGAAAAAATCTTCACCAACCACACATCTGACAGAGGGCTGAACTCCAAAATATACAAAGAAATCAAGAAAGTAGATATCAAAATACCAAACAATCCAATTAAAAAATGGGGTACAGATCTAAACAGAGAATTTCCAACAGAAGAGTCTCAAATGGCTGGAAGGCACTTAAGGAATTGCTCAACATTCTTAGGCATCAGGGAAATACAAATCAAAACAACTCTGAGATACCATCTTACACCTGTCAGAATGGTTAAGATCAAAAACACTAATGAAAGCTTATGCTGGAGAGGATTGGAGTAAAAGGAACACTCCTCCATTGTTTGTGGGAGTGCAAATTTATACAGCCACTTTGGAAATCAGTATTGCAGTTTCTCAGAAAATTGAGAACCAATCTACTCAAAGGAAGCACACTCGTACCACGAGGACATTTGCACAACTATGTTCATAGCAACATTATTCATAATAGCCAGAACCTGGAACCAACCCTTCAACCAAAGAATAGATAAAGAAAATGTGGTACGTTTACAGACTGGAGTAGACTCAGCAGCAAAAAACAACATCTTGAAATCTGGAGGCAAATGGATGGAACTAGAAAAAAAACCCACCTTGAATGAACCAGAAAGACAAACACAGTATGTACTCCTTCACAAGTGGATACTAGACATTAAACAAAGGATAGCCAGCCTACAGTCGACAACCCCAGAGAGGCCAGCAAACAAGGAGGATCCTAAGAAAGACATACATGGATCCCCCTGGGAAGAGGAAATAGACAGATCTCCCAAGTAAATGGAGAGTGTTGGGGGAGAGGGAGGGTGGCAGTAGAGTGGGGAGGAGAATAGTGGAGGGGGGAGGAGAACATGAGGAACTGGGAAGGTCAAGTTGAGGGAGGGACAGAGAGGGAGAACAAGGATGGAGATGTCTTGATACTTGATAGAGGGTGTCATTGTGGGGTTAGCAAGGAACCAGGAACTAGGGAAATTCCCAAGAATCCACAAGGATGACCACAATCATGAATCTAAGCAATAGTGGACATGGTGCCTTCATTGCCCTCCTGTAAGCAGATTGATGACTACCTTAATTGTCAACATAGAACTTTAATCCAGTGACTGATGGAAGCCAAAGCAGAAATCCATGGTTAAGCACTGGAATGAGCTCTGGGAACCCAGTCATAGAGAGGGAGGAGCAGTAATATGAGTAAAGGGGTCCACACCATTGATGTGGGAGTGACTTCTTATTAATAAAGAAACTGCCTAGGCCCCTTGATAGGCCAACCCTTAGGTGGGTGGAGTAAACAGAGCAGAATGCTGGGAGAAAGAAGCTGAGTCAAGGAGTCGCCATGATTCTCCCACTCCAGACAGATGCAGGTTAAGATCTTTCCTGGTAAGCCAGCTCGTGGGCTACACAGATTAATATAAATGGGTTAGATTAATATGTAAGAGCTAGCCAATAGGAAACTGAAACTAATGGGTCAGGCAATGTTTAAAAGAATACAGTTTCCGTGTAATTATTTCGGGTAAAGCTAGCCATGTGCGGGCGGCTGGGTGCTAGGGATGCAGTCCTGCCACCCCTATTTCAACACACCATGATGGGGATATCGACGAGACAGCTGACCCAAGCTAGTGGGAACTCACTGACTCTGGACTGACACATGGGGAGCCTGCATGGGACCAAGCTAGGTCCTCTGAATGTGGAGGGCCTTGGCTCTGCCTCAAGTGATGTGACAGACTTTATTGACTCCCCATGGAAGGTCTCACCCTCTCTGAGAAGTGGATGTGGGGGATGGGGGGAGTGGGGGAGGGAAATGAAGGGGAACTGGGATTAGCATGTAAAATTAAAAAGACAATGTGGAGAGTCCATAGGTCTACCATGGCTGGGATCTTTGCTGAAGTCTGCATTGTCACCAAAGGTCACATAGAGGCCCAAGGTTAGGGCCACAATCATTCCCACCTGAGTGACCAGTCTCTTCTCTCCACCAAGAGCCAAGATGTCTTCCCTGCCCAAGCTGCTGCAGAGGACCATGTCTGGGTTTGTGGCACAGCTACAGATGGGGTTTGTGTGGATGTCTATGGCCTGAGTCACCTTCGGAGATCCTAGGAACCATGAGAGATGAAATCAGAGGACCATGCTGAGCCTACCACATCCTTCGCTGGCCCTCGGAAAGCTGGCCTTGCCTCTACTGGACACTACATCAAGAGAGTTGACCCCTGCAAGCTAGAGAGATTGCCCCCATCCCTCACCATGGCTAGAGTGAACTCACCCTGAGGGCACACATGAAGGGGAGCTAACTCCACCCACTCGTCCAAAGTGGGTGACCCCAGGGGCCTGAGTTGACCGGCTACTAGCCAGGCCCACAGCCACGCCCTGGGTTAACCCACCCTAGCATCTACTCCATCTAGGATCTGCTGGAGCTGGTGAAGAGACTGGCCCTGTGGAAGGATACCCACAAGATCTCCAAGACTAGTAGCAGCCACAGGATATCCCAGAAGAATTCCTGTTAGGATTCAGTGATGGTGGTGTACCAGAAACCAGAGGCCTTGAACCAGACCAGTGACTCACTGCAATGAGCACTTGCCAGGAAAACTTACGGGACAGAGAGGTACACTATACGGCACACTGAGGCCTCCAATGCCCCGGGGATGAATGAAGAGGTGATGGAGAAGCAGGAAAGAAGGAGAAGTAAACAGATTTTTCTGTTGTGGATTTTGTTTTGTTTTTGTTGTGGGTTTTTTGTCTGTTTGTTTTGGTTTTGGAGTTTTTTTGCTTTTGTTTGCTTGATTGCTTACTTTGATTTGTTTCCTTATGTGGGCGGCATAGCAGGGATGAGGGGAGGACAGGGGTGGGGACCAGGAGGTGAACAGAATTGGGGTGCATGATGTGAAACTCCCAAAGAGTCAATAAAGAAGTTATTAAGGAAAAATATTATAGTCAAACTTTAAAAACATAATAAAATAAAGCCAACAATGGACTTTACTATGACCCTTGTACATGTGTGTCATGTGCTCTGCTCATGTGTCCTTCATTGCCCTCTCTCACTCTCCCTCCAAACGCTGCTCCCTCGACATAGGGGGTGTGTAGACGTAAGTCACAAACGATGCCACAGCAGTTTGGAATTATAATTAACAGGGTAGTATTTATTTAAAGGGGAAAAAAAACTTACAGATCACCGTCAGCCCTCTGTACGACCAGGAAGGGAGTCTAGCCGCCAGTCGAGCAGGAAGTGAAGAGAGGGGAAGTGATGTGGGAGTGTCATATATCAATCTGTTGATTTCATTGGTTAAGTAATAAACAAACTGCTTGGGCTCATAGCTTAGAACATAGGTGGGTGGAGTAAACAGAACAGAATGCTGGGAGGAAGAGGAAGTGAGCTCAGACTCCACAGCTCTGCTCTCGGGAGCAGATGCCTCAGAGAGACGCCATGCTCCCCGCTCCTGGGAAGATACACTCCCGGTAAGACCGGTGCTCACTAAGACCGGTGCTCACAGATTATTAGAGATGGGTTGATCGGGATATCAGAATTAGCCAGTAAGGGCTAGAGCTAAAGGGCCAAGCGGTGATTAAATGAACACAGTGTCCGTGTAATTATTTCGGGTAAAGCTAGCCGGAGGCGGCCGGGGTGCGGCTGGGGTGTTGGGGACTCAGCCCCGCCGCTTCATATTTCTACAGGGGTGGCTGGCCTGGGAAACAAGGGAAGGCACGAAGATTGTCTAGAAGAGGCAGCCAGCCCAATGGAGTTCAGCCCAATCCCAGTGTCTAGACTTTATGGGGTAGGGTGTCACTGTAGGAACAGAAGCACCTAGGAACTAAAGAACACAGTCATAGCAAGGAAGTGAAAAGATCTCAAAGGTTCGACAGCTAGAAGCTGCCAGATTACCACAAAATGATCAGACGTTGTCTTGAGGAAAGATATGAATGCCACATAGCTTCCGTAGTGTACCATCTTGTGAAACGGCCTTCCTGCTGCTAAATCGACATAGAATCAACATCTGACCCCGAATTTCACAACTGGATCAACTGAGACACAGCCTGTGCTGCCTAGACATTCACACCCCTTTCCTGGGCCAGGGATTGGTTACCGTGCCACGACCAGAAGGATTTCACCAAGAGAAAGGAATGAGAGGAAGGCCCTAGTGCAGAGGAGCAAACATCCTTCCCACCACAGCCTTACTAAGTATATTATTCCATTTCTTCCAGTCTTCCCTTGAGACTGTGGTAACTGTAAGGAATGAACCTGAGACCCTCATGCAATTTGTGCAAATTCTTAGCTGGAGTGATATGGAATATCAATATAATAGTGATGTGTGTGTGTGTGTGTGTGTGTGTGTGTGTACCGCCAAGCATACCCAATGTTGGAGCCATTTCTAAATTAATGCATGGTGGCTTCCAAATGGCATGATTTTCTATTATCATTGCTGTTTTCCACTTGCTAATTTGGTTATTTCCAATTATTTTTTCCAGATACACCCGTTTACATTATTCATCTGGACTCCTTTCATTTTCTGTTTGTACCCTTTCTCTAGGACTTTTAGATCTAGTTCAACTTCTGTTTCCCTGTGTGACTGTAACGGTGCTTGTGTTTGTTCTCTCCACTCTTGCAATGATAACTGAAAATTTTAAGCACCTACTGTATTGCACTCTGCCTCAGATAATGTCATAAGCACGTTATCTGCGCTGATTTGATGTTCCGAATGCCTGTGTGATAGTAGTGTGTTTAATGCCTACATTCTACAAACAAGGAAGGCGCCATCAAGGTAATGTTCCTAAGTATAACTCCTACTGTCTTTCCTTATGATGAGGAAATCCCTTATACAGTATTCAAATATGCTCTGTGTCTTCAAAGTGTTCTTGTCCTAACATCACTATAGGCTGAGAAGGAGGAGCTTCTGCTGCAAACAGATAGTGAACACTATCTCTGCCACAGTCTTTCTTGTTACTCTGTAATTCCTTAAAATGTAAGCGTGCATGCACACGCACACTGAACTATATCAGTCTGAAGAAAAACAAGTTGGAGAACAATCATAGCTGAAGATCATTCTGTGTGAGGTTTTCCACTTGCCCCCAAACCAACACAGCAGCTTCAGCAGAGAGAAGAGGGACCTTGTAGCTCTCTTGAAGACATTATTGATTTCACTTCAATGTCTCCCAAACTGTACCATTTTGAAATGTCTGGTGTCTCGATGGCAATGGGAAGAGCAGTTTGAACAGTGAGACTCTCCCAGTTGCTCACAATCTTAAGGGCTGACTGCTGTGGGGACTGCAGGTTATTTCCCTGCTGCTTCCAGTATCTCACTCCATCCCCCATTGCTGCAGGTAAAGCCCCACGTTGCACCAGGCCACACGGGTTCCTGGGTGTGTCACACATCCACACCTCCTTTCACCCCCACCCTTCCTGCCCAGATCCTTCCCATGGAAACTCATCCTGATGAAGTTGCTAATCAGAATAGAGTTTCTAGCCTATGTCTTCTTCTTCCAGATTGTCCACCAGGTTCTGGTTTAAAGTGGGAAGTGGTTGGCAGACTTGTGGCTGATATGGTAAGAGAGAAAGCTGGGAGGCTGGGAGTCATGGTCACATAGACATTGAGTATACATGCATTCTGCTATGGGACATAAACTACTCAGTTAAAAACAGAACGCACTGGCCTCCTCTTGGCCTTTGCTTTCCTTGGAGTGACCACACAATGCATTTCCGGCCAACCAGAATAATGAAAATCATTCTGGAGGTGCTTCTGGGATGTGGCTAGCCAGCCATGCTTCTTTGGGCATTCCCCCTTCCACACTTTAACAGGGAATGTAACGACAGCAGGTAAAGCTGTCATCTGGTGTCTATGATAGGAAAACTCCAAGAGCATTCCAGTCACTCACCCTTAACAAGCACCACATACTGTCTCATTGGGGCAGGTTAAATGAGAGGAGAAACACGAAAACAATTGCCTTGCTTTGCCCATTGTGATTTGGATTTTTTATTATGTGCAGCTGAACCTAGTTCCTTCCTGACAAATTTCTCTCCTTATTTGTACTGTCAAGTTTCTGTTTGGTGTCTGTTGAAACCCTGTGACTAATAACTGACAGGGAAGGGAGTAACTATCTTATCACTGAGGATTTGGTGTCTCCAATTAGGAGACTGCTGCATTTCAAGATACCTTTCTCATTACAAACTGTACTGGCCACAATATCTGTTGAATCCTCATGCTACCTTTGCAAACAATTTCTTGTTGCATGACAGAGGCCGCTGGTTTGCACTCTGCACCTGAGCTTCAGCACAGTTAACATACCTTCAGGCCCCATGCCTTCTCCCCTTCACTAGTCTTGTACCTCACTACCCATCAAATTCATGTGAACACAGTTCTTACATGTGCACTACTTTCCTTTTACAAACAAATATAGGCACACACTCAATTATAGTCTTTGAAAGTTGTTAAAATAGTTGTTAATAGCATTAATGTGTCTGCTACCTATTTCTTTTATACTTTTTAAAATGTGCCTTGTTTTGCTTGCCTGCATGTCTATGCATATCCACTGACTGTGGAGGCCAGAAGAGGGCATCAGATTCCCTGGCATTACAGAAGGTTGTGAGCCACCACTGGGTGTTGGGAATTGAACCTGGGTCCTCCAGAAGAGCAGACTTGTGCTCTTAACCACTGAGCCACCTCTTTAACCCCTGATACTCATCCCATAATGTTGTTTTCAGACGCTGGTCTTTTTCCCTGACAAGATAACACCGATCCTGGGCAACCTAAGTGTGGTTTTCTGTTTTCAAGTATTATCTTACCTGATTTTTGTCAAGTGAAAATTTTGAAAGGTCTTCATGACTTCCCAAAATTCCAAACTTCTTTTCTTCATTTCTCTTTTAAAGATAGATAAGAAAATGAGTCCAGTAGCATGGCCATTTCTGACTCTTCATTCCATGTGCCAAAGCTACCTGCTCTAATTCCTCAGCATGTTTTAATGAGAGAAACAAACTTTTTGAGTCTTCCTTTTGCCAAGTTCTTGGACATTTATGCAAACACTAAATTTTCTCAGGTTATAATTCTAATCAAACTTGACAACTGTACATTTAATTACACTGAGTAATGTAAATTGTCTTCCACTTAACCCACTGATTCACATAAATCAGCCATCTGGAGGAAGGCCATAGATGCTGCTTCCCCCAAACTTCTATGCGCAATCATTTAGAGATTTCAAAGGATTTTTAATATTTATTTTATTCAATCTTTGCAACATGGATGGAGTTTTGACTCCTGTTGCTGGCAAGGAAACTAGCCATGAAGCTTGGCCCTGACTTAGCACCCTACACTATTGTGCCAATGGCAGCAGTCATTGGAACACACTTTCCTTCCATCTAATGGCAGGACAGAAGGAAACTTCAAACCATTCGGCCCAATGGCCCACCAGTCTAGAAACAACTCTGAGTTTCTAATATCAGACATTAGTAGTTTACTGATTGACTACAATTCCATCTGCTCTGCTGCCTAGATCTTATCATTATGAATTTGTTCTTTCATAAAATCAAGTTTGAGCTATTTATAACTTTTGCTCATTGCCTTTCTTCTCATTTTTGAAGAGACAAAAGTGGTCCGTAATCTCTAACCAAAAGTGAATGTTCTAAAAAGATTCTTGTGCCTTTCAAATTCCCTTTAAGAAGAAACTGACAGCACCATTAATTATTCAAAGACACTTTTTGCATACCTGTCAGCATCCTGATCCACCTCTGCTGAAAGTGGCTAGAATACCTCTCCTCCTAGGTTGATGCACTGGAAAAGCCTGTACAGGGAATGCCTGTCTCCAAGGCTATGCATATACAGCGTGGTTTATGTGTCTGAATGATGTCTGAACATACTGAAAGTCTTCCACCCTATTGGCTGGGCACTAGTCCTCATCTGTGCTTTCTTGAGATTGCCTTGCCTACTGAGATTATTATTTCCGATCTGTAATCGTGGACTTCCTTCCTCAGGCCCCTTGCTGCAGACACTGGCCTCCCATGTTGTGTGGGAGCAATCATCCTGAACATTGTGGTGCAAATATTATGTCGGACAGCCAGGTTTCTACCAGCTGCTGATAACTGTTGACATTTCACTAACAGAGAAGTGAGAAACTTGGTGCACTGGAAGCACAAGAAGGTCCCAAATGCTCTCACTTTCACTGTCTACACCTGACAATGCATCAATTTAGTTACATTTCATTTCTCTTATACTCTTTTAGGTAGGAAATGTCCAGTATGCCTTTTTTAAACAGTCACCAGACCAAGGACCACCATATATGGAGTTACTAGGAATAAGAATGGAGGAACATGGTTTATCCATGGAAAACTCTTTAAAAGGCTTTGACTCTGTAGTTACTATGATAAGAAGAATTATGACCATAGTGATAAATCATCAAGATAATCACCTTGTTCATCTCTGCATCTTCTTGGAAGCCTTTCTTATGACCCTGGACCAGGTCAGACATCCATTTCTTAAATTTCAAGAGGAGATAGAGCAAGGACTTTGGACTTGGCACAAGATTGAAGGGGACAGGAAGTGTTCTTCCCTCCTCAAAGTAGGAAAACCACAGTTTGGCCCTTGCAAACTTCCACTCCACATCAGCATCATCCTGTACAGATAGACACAGCTGTTCAGCACGGAAACAGAATTATTGGGTTCTTATAACTTTGTGGCTAGATTGAAGAGGCAATGGCTACAAATAGCCTGACTCCCAACTGAAGGCTTCACAGAACACTGAATCCACACAGTCTTTCTGAAGTCTGCTTCAGATTTTACTAGGTTTCCTGGACTACTGGTCTCAAATTCACATGTGTTTCTAAACACTAAACAATGTATATATCAAGTGTGCTTTCTAAAACACCGTAAAATATATTCTTCATTCAATAACTCGTTCATCCAGGAATCAAAACTTCTGGAATATAAACTTACACAGTCATTACCAATCTGAGAAAGGATTAATTCTGAATGTAACTCAAAAAAAGATTTGAGCATTATATTATTTGTAAACAATATTTTTTCCTTTTTTGTTGTTATTTTAAAATTGATTTTTACAATATAGTCCAAGCTCATCTGAAACTCATGTTGATCCATCTGCCTCAGCCTCTCAAATGTTGGTATTACAGGGTTAGGCTATCACACCTTGCTGATAGCAATAATTGTTGACTAAAAAATTAATTCATCACTAGGTACAATGGCACATAAACTCGGAAGGTGGAGGTTGAGAGATCAGGAGCTCAAGGCCATCCTCTGCTATGTAGCAAGTTCTAGGCTAACTTGAACTACATGAGATGCTATTTTTTTAAAAAAAAAGTAAAACAACAAAACATCACAAAAAATAAAAATTCATCTTGATAGAGTAGTTCAGATTTTACCAAACAGTAATAAATCAGACCATTCTGTCCCTCACACTCTGTTGATTCAGCATAGCTCATCGATATTGTGTTTAAAAGTAAAGCTAGGCTTCTCTACATTCCTAGACCAACACGACTTCTCTGTGACCAACATGGATCATGCAATCATAGAAAGTGGAGAAATGACAAAGCAGGGAGAGTGTGTTTCATTCCATTGATTAGCTGATCCTTACTGCTTGGTCAGAAGCAACACACTAACACCCCTTTATACAAGAAGTCTGGATTGTTTGTCTGGGGGCTTCACCCCAGCTCCTGGAATAAGCCCTCCCCAGGGAGGGTCAAGAAAGCACGCCCAATGGTAACCCTCCCCTAGGGGTGGTCAAGACTACTCCCACAGGCTATTTAAACTGTCCCCCAGAGAATGTACACATGGTCTCCAGGTTTTGTGTGGTCTCCCCTTGTCGCTCTCTTCCTCTCTATATGCTTTCCCAAGGCTACCCAGGATCATCTCATTAAATATGGACGTCCTTTAATTTGGTTTAATTTGGTCTGATTGGAATTATTTGCGTCGGCAAAGAGGCTTGTCTTAAGAAATACCTAATGCTTAAAATATGTGAAATGTGAGCGTGGGCTATAAGAATGTATAGATTTCATACCTCGATTTCTTGGAATGAGCTGTTGATCATTGCAATTAACATATTTAGCAAAACAATAACCATCGTGACATTATAGACACCATACAGAACATAGCCAATGTTTTCAATGAACTTGTGATTGTAGTTGATGACCACCGACTTTACTTCAGAAAGCCCAAAAATCGCCCAGAACAATGTCTTAAAACTTTCCTCAACTCTAGGGGGAAAATAACAGAAAGAAGAATATGAGAAAAGATATGAATACATAGTAATAGCATCATCATAAATCTGAGTGGTTCCAATATCCTTGTAAACTATTAGATACTCATGAAAAAAATATTTGCTTGTCTGGACTTTCAATTTTCTTTCTGCAAAATGGGCAACATGGCAGTTCTAGGTTCTTTGCTAAGATGTGATATTGTGCAGATGATGCACGTAGCTGACAGCTAGCATTGAATAGACACTCATTAAAGGCTGTGGGGTAAGTTCATAACTATGGATGTTGAAAGTTAAATGATTGGTGGGTTTGGCAATGGAATAGTTAAATTAATTACTTAATAAAAAATTCTACTTGTTAGAGTCATTTTAGTTTCTGGTTCATCTGTACTTCTATCACACAGAATGAATAGAAAATAATGATATATATGAGGAAACATGACAATATAAATGTAGACATGGCACCAAAATTCTTGGCATGCCCTAGGAAGAATTGTGATGCTGTAAGCATAATCATTTGTCCAGAGTTAAGCCCATATGTTTAACCTAGGTGGTTTAATTTTCTTTTGAAAAAATACACTCTAGAAGAATATGAAAAACAGTAGGTTTCTTTTCAGATGCCATTTGTCATGTGACATAGATGCTCTAAAATTTAAGACACCTATTCCATCAAAGTTTATTCAACCTGTATTGTGTATAGTGAATGCAAGTCATAATCTTGTCGCCATTGCTACTTACAATCTGGTCAATGATAAGCTCTGGGAAACTGAACTAGGAGAACAGCTGTCCTTACCCAGTGCCCCAGAAGCCCAGAAGGCACAGGATGTAGGACAGTGGATGCTACTTAGTAAACAGTGTCAGCCCTTATACAACATCCAGAACATGAGTTAGCTTTTGTGGGTTTTAGTTTCTTCTTTTTGTGCACTGTCGAAAATAATGGTATGTATAGGAGAAATCTATCATATAATATGATTCTAAAAATGTTTTTTATCATTGTTTTATATTAGGAAGATTTCTATATGTTGGTCTTCTTATAAGTCACACTAAAACCTCCCTATCTTGCTGAAATAGACTTAGAGGGGGTGTCTGCATCAAAGTATGAACCAATGAACATGGGTGCTATTGAACACATCTCCATTTGATGTGCAAATTCTATCATCAGAATACCTAGGACCACATACGTTGTGAAGGCTTCATTCTGTTTCGCGCCAATGTAGTAGGAGTAGAGGTTGAACATTCCAATCATAAAGGCTACAAACACCATGATGAATATGACCATGAATTTGAAGATATCTTTTACTGTTCTTCCAAGTGAAATCTGCAGGGGTCCAAAGCTTTCATTTGCTGGTAAAATGTAAGCTATTCTGGAGAAACTTAAAACCACAGCAATTGCATAGAGACCTTCAGAGATGATTTGGGGATCAGACGGGTCCCACTTTATCCTGGCTAGAAAAAAAAATCAGAGACAAGGATTACAGCAATCCCTATGAGTTTCTCATTTAGATGAATTATTTTCTGAGAATAATAAATATATAATCAAGTGAAAGTCTTCATTCTGAAGACCTTCTCAAGTGTCTGCCATATCTTCTGACTTGATTGAATTCTATCCCTATTGATAGCTATATATCTTCAACTGAAAGAATCTATACAAATAACTCCTCTAAGATTTATTCTTCTCTCTCTAACAACGAGACAGTACTGATACCATGGCTCTCATCAGCCCTTCAAAATTTAAAAAATTAATATATGAACAGTGCTTTAAAACATCTGGCACTTATTAAATTATAGCATTTATGATTCCAGCTTGAACTAAAATAATGTCATTTGATGGTAATATACTTCTTATTTAAACTTACCAGAAATACTTTTTATTGGTCAATAAAACAAGTCTATTTTTACCACAATTTTTTCTATAAATCATTAATAATTTCTTCTGGCAATATTACATTAAACAATCAAAAACCACTTAAGAAATCATTATGAAGAAAATGCAAAATAGCGTATAGAAAGGAGGAAATATGATTATAAATTTGCATTTGGTTATTTTCAGAGAGTGGAATTAGGAAAGGATAACACAAAACTTATTAGTATGGTTTCTTTTATAGCATTTTGAGTATTACCTATAAATAGATATCTTTGAGTATACTTTGAAACTTTTAAACATTAGGATTGAAATAAATACAAAAGTAGATAACGAGGAGACTTTAGTGATATAGACAGTAAGCCTCCAACGATGCCAGTTGAATATTAATAGATTTACTTCCCTAAGTCAAGTTCCTATGGGCGGGATGATTTTTTTTTTGGGCAAATATTGAAACTTATTTCCTTTTATTAGTCAGTTTTCCACTGGGGAAAGAAGTACCTCCCCTGGCTTATTAATCTGAAATGGTAACCATGTCTACTTTGATCAAGGGGTTGGCATCGCCTTCTTTTCCTTGGGACCTCTCTCCCCACAGAGGCACCACTTACAGCCACCACTATGTCATCCCTCTCTACTCCAAATTCATTTGTTTGCTTTATCTCTCAACTCTTTCAGTGTTTGAGACACTGAAAAAAATCCTTCAAAAAAAAAGACTTCAAAAATTCTTTTACTTTGACATAGTTCATATGTCTTAAAAGTAAAAACTTCCAAATATAAACTTTTAAAACTCGTGTTCAATGTCACATATGGTGACATGACATACTGATTAAATTAATATAATTAACATATTGATCACCTCACATACTGTTTCTGTGTGGTAAGAACATTTAAAAGTTATTGTCTCAGAAATTTTCCATGTACACTGTGGTTAACTACAGCCACCATATTGTATGTCAGAAACCAGCATTCATGGCTTATATCTAACTACAGCATTTTCTCCTCTTTGACACACACGTCTCCATTCCTGCCAACCACCATCATGCCCTACTCCTATGAGACATGTGTAAGAGAGATCATGAGAATTTTTTCCATGCCAGTCTTGTTTCATGTAGCATGATGTTCATCATGGTTTTGCAATAATCATCTCCTTTCTTGTTTAAGGTCAAGTATCTTTCCATTATGCGTAGGTAGACATTTCTCTATTTCAACATTTCACAGTTGTTGAAAATGTTCAATAAACAAGTATCTGATGAACTCCTGCCATCAAACATTCTGTCAAATGCTCAGATAAAGTCTACATTAAGAAGCCATATTTGATCCACTGTCACTACAGAGAGCTGCTCTTACAGAAGCACCACTAACAGAGCTTGTTCAGGTCCGTGGACCTGAACTCAAGCACCACATGAGTCTTAAAAGTGAACGAATCAACAGGTTACTGAAGTGGATGGGGGTGCACAATATGATATCTGCTTTCTTACACCACCAGACAGAAGTGCAAACAAAATAGGAGATTTTACTGGAGACGTTGCAAGAAAGGGAATTCTTTTATAATATGGAAGGCACGGTGGCTAGAGTACAGACATCCTATACTGGCATTTCTCTGGATCACTGTCTCATGTGAACCCTCTTATTAGAGAGAGAAAACTGGAGAAAAGGTTCAGCATTAAAGAGTTCTTGATGCTCTTGAATTTTTCCCAGCACCCATGTTGAATTGCTCACAATTACCTGTAGCTCCAGCTTCAATGAACCTAACAACTTCTTGGCTCTTTGGGCACTCGGTCTTATGTGGGAAACACAGAAAAAACTCATTTAAAAAAGAAAACAGAAAAATACACAATTATAAGATATGATACAGGAATTCTCAGTGGATTTGGTAACTAAATGGCTGTTCCAAGAAGTATTGATAGATGGTTCTTGTGGTTAATAAAGAATTCCAAGCAGAAGATAAATCAAATGCAGAGGTAAAAAGCACAGTTCTTCAGATAATGATGTCATCTTCAAATACAGATGCCATCAATAAACAATTTTGGATGAACTGGAAAAAATGACTACTACTTATTTCTCCTTCACAAGACAACACTTTATCTTCAGTAGTTTACACAGTAACATACACTCACCCAGATTGTAGTACTTGACGTTGTCTCCCAGTGGAACTGTTGTCAAGTCCTTCAAAGTGTCATTTGCATCAATGATACTCTGAGCTTTGGATGCATGCCAGAATGCCATAAATCTTGCAATGAATGATGCTGCAAAGATTGCCAGCATCCCAAAATCAAGCATATTCCATAACTCAAATAAGTACTCTTTGGGGCCTTGAGTCCAGATCTCTTTACATTCAGCCCATATCATGCCTGCGTGAGTAAAGGATTAACATATCAGCTCGATTTCCTGCTTTAGCTCTTCTGTGAAGAAAAGCAAACGGAAAGATCTCACCTGATAGTCCCAACTCCAACTCCGTAAATAATTCCCTTGCCTTCCTCTCCAGCCACCATCTCTCCACCCTCAGAAACCCAGTCGAACAATATTACCAATGAACCTGAAAGCACTCAAGCAAAACTGATAAGAATCTCAAACAAAAAACACCACAGTGATCTTTTATTTCTAGTCATGGAAAAATAATTAATATGTTCACTGTAATATCCCAAATACAACATACCCACACACTCCAAATGGAAGGGTTCACATTTTCACAATGGAATTATGCAGACATTTGTTATGATATCTTGTAAGTTATTATACAGATCATGGGAACTACCTGCCGGCATCCAACTACAGAACCTTTCTTATTTTTTTCTTTCATTTTTTTTGTTTTTAGTTTTTTGAGACAGGATTTCTCTGTGTAACAGCCCTAGATGTCCTGGAACTAGCTCTTGTAGAGCAGGCTGGCCTCAAACTCACAGAGATCTGCTTGTCTCTGCCTCCCGAGTGCTGGGATTATAGGCGTGCACCACCACTATCTGGCAAATTACAGAACCTTTCTTGACCATTAACATTGGTACCGTCTTCTGAAAACCACTCACAAGAAAATGTTCTTTAATAAAAGATCATACTTTCAGCGTAAATATTGTATGTTAAGTCTTTCCACATGTATCTTGAGGAACCAGAACACATACCATAAGGTTAAATTAAAAGGTTTAAATGGCATGCAGTCTGTGAACAAATTTAAAATGAGCATCTTGAAAGAGTAGAGGAAATTACAGTAGCTAATTGTATCACTGCACTAACAGTGGATGACTTTATTGATAAAATTATTAATAATATTTTATGTTTTTCTGAAACCTTACTGCAGCATTTAGGAGCATTGATTGTGAGATTTTTCTGCAATAATTGGCATTGGCAAAGTGTTTAAACTTTTTAGAATGTAGTTTGCAAAATGAGAACGCAACATGTGCTTACTTTACAAGACTGCAATGTGCAAATAAAATAATATGTGAAAAATGTGTGCAGTGCTGGTGTTCGTGAAGAAACAACGGCAAGAACTCTGAGCACTTGCTTCTTTGATTTATCAATAATATTCACATGTACTCTTTCTTAACTTGAAAGTTATTACTTGATTAAAAAGAAACTAAAATGCTGTCCTTTCTGAAACCCATCTCTTCCTGGAGCCCCATGTGGAAATACAATTCACCCACTGATTCAACTCTTTGCTCATAAAGAAATTTCTACCCTGACTTAGAAGCAGGCTTCTCCCCTAACCTCCAGCATCTCCTGCCCCAGTTCCCACATCCATCTCTCATCTATCACAGAGCATGTTGGTCCAGTGGCTGAGGAGCACTGGCAGATGAAGAAAATGCAATGGTCTTTGCTATTCAAGAACACATTGTATGCTTTTCTCTGCACAGGACAGAGAATGTGGTCTTACGGCAGACAGTTTCATTACTCTCATTAGGTAATTTTAGGCTAGCAGGCATTGGTATGAGCGCATATAAATTTATAACAGAAAATAGTGCAAGACTCACATTCACACAAAAAACAATGAACAAGGTGGAAAACTTAAAGACATCTATGTTCTTGGTGTGGTCCCCAGGTTTTCCCAACCTTACCAAAGACTACAATGGTTCAGAGGAGTACACAGACCAAGGGGACATTGGACATCACACAGTCCAGTAGTTTTCAAAGCTTTCCTTTTCGCCTCGTACCTTTGCCTCATCTTTTTTTATGGTATAAGTGGTAGCTTGCTGCAGCTGCCAAACTACAGCTAACACTCAGAGCTATTCAGCCTGAAGGAAGTGGGATTGTCTAATTGCCTCTCTGCTGCCCCCACCTCTGGGTTGTTGCTTAAGGACCTTTGAAATTGCCTACGTTAAGTCTGGTTTCTCCCCCCATTCAGAGAGCTCCCCACCCGGGCCACACTGCTTAAACAGCACGGGGTTGCAGTCTTACTACTTCTGAGGGAGGCTTGCTCTGCTGCCAGATTGTGAGGACGCTCTCTTCAAAGAGAATGTGCTCATTCTATTTCTGTACTCTGGAGCAGTGGAGACTGTATCTGCTCTTTCTGCATTTGAATTTCTCTAAAGAGCAACCCACTTGTGTGCTCACTGAGTTTGTTCTTCTTCTGCAGAGCTTTGCTTACCCATGAAACTAAGGCAGCTTGAGCGTCAATGTGCCCTGCTTGCCCCTTTTTCCAGGCATATTTCATCTTTTTCTCTAAATGGCCATCCCCACCAATGGAATAAGCTTCAGGTTACAATATTGAACCCCCTTCTTTCCATCACATTCAGTAATGAAAACACACTCCCCCAAATCCTCTGAGGACCAATCTGTGGAGTCAGTCTCTCTACAGTGGCTACAACAGATAGGTAAGCACCCTTGTTTGACAATCTTGCAGCCACGGTCTCTGCAGCAGAGCAATGACAGCACTGATTTTGTATACCCTGTTCGAGTCAACCCAAGATTGCTTTGTGCTTTCTCAGCAGATCACTGATAGTCACAAAAGACAAGTGATTCCTGGACTTCTGAACATGACGAGTTCTCCAATGCAGCCCCGCCCTGTGTTCCTGCTAGACCTTTCACCGACCCTGGTTTGAAGTTATCCTGCCTTGTCACAGTCACTTGCAACTCCACTTCTACTTCAGCTTTCCAAATTTTCATCAAATGAAAATCACATAGATTTGCTTTTTGTTAAAAAGAACAAAACAAAAAACCATGAGTCTTTCCCAGCAACACTGTAACACACCTGGCCTGTGACTGACATAGCCTACTTCTCATTAATATTTCTAGAAAGCTCTGTGACTTCCTTGCAAGACAAAAACACAAGAAAATAAATAGCAGTGCCAGAAACTGAGCCAGGAACCTCACATATTTTGCATGTACATAACTATCTCTTTTGATTTACTTTTGTTCTCTCTTCAACATTGTGAAGCACAAAGGTTAGGAGGGCAGTTTTTCCATGGAAAAATGTTGTTTTCTTCATAGCATTAAAGGTTAATTTAATATTCTCAGCTTTTGTTTCTCATTGAAAAATATTCAAATCTATACTAAAAATTAAATTACAGGAAGAATGAATTTTGATAAAGAATTAAATGAGCATTCATTATCTCTAATACTATCAATAAAATTTATTTTCTTTTCAAAACTATGTCTTGTATCTAAAGAGATACCTCTTGTCTAATAGGGAATGCTTACTGTATATAAAAACAGATACTATCTAGCAAAAAGTTTAATAATCATCATAATTATCTGAGACTCTTTGAGCCTGTCCTATGCTCCATTTCCTGTATTATACATTTTACTTATATTAATATAGTAAAAAAAACCTCATAGTTCTTAGTATGATAAGATAGAGGCTATGAAATAGTATTCACTATTCATAAATAGTAAATCATAATTAGTAAGTCATAAAATAGAGATAAAAAAATCTCTTCCAGTTTTGTCAATTAAACTAGAACATTAAGAGTTAAAGAAAAGTCAAGTCCTATCATGTGTCCATTATTTTAGTAAAACCAAGGGGAAACTATGTTTTCCCTTGAAACTTGTCAATGAAATGAGTGGTTTAAAAGTTTTGAATAATTTAGTAGCTGTTGAATTACTTCACAGAGTTAAAAATAATCATACCAGAGCCGGGCGGTGGTGGTGCACGCCTTTAATCCCAGCACTCAGGAGGCAGAGGCAGGTGGATCTCTGTGAGTTCAAGGCCAACCTGGTCTACAAGAGCTAGTTCAGGACAGACTCCAAAGCTACAAAGAAACCCTGCCTCAAAAAATAAAAACAAAAAATAATCATACATAATTGTCATATTACTTCCTAATATTTCAATTGATCATCCATTGGACTGAAGAAGCCTAGAAGACATGGATGTCCTAGAAGTGACATGAAATCGGCAGCAGGTATTCCCCACGTGACTAAGATGGACAGCTGATGGAGTGCACCTTCTGGACTATGGGAGATTCTGTGGGAAGAGCCTTTGAGTTTTCTCAGACTCTACACAGTTCCCCTGACGGAATTTCATGCAGTCAAGGCCTTAAGAGTCACATGAGAATGAAGAATTTCTGGAACTTTTTTTATATCCAGGCTTATTCCAGGAGTCATTCTTCCTATGACTCAGTTGACATTTATCCCTGGAAATGCTAGGACATTTCAGAGTTAACCATAGATATAATGAGAAGTTTTTTTAAGCTCCCCATCCTAACCACGGACATCTCTATCCTCCCCCCCCATCTAATCTACAATCCTCCCTGTAGACACGCAACATTACCATGCTATTCACAGGGTAAGCTCTAAGACACTCCCAGATCCTCTCCGCACATGCTCAATTCCTGTGACTCTTGCCATTGTTCACAGCAGTTGGGCTCAGCCTCTGGGCTCACCCCTCCTTCAAGTCTCCTACTACCTCAAAACCACCGAAACGTTTCTGAAATGTGCTCTGACCCATCACCAGGCATTGGAAATCACCCTCTGACCATTTAACCATCCACCTCAATCCCCCACATCCATGAAGTCTCCAGACACCAGCGATGACAAGCTCACAATGGTTCAAGAGGTCCACTCTTAATATAGATGCACATCTCATCACCTAATGCTCCCACACCTCTGAGTCTTTATCCCCCAAATGCTCAGTCTGGTAAACAGGTCTTCATCCTCAAAGCCTAGTTAGAGGAGCCATCGGTATTTAGGGGAGGACTCTGCTGCTTCTTCTGCATCCCACCTCACTAGTATTTCAATGTCCAATCTTTACTTCTGTAGCATCTTAACAATTCCTCAACCGTAGCATTTTTTCATGAATGATATTTAACTATTGACTTTTATTTATTACCCAGATTACTTCCTTGAATGGGAAGACTGCATCCCACTAAACTCAGTATCCTTATTACCCAATGACAGCTCAGTAGCTGTTGAATGTGTTTGTTCATAAATATCCAACTGAGATATTTTCTTGCGTGCTTTCTATTTTGTGGCAATCCTCAGATGGAAACGGGTTCTAAGGACAAATAAAATCTTGTCATGCTTCCAACTGACTTCCTCACCTTTCACCTGAGGAAGTGATCTACCTACTGTTCACATACTTCAATAAGAAAGATGCTATTATATGTAGCAGATTGGAAATCTGAGGTACAGAAAGACTGCGTGGCCTGATGTAAGTCAAGGGCTTTGAATAATTCCCTGTACATAACACATTTTCAGTCCAAATGAGTGGCTACTAGTTTTAATTTCGCTTAATCCCAACATAAAATGACAAGGTTGCTTTCAAGTTTGAACTCAAAGCTATCCCAAACTGCACATAGGATGCTTTGCTTATTGGTGGTGGGTTTGGTTAATAGTGGCATGCTGATTTTCTTCCTTTTTGGGGGAGAGAACGCAATTATCACAGGGCATATAAAAAGAATGACGTTAGTAATAAGGGCACCATAGCAACTGTGTAAGATCACAAAGAAAGTCACCGTGCATGGAACTCTGTTTCCTGCTGCATACATTTGTATAACTGATTGTGTGGACGAATCAGCATGATTCAGTCTGATTGCTAAGGCTGCAAAAAGGAACAAGACAGAAAATCAGTCTTTACCTATTACCCAGGATATAATGAGCATCTCCATCCATGAGAAGCAGGATGTTTTCATCCTGAACAGCTGTCTTGCATTATCTGTGCTGGTTTCATTAGGGAGGAGCTTGGTGCCTTCAAATCTGTCAGCTGCATTCATGACAAGCAGCCCCAGGAAAATGGTGAAGGAGGCTGCATGTGCTACAAATTTCATGAATGGTCCACGCATTATCTTCCCCATCTGCCAAAACACACATCAACAGAAAAAAAAATCTTAATATCTCTCTCTCTTTCTCTCTCTCTCTCTCTCTCTCTCTCTCTCTCTCTCTCTCTCTCTCTCTCTCTTTTTCACACACACACACAAGCATCTGCATATTTTAATGTTCTTCTGAAATAGCCATATGTATTTTTTTGATTAGTAACAGAAAATCATTTTTATGCTGTTGTAAAATTTTGTCCATGTTCTTTTGCTTGCTGAAGTTTCTAATAATTGAAAACTAACTTTTCTATTAAGAATATCTAAATTCTTTTGCTGGAGAGATATCCCAACAATTAAGAGTGCTTACTGCTCTTCCAAAGGACCCAAGTCCATATCCCAACACCCTCATGGGGTAGCTCACAACCACCAGTAACTACATTCCCAAGTGATCTGATGCCCTCTTCTGGTCTTCTTCAGACACTCACACCTATATGGCAGGTCCACAATTGAACACAGATGCATAAATGAAACAAACCTTTTAGGAAAAAAAATTTAAAATCTTAAGGTGTTGTTATTGCTGGTTCAGATGAAGAAGACACTATCAGGACACTCATAGGGAGCAAACTCATTCAGTGAGCCTAAAGCATACATATATATGGATATAAATATATATAAGGGTATGCAACAATAATAATCAAAGAAAAAGTGGCTACCAATGTCAGAGATGTGGGGTCAAGGCAGGGCTTCAGGCGGGGTGGTTGGGATTGGTGGGAGAGAAAAAGGGAATGAAGGAAATTAATGTATTAATATATCAACTAAAACATATTTAAGAAAAGAAAAAATATGTATTTAAAATAATTTAAAGGAAGTGCTTCCCTTTAGGCATTATATATCACAGTCTTCTAGTTTTTCATCTATTAGCAACTGAAAGAGAAGCAAGAACTTCGTGAAGATATATATTACTAAAATTTTATCTTTATTTTTGTGGATATACAAGAAATTCTAAAGCATTTTAAATAGAAGCATCAGTTTAGCCAAAGATACCTCTCACTATTAAATCAGCTCTATGGACCAGTAATAATGTTTAGTTCATTGCTAATGAGAAAGTTACACACATTAGTATCATGATTCTCAGGATAAAGAATAGCCGATAAAACAGATTCACCTAAAATGAGGAAAACTCTACAGTGATGCTTTATTTAACCTGTGCTTGCCTTGGGGTTTATAAATTAGGGTTGGAAACAGATGTGAGAAAGAATCATAACCAGAGAAGGAGAAACAGCTAAGGAAGTCAGAAAATTAAGATTCAGTTAAAATATGAGAAATGTGTGAGCCTGAAGCAAACCACAAAGGCTCGAGTCAGAGTCTGGAGCTGGGGAGGCAGCGAGCTATGTCCTTATTGCTCACAGAAAGGAATGCCATTCACTGCAGGAAGTTGTCACACTGCATGTCCACAAGCGAAAGCAAGGACGGTTCAGATATTGGGCCCCGATGCTTGATGACATGAGAAACAGGAGTAAAGGCACGGCAGATTTTAGACACAGATGCAACCAGCGTTCAGAAGGGCATTAGCTAGAACACACACCGGCAAGATCCTCTAACTCCAAAGGAGCGAGAAAGTAGAAGACGCTGACAAATAGATGAGAACTCAGCAGTTAGATATAAGCCACATTTCCTAAAAAGTGAAGTCCTAGATCTACCTACAACTATGGACAGATTTCTTAACGTTCCTATGCTCAAGTTAAGTTTTCTTAGCTGTGGAATTGAAAGTCAGCATGGAAATTCACTCTTTTGAGGGTCTTTTGTTAGTATCGTGCTACAAAGTGCATTTGGGGAATATTTTGTACTATCACTACTATAAGGGACCAGAGGAGTTTTAAATATTGAATAATGGGGAACTTTGAAATCTTATACTATGGTATGAAGGGGGGCTGGGAAAAATAACTAAAATTCAATATGTAAGTATATGTAACTGTCAAACAAAAATTAAATTTAAGAAGAATTTGTCATTCCTATAAAAAGGGAGGGTGCCAAGAAGAACTAAGCAGGTGTTTAGGTTCTTGTTGCTCAAACCTGACAATCTGAGCTCAATCCCTGGAATCTATATAAAGGTGAAAGGAAAGAATAAATTCCACAAAGCTGCCCTCTGATCTCCGGATGTGTTCTATGATACACACATACACACACAAACATGCACACACATGTGGGGGATAATAAATGTTTTTCAATTAATTGGGATGGGAATACAACTTCCTATAAGAAAACCTGCACTATAAATGTCATTTCTAACAAATCTATTTTGTTGACATCAATAATGTGTAATATATATATATATATATATATATATATATAGTCAAGTTTGGGTCTTATGTATAATAAGGGGAAAATTCCATGGGGGTAGAGAAAATGCCATGTTTCCATTATCCCCTGACATCATCACAGTAAAAAGCCAGGAAGCTCCTATTGTGTAAGAAACCTTGCACCAGCATCCTAGCACGAGTCAGGATGAGGTTCGTCAGATGCTAAAAATGCTAGCACTGTGCCTGGGTGCTAAGACAACATGCTGAAAATGCTGACACATGCTCTCTCCCTCGTAACAACTGCGTAAGAGTCCCGCCTGTATCTAGGAAATGCACTGATGGCCTGGTGCGTTTACCCAGTGTAGAAGTAGGAATGGCGGGCTGCTTCCCACCACCGGCTAGCTTTACCCGAAACAATTACACTGAAACTGTATTCTTTTAAACACTGCCTGGCCCATTCGTTCCAGCCTCTTATTGGCTAATTCTCACATTTTGATTAACCCATTTCTAATAATCTGTGTAGCACCACGTGTCTTACTGGGAAGGACCTTAATCTGCATCCATCTCGGAGAGGAGAGCTATGGTATCTGCCCGACTATGCTTTCTTTCTCCCAGCATTCAGTTCTGTTTATTCTGCCTACCTAATTTTCTGTCCTATCAAAGGCCCACGGCAGTTTCTTTATTGACCAATGAAAGTGACACATAGATGACCCTCCTCCATCGACCCAGCACATGAAATAGATGGCCAAGAAGACTGTTGTTATTGAATTATTTCAGTAAGCCTCTCTGATTTGTGACTTACATAGAATCAGAAAGGTGGCTTCAAAATATTAAGAAAATTTGCTCGCAATGCAGCCTCCGAACCTACATGTGTACTAGCAGCATGGTAAGTCAGTGTTGCCCAGGCTTGGTGTAATGAGAGGCCCAGCTACAGGGCACTCTCACTGGAGGATCACAGTACAAGGTCTGAATGGATGAAACCCTGTCTGAAACAGTTCACAGAGAATTAAAGACGTAGCTTGATGGTAGAGTGCTTGCCTGAATTCAATACCCAGTCCTAAAAGAGAAAAATCCTCTTTGGTCTATTTGAACTTTTACCAGAAAAGCAAGGCCAAGTTTTCACCAAAGCCTGGAGAAATATTATGCTCTGAAAGCGTGTGACCACTACTTCATACCTCCAGTGCCTTTCTTCATGACACAACTGTTCTTGTTTGTTTGTTTGGTTGGTTGGTTGGTTGGTTGGTTGGTTGGTTGGTTGGTTTTTTGGTATTTCAAGACAGGATTTCTCTGTAGCTTTTTGAAGCCTGTCCTGGAACTCAATCTGTCAACCAGGCTGGTCTCAAACTCATGGAGATCGACCTGTCTCCGTCTCCCGAGTGCTGGGATAAAAGGCGTGTGCTAGCATTGTCTGGTCAAGTATTTGTATCCTTGTTCTCTGGTCATATAAGGTAATATATGAACAAAATATATCGCTCTGCTCAAATGCCATCTCAGGGGAAACAAAAGAATAAGGATTGAATTTTAGGAAGTCTTTGACAGATGGGCTTAATAAAACTAGGACTTTGTGCATAAAAATTATGTGTATCTATATGCCTAGATAAAAAAAATATAAGTAAATAACTTAAGAGAGTGATGTCTTATTTTACACATAAATAGTGACAGTATTTTGTTTCAGGTGAACTTTCTGTTTTTTTTTCTTTCTGTTTCCCATTGGAAATAAGCATATTTTTAGAATTTTAAAAAGAGTAAAAGTCTTTGAAGTGCTTTTCCCTAAATAGGACATTTATAACACATTGTCACTTTCCAAGGCTCAGGTGTAATCCCAATAGAAAGGGAGCAAAGAGTGTTTGTGCAGGAGATGGTGGGTTACTGCAGCCAGATGGTGGGTTACTGCAGCCAGATGGTGGGTTGCTGCAGCTAAATCATGTCTTTCAAACAAGACAGGGCTGTTGCACATGCAAGTTCAAAGTGACTGTGCAGCTTGTACAAGACCTGCACAAAACAAGCCAAAAGAAACCTCTGGTTTGGGGTGACTGGAGCGGTGGCAGGAGAATGTCATAAAGTCCCACAGTAGCTGAAGAGCTATTGGCAACTGACGGCTCCTGAGAGAGGGACAGACCATTTCCTTCAAGGATGGAGGCACTGAGAAGCTGCCCATGCTCCAGGAGACAGCCTACAACCCTGCTCCAGTAGACAGACAGCCTACACCCCTGCTCCAGCCTACACCCCTGCTCCAGTAGACATTCAACCTACACCTGTGTTCCAGTAGACAGACAACCTACACCCGTGCTCCAGTAGACAGCCTACACCTGTGCTCCAGTAGACAGCCTACACCCCTGCTCCAGTAGACATACAACTTACACCTGTGTTCCTGTAGACAGACAGCCTACACCTGTGCTCCAGTAGACAGCCTACACCCCTGCTCCAGTAGACAACCTACACCCATACACACACTGGCAGCTCTAAATGAATTCAGTGGGTTTTTAAAAAGAACACAAGAAGTTCGGAGGGCAGAGTAGTAGTATATAGGGAATGAATGGGGATGGATTTGTTCAAAATACATTGTATGCATGTGTGAAATTTTCAAACAATTATTTAAACTTGTATACTTTAGTCGGATTTTCACATTGGAGTTAGACATTTGCCAGCCAGCCAGAATGTCAGCTCCAGATGGGTAGCAGATCTCACAGACATACCTTGCTGCATGGAGCGCACCAGTATATGAGAGCCAGGAAGGGCAGTCCAATGGCAACCGCGAGGACCACAAGAAACTTGACTGCCATGGTCTGCTGCCGTAACCCAGAGAGGTTCTCATACCAGATGGAGAGGAGTTGTTGCTGGCAGTTGGGATGAGCTACAAACTGGTGATGAGGCAGCACAAACAAAGTTTGGTTAGAGACAGACAAAACATGGGCTCCTCTCTGGAGTCCAATACTGCTTTCTATGCTTTCTCAGGAAAAACATGGTTAGAAATAAAGACATCCATCCAACAGGTAGCAATAAGAACAGCACTCAGTTCTTCTATAGTATACAGATTCAAATATTTCTGTTGGTCAGATCTCCCCTTTGACTGTCAGGCTGTCTTTCAAAGCACAAAAAATGTTTGAGGTTTTAACATTAAAAAAAAATTCTCAAGTATTTTTGCACAAGTGCTTTTATGAATTTTATATACTTCTTTTAAGCAAGAAAGAACAAAATTAAGCCCATCCTAGCTTTTGTGGAAATGTTGTTTGTTTATAAAGATTTGTTTTTAAGTGTGTGTTTGTGCACACATGTGCTTGTGTATGCTTCTGCATGCATGTGTATCTATGGATGCATTTATCCATACATGTGTGTGGATGTATGCATGTGCATACATGCATCCATGAGTCCACATGCCTTCCGAAGCCAGAAGAGGGAGGGCATCAGAGCCTCTAGAAGCTGGAGTTGCAGGCAATTCGTGAGCCATCTGATATGGTGCTAAGAACTGATTATTCTGTAAAAATAGTGTGTGCTCTTAACTGCTGAGCCATCTCTTCAGCCAGATCACTGTTCAAAGCAAACACATCTTCCCTTCACTGATCTAGAATGGCATGCTCCTACAGAGGTAGTATTCTGCACCTGTATCAAGTCTTCACATTCAGCTTCACTGGGAGTCCCTGCTATCTCCTTCAATCTTTCAATTATAACATTTTCTAGAATTCGTTATCCTCACATATTCAATTTGAATAGTGTGTTTTTCATTGTTTTTATTGTTTATATAAGAGAATTAACCCTAGTTAATATACAAACAAGCAATCTTCTAAAATAAATTTTCATAAGGAAAAGATCAGGTTATGTAAGAAAACAAAAAACTTCAGGTGAGTCTTAAGGAAAGTTCATCCTAAGGCCTGTAGTTCATCTGTTCAGAATGGCAAAGCTTGAGTCACTGTGGGGGGAGTGAACCTCCTCTCTCACACTGTGGGAGGAGTGAAGCCCCTCTCTGCACACTGTGGGAGGAGTGAACCCCCTCTCTGCACACTGTGGGAGGAGTGAACCCCCTCTCTGCACACTGTGGGGAAGAGCTTTCTCTCTCTCTCTCTGTGTCTCTCTCTGCACACTGTGAGGAGGAGTGAACCCCCTCTCTGCACACTGTGGGAGGAGTGAAGCCCCTCTCTGCACACTGTGTCTCTGCACACTGTGGGGAAGAGCTCTCTCTCTCTCTCTCTCTCTCTCTCTCTCTCTCTCTCTCTCTCCACACTGTGGGAAGAAATGAGCTCTCTGCACACTTTAGGAAAGAATGAGCCCTCTGTCAGCACACTGTTGACCCTGGGAACTGGATGCATCTTTTCTGAAGGAAAAATTACAAAATATTCTAAAATATAATAAAAATATATAAAGTATAATTCTAGCATATAATTCCACACCCAAGAATCATTTACAGATTTAAAACAAGTAAGCTATTTAACTATTATATAAAAATGGTCAAAGTGTATTAGTGACCAAAGTTTGTAAAAATATGATAAGCACCATTGCATAGTAAACTGATTAAATGAGCAGAGCGACACAGCCATAGAGACAATGAAGTGTGTGTTTCTTGACTGGGATAAGAAGATGCCCCATAGGTGGGTGATCTACGCTGAATAAATACCATAAACATACATTGCTTTTATTTTTAAAAACTATTTCTTAAAACTTTTTACTGGCTGGAGAGATGACTCTGTGCTTAAGAGAGCTTCTGGTTCTTTCAGAAGAACAGAGTACGGTCCCAGCACCCACATCAGATTAAAGCACCTGAAACTCCAGCTCCAGGGAATCCAGGCGCTCTTCTGGTTTCATTGAGTATGCGCGCGTGCACATCCACCCCCCCCACACACACACTCACACTCACACACACACACACGTAAATAAATAAACACATGCATACATAAATAAACAAAACTTAGAAAATCTCCATGACCTAGAAAAGTGGTCAGAGGAGTAGGGATCACTGTCTAAAAAGGAATCTAAAAAGTATTCTCCAAAGACCCTGGAAAGATTCAAACCAAAGGAAGAATTGAAGGCGCTGTTCCAAATTGGGAAGTAGCAATCGATAAGAAAACAGAAGCATCTGAAATACTGTAACTACGTTTGTTCCCTTCATACAGAAAATGCCTTAGGGTTTCCATGTACGAAGTCATTTTTGTTATTATCGATTGAGGCCAAATGCCAACAACTGTGATGGTCTGAGTCAAAATGCCTAAGCTTTAATGACTGCCTTGCCCTGGGGGTTCGGTGTCTCACTAGCCACTTCCAGTTCCTTGAGCTGCTGCCCACTGCAACAGACAGTGAGGACACACCACCTCTGTTCAGCCCTACGAAGCCTTCTTGCTTGTTTGCATACCCACCCAAAAGAACTGAAGCAATGAAGGGGCTTCACGCCCAACCTTACTTTTTTTACTTCATATTTAATGGCAAGTTTTAATCGGCTGAGATTTGGACGGCCGAGGTCCCCAGGCTGGCGAGTCTCTGCGTCCCCATTCAGGATGGCCTCCACTTCTTCCGTGTTTCTGCAGAGATCCAGGAGACCAACCACGAAATCTTTGCACTGCATGGACAGCTTCCTATAGTCATTCTAGGGAAGACAGACACAGTTAAAATAAGAAAGAATTGACTCGCTTTGCCACACTTGGCAGAATTTTTCAGATAATTAAGGGATTGTACATTTCAAGAGAAAAAAAATCAACGTTTAGATTAGCTAAACCTGATTTGTTTCGGCTTTGTTTTGCTTTAAAAGAGGGTCTCACACTGTAACCCAGGCGGTATGAAAGTTACTGATGTCAAATTTACAGAAGTTCTCCCGCATTAGTTTCCCACTGCAGTTAGGATGAGACTCCACGCCCAGTCCAGTCTCACTGCATCTTATTTTAGATCCATTTCGATCCTGCTCTGCAGTCTGCCCCCGGAGATGCTTTATCACCTTGAAGATTTTTCTCAAGACTCCAAGAAAATCATATTTACTCAAGAATTACTGAAGTTGTTTTGAACAATTTCGTTGTGCCAAATTCACCAACCAACCTGGGAGAAATAAAACCTAAGCAGCCTTCTCCACAGCATAACTACCATGCTTCGTATAGATGCTGTCCTGTGTGGTATAATTTCACCATTAAGTTATAAAATACATACTTGACAGAACATTAGGAAACTATGTGCTGTGTTGACACTCCGGGGACTTGGAGCATCTGGGAAGACCCCATGAAAAGCAAGCACTGAGCTATTACCTGTACCTTACTTTTTCTTTTCCTTTCTTTTAAGACTGATTCTCAAGTACCTCAAGATGGCCTTGAACCCCTAGCCCTTTTGTCTCCAGCTCTCAGGTGCTGGGAATATAGATGTGTTCCACAAAATCTGGCTCTTCAATTGTCTTTTCAATGAATTGTTATTTCTTATATTATGAATCCAGCACGGGGTCAAAATATAAGATCTATGTATAGATTCTGAAAACTGGGAGTCTTCTCTTTAGATAAGAACAAGTTTAACCAGGTGTGTGTATGTGTGAGTGTGTGTGTGTGTGTGAGTGAGTGTGTAAGTGAGTGTGTGTGTGTGTGTGTGTCAGAGTTGGGAGGGACCTGTCATCCCAGCACTTGGAAGGCAGTAGCAAAGGGGTGGTGAGTTCCAAGCAGTGTAGACTATGCAGTGAGGCAGTGTAAAAACAAGCCATGTTGAGTGGAGGGGCTTTTACTGCGCTATTGTATCATCCAATGCAGGAAGGAGCTAGAATGCTGGTCATAAACTTCCACTGTCCTTCTATATGGCATCTCTTCATGTCTTCTCTGGCCTCTTCCTAAGCTTCCTCCCTCCATGTTTTCTTACCCTGAAATAAGGTTATAAACATATTACTAAATGTTAACCCAGAAAGCCTGTTGTGATTTGAATGAAAATGGTCCCCATAGGCTCGTAGGGAGTGGCACTGTTAGGAGGTGTGACCTTGTTGGAGTAGGTGTGGTCCTGTTGAAGGAAGTCTGCCACAGGGAGTGGGCTTTGCATTTTCAGATGCTCAAGCCAGGCCCAGTGTCACTCTCTCTTCCTGCTGCCTGTGGATCCAGATGTAACACTCCTGGCTCTTTCTCCAGCGGCAAATCTGCCTGACACCACCATGCTTCCCACAACAACAACAATGGACCAGACCTCTGAGCTGTAATTCAGCTCCAATTAAATGTTTCCTTTAAAGGATTGTCATGGTCATGGTGTCTTTTCACAGCAATAGAATCCCTAATTAAGACACCTGTTATCAAAACCTGCTGTGTAGCAGGTAGATATAATCTCATTTGATTGTCATACAATTTGCTAAAAGTAAATACTGTGTACCAAACCAGTCTCTAAATAACTGTTGGCACCCGACCTTGATATAAATCTGTTTGGCCTCAAACTCACTCGTTGGCTTTGAGGACATTACATCCATCATCTTTCCTCACAAATGCTTTCTTACTTTGAACTTCGAAATGACAGGTAAGCAGGGCAGATGCCATTCCCATATACATCATGGAAAAAATAAACAACCTGTTTCCCAGTTACAGTCATCTTACCAGCAATGCAAACTTAATCAATTCCTCCAACTTGAAACTCTCACGTGCTGTCAGCTGAAAGGTCCCTTAGACAGTCACAAGGGGAAAACACTGGGGAAACCTTGTGGTTCTGGGTGCCAGTAGACAAGTTTGTATTTTAACAACACTGCTCTGGAGAACAGCTTCATAAGTGATGGATGCCAAACAGCTCCATGTGTGCCAAGTGACCTCTCAGTGACTGTGAAACTGGCTGTCCTTGACCAGCTTCAGCCCGGCAGACTCCATTAAAACAGAGTGAGAGGGAAAACATCCCACACCCCAGGACCATGCTGGATGCCACCCAACACCCCAGCACCATGCTGGATGCCACCCCACACCCCAGCACCATGCTGGATGCCACCCCACACCCCAGCACCATGCTGGATGCCATCCCACACCCCAACACAATGCCAGATGCCATCCCATACCCCAGGACCATGCTGAATGCCATCCCACATCCCATAACCATGCCAGATGCCGTCCCACACCCCAGGACCATGATGGATGCCATGGTCTCACTCAGCTAAGAAACTTAGAGGGGAAATGCACCTAAAGATCAGGATTAGGGCAGAGTATTATTCTCCAGATAATGAAAGGTGCCCAGCTATGCTATGGGATCAAGTTTCAGTCTGGGCCTCCCCTGGTCTTCACAATAACAGTCACTAAAAGACACACTGCTCACAGCTCTGCCATAGCTGATGTGAGAAGAACAAAAGAGAAATGGACACTACCCTACGGGAAATGCAAAAGTAAATTACATACGACCTCAAACAAGAATTAAGGAAAGACACTTCCCAAGATGCTACTAACTGTCCTGTTGTGTTCAGCCTCAGCAGTAGCCCCGTTTCACTTAATGTCGCTTTTGAAGACTGGCATTTATTCTTTTAAATCCCACTGCAGCTATGGAGTTGAAGGAACAAGGAAGGAGACAGGCACACGCTGGATTTAGTGTAACAGACCTCATGATGTAGATTGTCCTGACAAACCTCTTTCTCTAACTGTGAACTATCACGGGCCTAAAGTCTGTTGAGAGGAGACTTTCTCTCCTCGTTCACTGCACACTTGAGCAGGAACACAGAGGGAAACCCCCTGCCTTGCACGCGAATGAGACACAGGCCGAATTTTGCTGCATATTTGTTTACACTTCTCTTCTCAACAGACTCTCATATTTTCCCATTTTTATTTAATTAAAATATAATTATGTAATTTTCTCACCCTCTCCTTTTTCCTACCTTTCTATTTACCCTTCACACTCCCCAAGTCATGGAGCATTAACCGTTGTTGTTACATACACTAAATGAATAAAGACGTTAACTCAGTCTGGTGGATCAGTTCTGTACTGCTTGCATGGATGTTTCTAGGACTAATGAATTTTTACTGCATAATCAACTAAGGGCGCTCATTCCCGAGTCCTCTCTGCATAGCTGTGAATCTGTGAGCTGCTTTGGGCAGAAAGGCCAGTTCCCCACATTGACTCTATCAATCCGTGAGCGTAACAGGTTTCATTTTCTAGAGTTTTCCTCAGTCTCTTTCTTCAGACAGTCTTCTCTTCAGCGGTCTTTCGCCTCCTTGATTAGGCTTGTTTCTAGAAACGTCTTCTGAGACTATTGTGAATGCGGTGTGTGCAGGACCTACTTAGCATGTTTTGCATTGTGGTTTTTTGTGTGTTGATTTGAGTATCTTTCCAGCAAGCACTGTGTTTCACTTATTTTCTGAGTCTACACAAGCAAGGCATACCATACGCAACCAGCAAGCTTTGCTGGAGAATGCAAAGAAAGAAAAAGAAGGATTTAAAGTATAGCTGTATCTGAATTCCTGTTACTGCTTAATAGACACATGAGGTAAGATATAGTTCCTCATTGTCTGGTCTCCTATAGACACATGAGGTAGGATACGGTTCCTCATTGTCTGGTCTCCTATAGACACATGAGGTAGGATACGGATCCTCATTGTCTGGTCCCCTATAGACACGTGAGGTAGGATCCATTTCCTCATTGTGTGGTCTCCTATAGACACATGAGGTAGGAGATGGTACTGCAGTATCTGGTCCCCTATAGACACATGAAGTAGGATACAGTTCCTCATTGTGTGGTCCCCTATAGACACGTGAAGTAGGATCCAGTTCCTCATTGTGTGGTCTCCTATAGACACATGAAGTAGGATCCAGTTCCTCATTGTCTGGTCTCCTATAGACACGTGAGGTAGGAGATGGTACAGCAGTGTCTGGTCACCTATAGACATGCGAGGTAGGAGATGGTACTGCAGTGTGTGATCTAGTAATTGCTGTTGTGTCATGAAGTTAGAGTAGGATTCCCTTAAAATAATTCATAAATATCAAAAAGAGTACATTTTCTCCTTCCTCTTTTGTCAGGACATCAGCTCTATGCTCCTGGTGCTGTGACTCTGCCTTGCAGGCTAGATCTCAAGTAAGTGACACCCCTATAAGGTCTAAGAATAGCCACATGACCTTAATACTAACAAATACTACTTTTCGACCCAGTCAGTTTCTTGCAGGACACTTATCTTTCAAGCAGGCAAATGGCCCCAAATTTTTAACCATTATACAGCAGAACATAGCCATGATTTAAAAATAGACATGATGATAGTTTCTCTGCCGTTCTCTTTCCTCCTTCTGCAGCAGAGGCATCTGGGGAGCCATGTGTATCTCAGTGCACAGGCATCTGGGGGGCCATGTGCATGTCAGTGCACAGACCTCGAGGGAGGATAATGGAGCTGGCAAAGCCACAGAAACCCTTTCTCTCCAGAATTACAGGTTGCAGACAGGGCTTGCTGCCTAAAGGAGATGAATGGGGAACTGAGGTGCATTACGGGAGTCATTGCATTACTACAGGCAACCCAAGAGGTAGAGGGGTTCAGAACAGAATTTATAAACATAGCCCACAGAAACATACAGAGACACCAAAAGTAAATTGGGACGCCAGGGACATGTATTTGTTGACAAGCAGGGTCGAAGAGACACCCTGTAGCCTCCAGAGGAAAAAGACACCCGCCCGCCCGCCAGAACCTTCTTTGTAAACCACAAGCCTCATGGTAAAATATAAAATAATAGAAATGGGTAATTTAAGATATAAGAATTAGCTAGCAAGATGCCTAAGTGATTGGCCAAGCATTATTGTAATTAACATAGTTTCTGTGTAATTATTTCAGGTCTGGGTGGCCAGAAACAAACAAGTGGCCTCATCTCACACTGGATTTCTGTTTGTGGTTTTTGTTTGTTTGTTTGCTTGCTTGCTTGTTTACTAATTTTGTGTCTACTGTCAAGTCTTAACTCTGACTTTAAGCTTCCAATAGTCAAGATCTCACATTATTCTCTGAGGCTTATTTTCGTAAGATATTTCATTCCTTTAGAAAATAATGTCATATGTGTTAAGTAATAAGGGATCTTCCTTTAATGATTAGCCTATTTCTAAACCCTGAGTGGTGTGCTGTGTCTCCCCACTTTCCACCACCTGCTAAAGAGGAAGCTCTGTGGTAGAGATGCATGTGGACTAGCATTAAAATGTATCAGTTCACATGTGTGCTCAAATGTACAAGTAAGAATCAGAATCTTTTTAATGTACTTCCCCTCTTCATTCACCATTGCCAAGGAATACACCTTTCTTGAGAGGGAGGCCTGCTACAATGAGGTACATAAAGTATTAACAAGGACCACTGAACACAATCAGACTGGATACTCCACATAGGAAGGTCAGCAGCATGTGTGTGCTCTTTGGCTGGGAATCAGGGCTTCCATCCTCTCCAGATGTGGCAGTGACCACACAGACAATGGCTGGATCTGATACCACATCTTTCCCCAGCCACTCTGGTAATAGTCTGCTTCAAGTTTGACATGCCTGCTTCACTCACGTGTACGAGACTATTCTGCTTCTTTCTCTCATTCAGTCTTTCAATATCCCATTGATTCTTCCACGCATGGAAGTGTCACCTTCCATGACAGTTGGCTGAAGCCTAGTAAGAATTTCATCTTTTTCCTTAACTTCTATAGCACAATGGTCAAAGCTCAACCTTGCAGTCATACTTTATTTTATGTCGTGTTTATTCATATATCTACTGTCTCTCAACCTGTGACTTGTTTATCTTTCTGACCCAGTGCACACACAGACACAATATGTTTTAAGAGAAAGAAGGAGAAAATTAGAGGAAAGCTGTATTCTGATCCCAGCTCTGCCATTTGCTAGTTTTTGAATTCAAGTCCTACTAGACCTTCCTATTTCCCCAGTTCTCAGATAAAACAGAAAAAATATCTACTCAGGGCTGTAATAAATACAAAATGCCTCATAGAAAGCAGATCATTAGAACAACAATTATAATACACTTGTTGAATGAAACATAAATTAGGTATTGGAAAAAGCTCAATCAATAAGCCCCTGCTTCACAAGAATTAGGACCTTAAGAATTCCACAACATGTTGTTTAAAAAAAAAACTGTACACATTGACACATGTCTGTAACCCCAGCAGCACCTCAGACAGGTGGATTTCTGGAGCGCAGACAGGTGTAATCACTAAGTTCCAGGTTCAGGGAGAGATTTTGTCTTGCAAAATAAGGGAGAGATGATGAAGGAAGACACCCAATGTCAACTGTTGGCGGACATACACACGTTTCCACAAGCTCACATGAACACATACCCACACATGCATGCACACACACACACACATGCATGCATCCACACACACATGCACGTGCACACACACCCATGCACACCACAAACACACGCACATACCCATACCTATGTGCACACACACATACACATACCCATGCATGCACACACATACACATGCACACACGTGCACACACACGCACATGCACACAAACATACACACACACACATCTCCATAAAATCCCCAGATGTACAGTGGTTAGCACATCACAGAAACATGGAAACACACCTTGACTTTGACCTAGCCAACATCATACTTTCTCTCACTCTGAGTCTTCCAAATTTTGGTCCATTCTTTCAGACATAGCTGAAATGACAGCATCTGCAGAACTTTGCCAAACTCTGGTAGGAATTGGATACATCTTGCACTAATACTGCGCAGCTCGCTGCTTATAGATCTAACTTAGCAGTTAAACTTGGTGATGGTACTGCTATCGATGACCTACCTTGAATTCTTTCTCAATGTTTGCAAGCACGGCCAGCTCATTGCTGAGTTCTAAAGCTGTCATGACTGGGTCCTCACTGGACAACGACAGGTAGGCTGGGCTTGCCAGGCCTTTGTAGGCATTAATCCTGGATCTGGAATGACTGAATGAGTCATGCTTCTGTTTCTGGCTGCATTCTGTACACTTGCAGAAGTAATCATGAGGCCGTTCAATCCGGGCACCCTTTCTCAGAAGTGTGTGCACAATTTCATATTCCTGGCAGTGGGCAGCCAGAATGATTGGTGTCACATCATGGGAGAACCGAGTCCCATCTTCATCATAGGCATAAAAGTCATCTTGCTGGAGTTCAGACTGGCTAGGGCTTGTGGCTAACCTCTTGCCTTCAGCAAAAGCTGGATGGTTGAGGATTGCCTCCACAATGCGCACATAACCTTTACTGATAGCTAAGAGTAAAGCGTCCCCAACTCGAGACAAGTTTTCCTTCTTGAGCAACAGCTCTGTAATTTCCAGGTGCTCATTGGCCACTGCCAACTGCAGGGCATTCTGGCCCATGTAGTCCACACAGTTGACATTGAGGGATAGGCACTCCTCCAGCATCTTCCGCACCACTGGGATGTTGCCATATTCGGCTGCATCTAGAAAGCGTTCCTCCTCAATAGACAGGCTTGTCGAGTGGTCATTAAACATGTATGCTGGTCCTCTATTAGCCAACCTTCTTCCTTTCTCACGAAGAACTGTCTGCCGCCGGTGAGTCAGTCTGTTTTCATTACCCCGGCTGGAATAAGGCAGAAAAAACATCAAGAAATCATATTAAGAGCATTTTCTTGTGCCAAATGACCTGTCATCCACCTAATGCAATCCTCAAGTATATTAGATGTTGCCTCAGCATCTCTAGACCTACTAGCTGATAAGATGAACATGAATTTGTTTGTTAATGAACTCTAAGAACCTCTTATTTAAGGAAGATAAGTACTTCATAGAGCTTCACTATCCAATCTAAGATAGAGACTCTGGAGAGTGCAATCATTTTTTTTTGTGACATTCATTTAGAGATATTAATGAGAATCTCTGAACTGCATATAGTAAACAGTTGGAAAAGGCTATTGGTCACTGTGATAGTTAATTTCAAATGTCAGCTTATCACAACCTAAAGTCACCTAAAAAGAGAGTCTTAATGAGGGATTGTTTAGATTCGCTTGACCTGTGTCATGACTGGGGATTTTCTTGTATATAAGGAGGTAGATCTGTGTGGTTGATTGGGGGGGGATTATCATATCAAAATCATATTCATAGATCTTGTTTCTATGAAAAAATATTCACAGTCAGTAGACATTAGCCCAAGAAGGATTTTTTTTTCTGGTGCGGGTGTGGGGAATGGGGAACACTTACTCACTGTTAGTGGGAGTACAAACAGGTGCAGTCACTATGAAAAGAGTGTGGTTGTTCCTCGAAAATCTAGAAATAGATCCACCATGTGATCCAGCTGCACCACTCCTTGACCCATTCCCCAAAGAACTCTGTATTCTACTACAGAGATACTTGCTCACCCATGTGACTGCTGCTAAACTCAGTGGTCAGAGTGGAAACAGCCTAGATGTCCATCAAATGATGAATGGCTCAAGGATTGTTATGGAAGTGGCGTCAGAATGATTGGAGAACCAAAGGAACAAGGCATGAGTTGTGAGATTGCATCCCCTAGACATGTCTCCCCATGAGGTCTCATCAACATGGCTGCCTAAACAAGACCTGACAAGGACAACACACAGGCATGCTAATATGGGAGTGGGAAGCTCCTGTGTGAAGCCTCAACTCTGGACAAAGACCGGGAGAATGCTGAGAGCAGGAAAAATGTTCTTCCCAGTGGAAAGGATTTCTCCTGTAGTGGTTCTCCAATAATGTAATGTATTGGCTTGAAGAAAAATGTCCCATAGGCTCATATATTTGCATGATCGGTCCCCAGTTGATAAATTGTTTGGGAAGGATTAGCAGGTATGGCTATGTTGGAGTAGGTGTGTCCTTACTAAATGAAGTATGTCCCTGGGAGTGAGTTTTGAGGTTTTGAAAGTTCATGCTACTCCCAGTGTCCTCTCTCTCTCTCTCTCTCTCTCTCTCTCTCCCCCTCTCTCCCTCTCTCTCTCTCCCTCTCTCCCTCTCTCTCTCTCGGACAAGGATGTAACTCAGCTACTTCTCCAGCACCTTGCCTTCCTGCTTACCCACCTGCCTGATGCCATGTTCCCTGCCACCATACTTCCACCATGATGATGATGAACTAAACGTCTGAAGCTGTAAGCTAACCCCCAGTTAAATGCTTTCTTTTATAAGAGCTGCCTTCATCGTGGTGTCTCTTTACAACAATAGAACGGTGACTAAAAGGAATGTCAAATAGTCATCCCTGAGATCATATTCATGTACATAGCATTATATAGACTAAACAAGTTATATTTATGTATTTAATAATACATGTGTGTGTACATGTATCAAATAATAATTAAATGAAGCCATGAATTTGAGAGAGCAAGGCATGTATAGGAGGGGTTGGAGAGAGAAACGGGAAGGAGAAAATAATATAATCATATTATTATTTAAACACACATTTGTGGTATATTTATGTGATTGGATACTTATTATTCAATTGTTAGGAAAAATGAAATTATGGAATTCACAGGAAAATGAATGCAAAAATTTTTGTAGATAAGCCATGTCTAATATGACCTAATTGTGTCACCAAGTGTAACTTGGTGTGGCTGAATGAGAAACTCTGGATTGACAGAAATCCTGATATCCTAACTCTTTGGGGGTCTATGTTTTGCAGCCCCTGCTGAGAAGCATAGTTTGCCTTGAATCCTTGCTCATTTTTTTGTTTTTTCTACCCTCAGACAAAGTGTTGGTTCATGGAGGGACAGTCCTGTCATGGGTCTTAGACAATCAGTGGCATGCCTTTGGTAGGGCCTACAAAGAGCATCCACTTTGCCCAATTCCTGTTCACTCTGTGTGTATGTTCATACATGTAACTTAAATGCACCCATGTTTACCATTAAATGTTATAATTGTCTGTTTATTGCATCTCATTTCAGACTACAAAAACAGTAAGTCTCATGTTTTAAACTGGTATGTACATTTAAGTCTCTTACAAAAATACTTTATATTTAATCCAACCCTCATTTAAAATATATTAAGATATTCTCTACTATTGTCATTTCTGCTGTTAACCTTCTATTGCAAGCAACTTTTTCTTCTTTCTGTCTTTTTACAAATGTAAATCTTACCTGTTAAGAGCCAGTACAGTCAAGCTCAGACCCAGCTTTCCAGACAGATTCTATACTGCAATTTTGCCTGATAAAACTGCTCAGAGATCTAGGAAATATGGCATTTAAATATTTAATTATTAAAAAACTTTTCATAACAAAAAGAGACAGGTTGGCTCCTAGCAACAGCACTCTATTTTCTCTGAAGAAGACAGAAAACGAATGGGCACACAACAAAATCCATCCGCAATTCACTGCAACTGCCAGGCACTAACCACTGGACAAAACTGCATTTCATCTAAACTGAAGATCTCCAGATGTGGACAGGATTGCTGGAATTGACCGGCTAGCTGCTCAGGTCAAGGTAGGCTTGCCTTCCTACAGATTTCTTAGCCCACAGGATCTTCTGGAGCCTGGCAGGCCCTGCACTAAACAGCAAAAGGCAAATACCACCTTCAGCGACCATGGAGGACCCTGAGGAGTAGCTCTAGGTGCCAACCAAGTAAGTTCTATGTTATTTTTTAATCAGTAACTCAAGTAAAATTTTATCCTTCTCAAAGATCTCTGATGAAGTTTGACAGCTGAGAGGTTTTGTCAGTTTAAAAGGACAACCTCATCAAACAAATTTCAGTAAAATACAAATACAAGACCTACAAGTTATAAAGGTGTGAGGACAAATACAAGTTATCAAAATTTTCTCTCATAGTGCCTTCAATAGTCTTAAAAATACTTTTTATTGTACAAAAATATCAGTCACAGTCATTCTGACATAAATATGCTACTGTTTATACAATGTATGTGTCTAAAACTTCTGTTTTCACAAACCCAAAGAATTCTTGTGAGTTCCAGGGAGCCAAATTGAAGGATCCACTTTAAACAGGTCAGATACCTCCCCCTCAATTCCCTGGTCCTAATTTTTTTTCCTTAATTTAACTTTCTCCTCTGTTCTGCCAATACCTTAAACAGGTGTAAGAGACACCAGACATTTCCATACCACAAACACCAGACAGGAGCAAAGAGACCAACTATGTCAGAATGTGACCAGCACCCAGCCTTCTCAGGTTCCCTCCAAAGATGTTGTCCACAAATAAGCAGGAAGACGGCTTAAGAATCCTCTGCCCCAATTCCTTTAACCTGTGACGCCTAACCTCCTGATTTTTTATTATAAAAAAGATATAGGAATGTAATGATTGTTCTGTCTCTTTAAGAGACAAGCCACTCTCCCTCCCTCCCTCATCCACTGAGGCAGGCAGGTCTTCCTTCCTGTTTGTAGCCTTAGTCTCTTTTTTTCCAGCTCACTCTTAGAGAGGCAGCTTTGGTCTCTCCCCTCTCTCTCTCTCTCTCTCTCTCTCTCTCTCTCTCTCTCTCTCTCTCTCT
>NC_022012.1:4029855-4037716 GCF_000317375.1 Microtus ochrogaster | reverse complement strand
TCTCTCTCTCTCTCTTCCTCTCCCTCTCTCTCCCCTCTCTCTCTCTCTCTCTCTCTCTCTCTCTCTCTCTCTCTCTCCCTCTCTACTCTTCTCCTCTTCTCCCTTCCCTTCCATAACCACCAAATAAACATCCAACCTCACTCTGCATGGCATGCCTCCATCTGTCTCTCACCTGTTGCCACATGGCTCACCTCTGGGAACACTGCCAGGGATCAGCCACCTTTGGAGACCTGCAGCATGGTCTCATGCGCAGTCCCTGCCTAGGACTGGCTGCTCTTGGGACCCCCTGCCCACTGCCTGCTGCTACCGCAGATCCCACAGCAAGCTAGTCAGGGATCGCAGCAATTTTTAATAATCCATTACAATTAGCCCAGAAAGATTTTGTTTTCCTAAAGAAGGAAAGCATCTTATTAGTACCTTCATTTATCGCTAATTTTTTTTCACTTGGTTCCCATAGTTTTATTTGCTCTATGTTTAAGTTGATGTTCAACTAGAATATGCCATAGTAGAGATACATGCATTCTAAAATTTAAAATAGCAATTTATTTTCTTACTATTATTTAAAACAAAATGCCATGTTCTATTTTGACAAGGCATTAGTTCTGGGACATGGGCTTTTCCTCTCTCTGCTCTACTTCCCATGGGAAGTAAAAGCTGCTTTCCAGGGAGAAATCGCTGTCTTATCCTGGTGGCTGTGCCACAAATGCCTGAAAAACATTGACACTAATTTCTGAACCATTTTCATTTCAAAAATCTGGCTTTGCATTTTATCTTTATGTTGTTTCAGCAGAAAAATGGAGTATAGAATGTTTCCATAGGTGTTTTCTATGTCTTTCGAACAGTAAGAGCACACATGGTGGAGCTAGTCCCCAACTTGAGTGCAGAGGCAGAAGGTGCCCATCCATGTTGGAGGAGCACACTGCTCCCTCCTCCCCTGCTCATTCCAGCCACAGTGCAAGGAAGCATTGGAAGGGTTGGCCTTTGCTTTGCTTTGGTTTTGTGTTTGAATTTTGCTCACAAGTGCTAGTTGCTTCATCTGTGACTTTCAGCTGTAAATACAAAGTAGGTAGATCAGCTTTTTAAAAGAGGAGTGTTTCAGCCTTTCAGGGAATTTAAAATATGTTAATGGGCCACATTACTCTCTGAAAATGGATTTTATAAAGCTGTCCTGTAGAAGTGGATCTTAATAGAAGACTCGGCCTGGAAGAATCGCCCATTGAAAGCAACTGCTCCGTTCACAGCACTGTGTCAACAAGAGCTATTTTAGAAAACACAGCCTGGAACAGTCACCCGTTGAAAACAACTGCTCAGCTGTAGCACCGTGTCAACAAGCTATTTTCATTTCAACTGCAAGGTCATTCTGACAAACCAGCTCTTCTGTTTTCAGTATGTATACATGCACACACTCACACACACACACACACTTCCTCTCTTGCTCACATGCAATTTTTCTATCCATTCAGCAATATTTAACATGGTTAAAAGTTTAATAATCTATATTTTCATCTCTATTCTAATTTTTTCATTACAATATAAAATAACAGTTCTAGGAAACAATCCAAACTAACCGCTACCTCCCAGGATGCTCAGTTCTCAATTTGGTTATGAAAAGCAGTTTTTACATACCTCATTTCTGTAATTCTTTTCTCTGACAAAATAGTGCCTGTTGCCCCAGATAATGAGAGTTGGAATAATCCATCTCAGCTGAAATGGCCAGCGATGTGAATTAGCTGCTGAGCAGAACGGACTGCATGCTGGGGCCAGAGCATGTGCGGTCACTTTCTCTACTTCCTGCTTTGAGATGATGTGCTTTTATCAAATGGAAGTGCTCTTGGACAACTAAGCCCCACGTAAGTGCCTTGCTTAGCTTGCATTTCTTGTTGTTGTTCTTATTGTTGTTTGTTATTTAGTTTTTTCTGTAAGATCCTTGTGAATATGTAAATTCAAGCAGATACCTATCTACTAAAGCAAAAGTTAGTGATCACAGAAGCAGATTTCATATATTCAGCTTAGGAAAAAGGAATGAAGGAGATTTGGGAATCTAGGTTTTATTGCATGTGCAATTTTTCCATGGAAGAATTAGAGTTAGTTATTTTAAAACTGTTGATCAATATAGGAAGTGAGCTTGTAATCATCGTTGGTCAGGATGAATGACAGATATAATTTTATTATAATTACATAGTACTAACTCTGTTTGTATGTGTCTATTTACTCCCTATGTATTCCAGTCCTCTTTTTGATTTGAGGAAGTAATAAATATTAGAGAAATGCTTGCCTTGATCCTGTGGGAGCAGAAACTGTTTCGCTTTATTCATTAGTGAACTCACACATGCGGGAGTGTGTTGTTCCGTGAGCGCAAAAATGTAACTGCCAAATGAGCAGCTCCTATCTTCCATGGGAACAAAGTCCATGGCCTTTAAACTCTGCATTAACCCCACAGCAAACAATCACAATGTACAATGCTACAGCAGAAAAAAAAAGCAAAACATACAGACTAAGGCACAATGTGACTTGCTGTATAAACATGGTATTCCATACCATTGAAGAAAACAACAAACTCACTGGGGAGTTTTTAATGCCACCCCCAAGATTTTTTTGACCCTTAAATATAGACTCAGTATCTTCCCAGTGTGTTCTGCTCTTCTTGCCTGAGCGTCACATTACACAAAGTCTGTGGCCATCCCCCTTCACAATGCACCAACCTGTGTGACCCCCCCGATGGTTTTCTAGATAGCAACTCTTTCTTCTGCTTCCACTCGACTGGCTTTGATTTTCCCATGGCCTGAAACCTTGACTTTCATTCTGTCCTGTGTTTGTCCTGCAGGTCCTTTCCCATCCCACAAATAATATCTATATAAGGCACACTCCAGGACAAAAAATTAGGGTGCACTGCATAACGTGGATTTAATGAAGGGGCCATTAGGAGTGTGGAGAATTCCAGCACAACATGGTACCTACACCAGGACAATGAAGGTGCAAGTATAAAGTGATATATAGAGATGGCCAGGTATCAGAAGTGTGAAATGCAGAGATGGGCTAGAGGTAAGAGCACTCACACTGTGTGTGCATTGGGCAGGAATTCCATTCTTGTCACTCATGTTGGATGGCTCACAAACACCTGTAACTCTGGCTCAAGGATCCGACACTCTCTTTTGGATTCTGTAGGAACCTGTGTGTGTGCACATGTACATGCAGGCATGTACACATACAGAGAGAGACAGAGACAGAGAGAGAACAGATAATTCCCTTGAGGAATGAGCCAGAGACCAGGACTTCGCTCTCCTGTGTTCTGGAGCCACAAGTTTCTCCCATAGAATGAATCCAGACCAGTACTAGAAAATAAATGATCCAAATGATGTAATCTACACAGGTCTGCATTGATTTTTTTCAACCAAACTCTAGGCATAATGCAAGGACGGAGAGGGGAACAGGAGGCCCAAGTCAACAACACCAGCCCAAGCTCCATGGTGAAGTTAACTTTGCATGGTGATCCCCTTCAGAAATGATTGGAGAGAATATGTTCAGGGAGGCTGCCAGGGGAACTTTTACTATGAGTCACTGGTGTGTCATCATTTCTCACCCTTCTGAGCTCTGTTATGGAAGACACCCACATCCAAGCTCAGCCAAGTCCATTATCTTTTTTAAAAGTGAGCCTCCAAAACAAAATTAGTCCATATGAATTTTAAGTCTTTGCTCATATTCATATGAGACTTTGGGTGAAGAACTCGGGTTCTTGAGTTGAGAAAGAGGTGGTCTGATGTCTCAGATTTGATGTAATGGCTGTGAGGAGCCTACACTGGAGATGCTGCTTCCTAAGAACAGTCATGAACGACAAAATTTATTGTCCTTTCCATCAAAGAGTTAAGACAAACGAAAGAGGAAAAGAATAAAGAAAAAAAAACAATTAAGGAAGCTGCTTGGGAGAAATTCTAATTCCTCCAGGGTCATGACTTCTTGAAATCAAATATGTGCTAAAGGTTGCTTACTCTGCTGAAAAAAAAAATGTGTTCTGCTTCTCAACTGCATCATTTAAACCAGCCAAACTTGTAAGAATATGAACTGAAGTTCTGATCAGTCAAAGTGAGGCATGATACCCCTTTGCATTAGGAATAAAAACCTGGTAGGACCCCCATACATACTTACACACTGCACATACTGGGGTTCTTGCCTGCTTTGTTCAACTTGACTATGTACCCTTCTGAAGAAGCAATATTTTTTGCCTTGAAGACAACCTTGAGATTAAGTGTTCATTTGCTTAGACTCTAGAGCCATTTCTTACATTTTCAACCTTTACCACCCATCAGGGCTAGATCCAAGGACCCAATGCAGAAGATTCTATCTACAGAGCCTTTGTGTATTGGCAAATACAGCTATGAAGAATGAGAAAGTTAAATCAAGCAGCACATGGCTTCCATTTATTGAAACCAATTTTGCAGAGTACCTTTATCAACAATCAGTATGATTTTAAACATAAGTTACCAATGGCATTAATTCAGTCATTCAGCAGTTCAAATATTTTTCCTTTCAGGTTGTGTGTGTGTGTGTGTGTGTGTGTGTGTGTGTGTGATGCGCATGTCACAGCACACATGTGGAAGTCAGAAGAAGACTTACATGAATCAGTTATTTCCTTCTAGAAATATGAGTTACAGGTATCAAACTGAGTTTTACAAACATGGTAGCAGGTGCCTTTACTCCAGGAGAAAACTTGTTGGTCTAACTGTTCCGCTATTTGCCAAATATATACACCAGAATGTTCTAGTTTTTGTGCTCAGCACATGGGAAGTGTGATTCCCTTCTATATGTCATGAATATCTTTTATTATCATTAGTTAATAAAGAAACTTCTTTGATCTGTGACAGGGAAGAATAGAGCTAGGCTGGAAAACTAAATTGAATGCTGGGAGAAAGAAGGCTGAATCAGAGAGACACCATGTATCTGCCAAAGAAGACAGATGTTCACTGAAACCTTACAGGTAAAGCCTTGTGGTAAAATACAAAATAATAGGAATGGACTAATTTAAGATCTAAGAGTTAGTTAATAAGAAGCCTAAGCTATTGGACAAGCAGTGTTGTAATTAATATAGTTTCTTTGTGATTATTTCAGGTCGGGGCATCGGGGAAACAAATGAGCAGCTTCTGCCTACAAATTGATACCCATTATGTGGCTAACTACATCCACATAAAGCCTGAGAGAGTTTAAAATGAAATTCTAGACACACACACACACACACACACACAGAGTTTAACACACCTTCTTGGTAGCTGCACTTTTTTTGGGTGGACTTTGTTTGCTGGCAGCAAGTAGAGCTGCAGTGGCTCCTTTAAGAAAAGTCTTCCTGACTCAGCATTGTCAACAAAGGCTGTGCAGCTTTAGGGGAGGACTTCCTGATTCATGATAGTTGCACAAATAGCTCTGGCTCTTTCAGGATGCCAAACACATAATTGGGGTCTGTGGGGAGCATGTTACAAATTGCCTAATGGTGGCATAGACCTACTGCAACCCTGGAGTACACTTACTTCTGAGAGGCAGTGAACATGCCTCCACCATGTTGAACTGGGCAGAGGCAACAGGCAGGGCTGTGGAGTTGGTCCTCAGAGAATAATTACAGATACACATGAAATAAAGATAGATTCAGGTGAAAAAGATCTCTAAATGGGTCACAGTAAATATATGTAGGCTTGAGAGAGAGAAAAAAAAGTATAAACAGTAATATAAAAGAGTACAGAAAGTCATAGATTAAAGAAGTAAAGATAATAAAATAAATATAAAACTTGAAAAAAGTAATAGAGTATAAAAACAAGTCACATAAAGATGAAATATATACTGAGAGTTTGGATTATGTATATTACTGAATTTTCTTTGAATTTTTTGACTGTGAATGAGCTGAGTACAGAGAGATATTTAATTATGGGGGCTGCTAAGATAAACCACCATATATATTTTGAAGGCATCTTAACTTCAAAATTTGAGTCTAAGGATATGTTTCCTTAAAGACATCTGCTTTTATTTCCACAGAAGATGAGAACCTGTGTATTCCTTCCAAGCTAATGTGGTTTGATAGAACAAGTCCCCCTGAAAAGTCTATGCAAACTCTCAAAATACATTGCCCATCAAAAAGCAAGAAGCAGTTTAGAGATAACTACACTGAAATTCCTAAATATTGTTTATAAATGTTTGTTTTCATTTAAATGGGAATATGATATAGATATAAATATTTTGCATTGGTATGGATCTTGGTCTATTGATACAAATTTAAGGTCAATTTTGTTATATGTATTTCTACTCTTGAATAAGGTATTGTGTTTTGCAGCTCATCTAAAAATGTAATATATAGTTAAAAATACAGATTAATAGATAATCATTCACAATAGTCAAACTTGTAGTCATGTTAGTTAGGTTTTCTAAATATACAGAGACAAATTTCAGTTAGATAGATATTCTTCAAATCTTTCAGAGACCTTCAGAATATATTACTCAAATGTTTTAAGAACTTATAGGACTTTTCATGACAATGAGATACATCTGCTCCTGGTAGCACCAATCTACTTCAAGAGGATGATGGGCATTGAAGAGGCTCATTATGGAGTTGGTTAGCCATTATATCTTTCTGGGGTCTTTGATGGAGTCGAAGAAAAATAGTTATAATTATAAAAGATAGATTAGATATAAAACTTTAGAGTCAAAAAGCTAAGATAAATAATAGATGGTTTTGCTTAATTTGCCAAATGTAAATGGGCTAAATATTGTAATTATAATTCTTATTTGATAACTGTTTTGTTGTATGTAATCTTGCTATATTAAAGTTAAAACTTTCCTTTTTAATTTAGACAGAAAACAGGAGGTGATGTGGAATTTACCTCTGTATGCTGTAAATATATTTTATTATCATTGGTTGATAAAGAAACTGCTCTGGCCTGTGGCAGGATGTTGAAGGAGCTGCAGGCTTACATTCCTGCCACCCTTCTCCCAGCTGCCTGGCTGGCTTATGCCCCTAAATAACAACACACAAATTGTATTCATTTAAATACCACCTGGCCCATTTCTATTAATGTGTGTAGCACCAAGGTGCGCTTACTGGGAAGATTCTAGCCTACGTCCATCCTGGGTCAGAGCTTCATCACGTCTACCCCACAGAGCAGAGCTAAGGAGTCTGAGCTCATTTCCTCTTCCTCCCAGCATTCTGTTCTGTTTACTCCACCCACCTAAAGGCTGGCCTATCAAATGGGCTGAGGCGGTATCTTTATTAGCCAATGACCTTCCTCTATCAGCAGGGCAGAATAGGGATAGGCAGGAAAACTAAACTGAATGCTGGGAGAAAGAAGGCAGAGTCAAAGAGATGCCATGTAGTCACCAAAGGTGATAGACACTGGCCAAAACCTTATTGGTAAACCATGAGCCTTGTGGTAAAATACAAAATAATAGGAATGGGCTAATTTAAGATGTAAGAGTTAGTTAATAAGAAACCAAACTGTTGGACAAGTAGTGTTGTAATTAATATAGTTTCTGTGTGATTATTTCAGGCCAGGAAATGAATGAGCAGCCTCCACCTACAGAAGTGAGGCAAAAGGGGATGAGGTGGAAAGAGAAAAAATTAAATGTGGTAGCTCTTACACGACTGGCACTATGTTGCTGTGCAAGCCAGTTGCATGCAGACTAAAGCCAATCCATGGGTCTAGGAAAGTCTTCTGAGGAAATGTCACTAAATGTAAGGAAGGAGAGCTAGCAAGGAGAAGCTATCACTAGAATGAAACAATAACAATAAAAGATAGATAGGTAGATAGATAGATAGATAGATAGATAGATAGATAGATAGATAGATAGATAGATAGATAGATAGATAGATAGATAGATAGAGCAAGCA
>NC_022012.1:4018910-4029755 GCF_000317375.1 Microtus ochrogaster | reverse complement strand
TAGATAGATAGATAGATAGATAGATAGATAGATAGATAGATAGATAGATAGATAGATAGATAGATAGATAGATAGATAGAGCAAGCAGAAAAACCCTTGCTGTATGGGTCAGCAACCTGAAATGTTTCCTTCATTCAAAACCAGAGTTCTCTTCTTCAAGGAGAAATCTGGTTACTGGCTCTTTTTAACTGAACATCTGGGACCTGGGTTGGATGCTTAACAATCACTTGACATTCACTGTTTAGCACTGACAACTTAAACTTTACAGAAGAAATGGGACTGTTTAGGCCACTTTAAAAGCTCAGGATTATGATGTAGGGACTCTCAGTTTCAGAACTCTGGTACTGAGTATTCAGTCCATCAAGTATTGTTCTGAGTCACTTGGGGCTTTTGTGATTCCAAGCCCTGACCTGGAAATCACTCAAGAACTCACTGTAATGAAACTCTGAGACTTTGGGATCTGGACTTGGTGTCATTTAGGGAAATCAGTCAAAGAAATGGTGAGAACATGAAATCGTTTTTTTAAATCTTCATTTATCTTTTTTTAATTAATTAATTTATTTATTAAAGATTTCTGTCTCTTCCCCGCCACCGCCTCCCATTTCCCTCCCCCTCCTCCAATCAAGTCCCCATCCCTCGTCAGCCCAAAGAGCAATCATGGTTCCCTGCCCTGTGGGAAGTCCAAGGAACCCCCACCTCCATCCAGGTCTAGTAAGGTGAGCATCCAAACTGCCTAGGCTCCCACAAAGCCAGTACGTGCAGTAGGATCAGAAACCCATTGCCATTGTTCTTGAGTTCTCAGTAGTCCTCATTGTCTGCTATGTTTAGCGAGTCCGGTTTTATCCCAGGCTTTTTCAGACCCAGGCCAGCTGGCCTTGGTAAGTTTCCAATAGAACATCCCCATTGTCTCAGTGTGTGGGTGCACCCCTCGCGGTCCTGAGTTCCTTGCTCATGCTCTCTCTCCTTCTGCTCCTGATTTGGACCTTGAGATTTCTGTCCGGTGCTCCAATCTCTCTCTCTGTCTCCTTTCATAGCCTGATGAAGGTTAATATTCAGGAGGATGCCTATATGTTTTTCTTTGGGTTCTCCTTATTTAGCTTCTCTAGGATCACTAATTATAGGCTCAATGTCCTTTGAACATGAAATCCTGATCCCACAGTTTACTGAATCAACTGCTGAGCCTCAGATTACTTAGTAGAAGAAGTGGGATGGGGGTAGACCTACATTAGGGCTATTATGAAGTTGATGATTTGTGGAATTTAGCTTAATGGAACTCTACTTCATCTACTGTGGACTACAAAGCTTCTTAATCATGATTGTTCAAGTCCAAGGTCAGTCAAATAATGTGAACAGATATTCTTCAAAAAAAGACAATATATACATGAAAAATGCGCACTAGGCACCATCATCACAGAAATTCATACCCAAAGTGCAATTAGAATTCTTTGTCTGAATGGTTATGATTAAAATGAAAAGGAAAGTGCTGGGGAGATACAGAGAAAATGCAATATTCATTGTTGATGTAATTAATATTTCTCAAAACTCAGACATAGCTACAGTGTGATCTAGTGATCCCACTGTTCAGTACATCCACAAAGAAAAAGAAGTGTGTGTGTGTGTGTGTGTGTGTGTGTGTGTGCGTGTGTGTATGTGTGTGTACCTATCTTTTCACAATTATGGCAATGTTATTTATAATAGTCAATAAATGGGATCAATCTAAGAACCCACTATATATAGCTAGAGAGCATAAAGAAAATGTGATACATGTGCACAATAAAGTCCTGTTCAACCATAAATCCTGTGGTTTGTAGTAGAACAGATGAGCCTGCAGAACATTATTTAAGCAAAATAAGTCAGGCACAAGAAGACAATAGCACATATGAGTTCTTGCTCATATGTGAATGCTGAAAACGTTTATCTCATTTAAGTAAACAGTATAACAGTGATTGCAAGAGACATGAAAGGTCACAGGTGACAGAAATGAAAAGACTGATTAATGGATACACTGCTACAATTGGGATAGAAAAATAGGCCATACGATTACAATTAATAATGATGTACATTTAATAATCACTATAAAAGAGTTCTAAGTGTTCTCAATACAGAGAAACAAGAAATATTTGAGGTGATTGGTATGCTAATCCTGATGTGATCATTATAGAATACATTCATAGAATTACTGCGTGTCAATTAAAAATAAGTGTGTTTTAATACAAAGACAATTTAGTAGAATAATAGTATTGGGTTTTCCTCTAGGGCCTATAACCAATGTAACCACATGTTTCCAGCCCCTTTAATGATGCCAAATATGGATTTCCACTTATGGAGTGGACCTCAGGTCCAATCTGAAAGTGGTTACTTACTCCCATAACATTCATGTCATTATTGCACCAGTAAGCTTGACTGATCAGAACAGATTATTGCACCAGTAAGCTCGGCTGATCAGAACAGTCATCATGACCAAAATGGCATATTCAGGGCCTTATTTCTTTATTTTTTTATCTTCATCATATCTGTGCCTTGGCCTTGAAACACTGTTCTTAAAATATCGTCCATCATTTTAGCTTCAGAATCATCAAACATTTCCCCTTCTCTTCTTCTGCGTTATGTGCTCTAAAACCCTGAACTCTTCTTTGGATTCCAGAGTAAAGTGCAGGGCCATGAAGAAACTCTCTAATGAGTCTATAAATCAATAAACAAACAAACTACAAAAAGAACTCTGAATCAATATGACCCTGGGTGCTGGGACCATAGTTAAACTGTAGATTGTTTGCCTAGGTCCAATCTCTTGAAGAGTTGTGGGAAAGCTTTTTTCAGTTTCAGAAAGCTTTAAAGTTATCATCCAATGATGAACTGATTTATTGTCAACAGCTAAATAAATAATATCTATACTATACAAACTTCCTGTTCCATCTGAGAGCTACATTCTAAATGACACACACAGTATACTATCAGGAAACTCTGAGTCTTGCAGAGAGTTTTGAATGATGATGATTTGGGAGGGAGAAAAGGGAGAGAGCTTATTTCAAACTGCAACCATGTTTACTTTAATGCACATGAAATTACGATCCACTTAAGACTTCACTTATCCGAAGAGTGCAAGCTCATTAAGAACACACCTGGTTTTAAATCACAGGTCTTTGAAAGTCAATTTTACAGTTGTCACAAGACTAAATTTTTAAAACTTTATGCACTCTCTTGAATCAATTAAGATCTTTCTGTAATGCACACGTCTGATGTCCTAGACATGTAGAGTCAAGTTTTAAGAAGCATTATAAACCATAAATAGAGCCCAGGAGATTTCAAAATTGATCCATATTCTATAAATTGTCCTTATGATGTTCTTAATATCATGATACAATATTCAAGGCATTGTGTATGTGTGCGTGTATGTGTATGTGTGTGTGTGATATGTGCATGTGTGTGTGTATGTGTTATATGTGCATGTGTAAACACATGTGTAACAGCTATGCTGGCCCATGGGGTCTGGAGACCAGAGGTACATGTCAGCTGTCTTGTTCAATCACTTCTTCACCTGATTCTTTTGAAACAAGGTGTCCTGAAGCTCCCTGATTCTTCTAGTCTGGCTGGTCCATGGGTCTCTCGATTCTCTTTGCTCCCCTCTAGATTCCATAGCCACCATTTGCATGGGTGCTATGAAGCTGAACACTGATCCTCATACTTGCTCAGTGTGATGGTTGTCAACTTCTTTGCATCTGAAATTAACTAAACCCCCAAATAGAGGGATTTTTTTTAGTTTGAAGTAGGAAGACACACTTCTAATCCAGATCTTTTGAACTTGGAAAAGACATGTTTTTGATATAAATTTTGAGGCAGAAAGACACACCTTTAATCCAGATTGTTTGAGCTGGGTAAACACTGTTAATCTGGGCTATACCTTCTGCTGGAAGTCTATGTAAGGACATGGAAGAATGAAGTTTTTTTTTCATTGCCTGCATGTTTTCACCTTGGTAGAAAGTCCACCCTTTCACTGGCATTAGAGCCTACATCTTCAGAATTCCAGCATATACTAAAGATCAACCTTGACACCCAGCCTCATGGACCGAGCAACTACTGGATTCTTGGACTATCCGTTCACAACCAGTTATTTTGGATTATCTGGACTGCAGCCTGTAAGTTGTTTAAAGAAATCCCCCGTACACATACATTCATACATACATAGACTCACATATCATATATATATAAATGCTACATTCTATAATTTGTTTCTTTATAGAATCCTGATGAGTACACACAGCAAGCACATTACTAACTGATGCAGCTTTGTTGGCCAAGACTTTTTATTCTTTGCTTTTATTTCCTCATTCTATGCACAAATTTTATCCAACCTTCCAAATTCTGACAACTAAAAGCACAGATGCTAGACTAAGCAGACATGGGTTTTGGTTTTGGTTCTACCATTTGTTGACTGTCTGGCTTCCTGAAAAATGAGAATTCCAATGTTCTTGTCACAGAATTGGTGGGAGAGCTCTAATATGTGTGTGTTTCTTTGGAATTTTCACTCACAGCTCTAGCATAACATGGATTTAGTGAAGACACTCATTTCATGAACAGCAAGCAGAAATGTAAGATTGCAAATTCAGATTTGCAAATGGTCTAGTTTCTTCGTTCAAATTTTCTTCTTGCTGTGACAGAAATAGTTAAAGAAACTACGATTTTTAAAGCAATAATGAATTTGACAACATTTAGCTCCTTTGCCCATCTTAGAATTACTTCTCTGGTCATTTTTAGGACTGTTTGCTTCTCAAACCCAGACAAGTAGCAGGTATCTGACTTTTATGTTAAACATCTTCTTTATTTGTCAGTTTTTTAAAAATCTCCATATACAATCACAGCTAAACAAGAAGAAGAAACACCTCCACTGTGGCTACGTGGAGGCTCCTAACATGCAGAGCAGTCTTGGTCCTGTGCGGAGCCAGCTTCCCTGAGAAGAGCACAGCATCCCCTGAGCCAGTCCTGGTACAATGAGGCTCCACAGAACCATGGGAGCCCAGCAGGGCGGTTGTGTATGCATCTACTGCTCTCTATGCTGTCACAAATGCATAGGTCAAAGAACATTCGGGGAGGTTCACCCTCTTCAGTCAATTCCGTGTCATCTTTAGAGGTAAAGGTGCTAATCACAGGTTTCTTTGTTTTATCATATGACCTCTTTTGTCTGTATTGTTTTGTTTTTTTTTTTTGTTTTTTGTTTTTCAAGACCGTTTCTCTGTAGCTTTGAAACTTGTTTTGGAACTAGCTCTTGTAGACCAGGCTGGCCCCAAACTCACAGAGATCCACCTGCCTCTGCCTCCTGAATGCTGGGATTAAAAGTGTGCGCCACCAACACTGAGATGTCTATATTGATTTTTAAGTTTGATTTTTTAGTAGGTATGTGTGTATGTTTGCCACATATGTGTGGGTGCTCTGGAGGTCAGAAAGAGGTGTTGAATCTTCTGGAACTGGAGTTATAGGCATTTGGGAGCCATCCAGTGTGGATGCTAGGAACCAAACTCAGACCCTCAGTAAGAGCCACAAATGCTCTTACCTAATGAGCCTCCTCTCCAGCTCCTTGCTGTATTTTTTAGAACCATTTCTGCAAAACAAAATACTGAATTATGATGAAAGCTGTGTTAGTGCAACCAGCCAGTGGTTCCAAGGCAACCAGTTACATTGTTAAGATTGAAATACAGCATCTTCATTCATTCAACATTCAGGGTCTAAAGTGCTACTTAAAATGAGATTTGTTAATTGACTCAACCTGTGAAGCTCTGAGCCTGCTCTAAGGTGGAAAGGGAAACGCACAATTGAGATAGCAAAGCCACAGCTTGAACATAACACAGAGAGCAATCAAGCTAACTACGCCTCGCACACATCAGCCAGAGATCCGGAAGGACTGGTGTATGCAGTGTCTTCAGGACATGACAGGGCCATTGCTCTCACTCACAGCACCTGTGCTTGCCTGCAACAGACTCAGTCACAATCAAGCCAGCACTAAACGGAGCATAGATGGGGGAAGGGCTCACAGAGCCCCACCCCTAACTAGAAACTTTGGCAGCTGAAGACTTCAGGCAATGGCCCGTTAGGTGCCCACGTTGCAGTGGGTGGCCTTACATCCATAAATATAATGACAGTAGTGATCAGAGTCAGTAGACTATGAAGTTTTAAGAGTGACAGGAGGATGTAAAGAACTGGGAGGAATTAGAAGGGGGTATAACCAAAATGTATGTTTAAAAACAGTACACATAACCCTGTCATAAAGAAGACACAGGTTCTGGCTTTCCACAGGTAAGTTATTATCTTCCTCACTTTATGACAAAAACTGAACTTCAGTCTTTACAAAAATAATTCACTGTACTTTTCTTAACTGCGGCACATGGCTCTGCTGACAAGGTTTAAACCTTCTCCGCCGAAGGTTCCTGCTTCCTCTATGAATTAACTGTGCTATTCCTTAGCAATGGCGCTGGTTACAGGGTGACAGTCATTTCGGTCTTTGCGTGCATTGAATACACTTCTACATCACATCTTTGCCCACCAAACAGATAAGGGTATTTGTCCCCATGGGAGTGGTGCTACAGTCATTTGGGAATCACAAACAAGTGCAAGCATGACACTTGAAAACTGTCTCTTTCAACCTTGTCAAATATTTACCCTTCATTTTCCTAGAGGGGAAACTCTGATTCTAAAGGGAAGCTTGTCACATGAGAAAGGTGAGACCCAAAGTGATGTCCAGTGTCAAATAGACGCTGGGAACCCAGAACTGTTGGCTTATTTTGCTTTTAAGTGCTACTATCCAAAAAACAATTTGTTTTTAAAGTAAATTCATATCTCATCCTATTAAGAAACATTTTCTTATAGAAAAGATCAAATTTGAACAAAATATTTTTCTCAGATAATCCTGGGATAATCATTTACACTGTAGTCAGATAAAAGCAGAATTGTCTTAGGCCACAAGGCTTGCTGAGTTCATGCTGCTTGGCCTTCAGCTAAGGCTACAGAAGTGGCAATAAATCACAAAAATGTCTACTAGTGGGATATGTACATGGTTTTTGTTGGTTGACTGGTTGGCTTGTCACATTTTCTTTAGTCTTCAATTTTTATTTACACTTTTTCATACAGCATAATTTGATCACATTCTCCCCACAGCTCCTCCCAGGTCCTCCCCATACTTTGTTTCTCTCTGTATCTCTATCTCTCTGTGTGTCTCTATCTCTCTGTATGTCTGTCTCTCTGTATCTCTGTCTCTCTGGTGTCTCTGTCTCTCTGGTGTCTCTGTCTCTCTGTGGGTCTCTGTCTCTCTGTGTGTCTCTGTCTCTATGTGTGTGTCTGTCTCTCTGTCTTTCTCTGTCTCTATCCCTTTCTGTCTGTCTGTCTCTGTCTTTCTATCTATCCCCAAAGAAACAAACAACAACAAAAAGAAAAAACATACAAAACAAAAAGGACACATGCACACATACACACATCACATTCTCTCATGCACACCATAGACTATGGGCCAACTGTTCCTAGGCATGGGCTTCCTGGAGTGGCAGAGGAGCATGGGCAATTGACCCAGTGTCACTCACCCGGAGTGTGGTTGATGTACCCAGTGTCACTGCTTAGCAAAGAACTGATTGTCCCTTTCCCATCCAGTATTGGTTGCAAACAGCTTCTCTGTTACTGGTGGAATGTGTGCACTACCCCTTCTGGGGCTGAGGTTTTGTCGGGTTTGAACTTGTGCAGGTCCTGCGCATGCTGCCACAGTCTCTGTGAGTTCATAGGTGCATCACTCCCACTGTGTCGGGAAGATGCTATGCCCTTTGTTACAGGGCACCTAGCCAAGTGGGTCAGCCAGATGTTTCTTTCTATTTCAACATAGGAAGAAGGAAAGGAGGGAGGGAGGGAGGGAGGGAGGGAGGGAGGAACCATTGCCCTTCTCTAGTGTTCGGTTTTTTTGAAGCAGCGTGGCCTCTCCCTCAAAGAAGCATTCTCAGTGTGTGGATTACACCCACACCTAATAGATTCTTGAAGAGTTCCCCTGAGTGGATGAGCGCATGCACAAATGTCATGTGGATTGATGCTAAAAATGAAATATGAGGTTCAAAGGAGTGGATGTGCCTCAGATGGAGAAAGATGGTAGAAGGAAAGGGAGAATAACTGGGGCTTGTATGTAAATGGGAAAATAATTAAATAAAAATATATTTAAAAAGCAAAAAATGAAAGTCAAAATATAATAAAATAATGTAGCATAGTTCTTTTAAAAAGTAGATGACATTTGCAAATCTCTGTCTGGATGATTAGAAACAAACAAAAACAACAACAAAGGCAGAAAACACAAATTACACAAAACACCAAAAATGAGAGAGCTGATACTCTTAAAATCACTAGATGTTGAACGGTGTAATAGACTATGGACCACTTTAGCCCTATACATTTAATCATGTGCAAGAGAGTTTTAGACAAGACACAAACAACATGGTTTGCAAAAGACACTAAGAGAATCAGGGGCTAGTCCAGGGTATGGGAGAAATTATGTGCTTGTAACAACTAGTGAAAGACATATAGCGAGAATACAGAAAAACTCAAAATACAAAATGAGGCTTCAATTATAATGGGACAGGTCTGTCGGTGCAGTTCGGGGGGGGCGGGGGGCTTGTTTACCACACTCAAGCCCTCTGTGTTCATTCTCCTGCACCATAAAAAAAGAGGTGAGCAAAAACCTAATAGAATAATGAATTCAATTTAAATGTTTTCAACTTATTGTTTGTGAGTGTGCATGCCATGTGTACATATGCATGAGAATGCTGTGTATGAGTGTGTGCATGTTGTGTGTGAGTGTGTGCATACTGTTTGCAACTGGGCATGATGTGTGTGAGTGTGCATGCTGTGTGTGACTGGGCATGCTTATGTAAATCTGTAGGCTGTGTGTGCTTGCACACAGTGTGCAAGTGTGAATGCTGTGTGTGAGTGGGCATGTTGTGTGTGAGTGGGCATGCTGTATGTGAGTGGGCATGCTGTGTGAGATCTGTGTGTGCATGCATGCCGACATCACAGAACAACTCTCTTGTGCCACCTTTATGCAGGCTGTAGGGATGGCACTCAAGTCATCAGACTTGGTTGGCTAGTGTTGACAGAGGTTTCTGTCCTGCCTGGTCCCGCAGCCATTAGGTCCCAAAGAAACACATGGAGGCCTACATTAATTATAAACTTGTTGGCCTATTAGTTCAACTTCTTATTAATTAATTTTTACATGTTAAATGAACAGGTAATTCTTGTCTGTGTTAGCCACATGACTTGGTACCTTCTATCAGTTAGGCATTCTCATCTTGCTTTTTCTGTGTCTGGGTGACAACTGCAGACTGAGCCTTTTCTCCTCCCAGAATTCTCCTATTCTGGTCTACCTACCCATACTTCCTGCCTGGCTACCGTCCAATCAGCATTTTATTAAACCAGTACAACTGACAAATCTTTACAGGGTACAAGACCATTGTCCCACAGCAGGCTAACACCTTTGTGCATTGAACCATCTCACTCACAGAAGAATTCAATTTAAAATGAATATATTTAGCAGATCTTTCATCAAAGCATATGTGGATAACAAGTATCAGCCCTTTAAGAATCACAAACAAAAACCTCTTTGATATGTCAGTGTGGACTCATGGAATGACTGGAGGCAAGGAGAACGATGACACCATGCTTGATGAAGTCTGGGCAACTGGGAACTGTATCCCCTGGCATGCTGCCTTTAGTGGGATCCCCAGTTCAATGGCACCCTCTTCTGTCAGCAGTGCAAAGTTCAAGCACTCCCTTGGCCTCTGAGTTCTTCCAGTGGTGGAAGGGAAGTGTGCGTGCTCTGTAACTGTTAGGTTGGTTGTTGTGTTTGTTAGAATGATCCATAGAAACAGAACCACGATTGCTCTACAGAAATGACCTTTCAGTTGAGTGGACTGAGAAAGCCCACAATGTGCACACACAGTTCAAAGACGCAGGACCCAGGAAAGCAGAAGGTGGGGTTGCCAGTGGGTCTCTCTGTCCTTGTTTTGGGCTCTCCATAGGTGGGTGATGAAGCAGACTAACATGGGGGAGACCCTCACAGCCACACCCAACCACAAACTGAGTACAACACTTGGCAGTTCTGTGGCTTAGTTAAGTTGCCACAGAAAGAACTGCCCACTGCCTTCCAGGACAGAGACCTGTGCCCCCTTCCCTTCTTTGCTCTTTTATTCCCTAAAAACAAAAAGGTACCTTTGAAGGGTCAGTTGGCCTCTAAACTAGGTGTTAAACCTTTTTGAAAGATACCCAGTTAAATCATACATGTTTTTAACTACCTCTTTATAATTCATGTCCTAGTCTATCAAAACACCTGTTAAATCTTTTCCAAACTTAGGGTCTCCCATTCTCCCTGAAGTGATTTTATATGAACAAAATACACTCAATTGGCTTTCATTTTTTTGTTTTTTCTTCTTTCTTCCTTGTGATTTTTTTTTCTTGTTCTGGGGGAGAGAAAAGTCAGGAGGATGCCAGAAAAATGGGAGGGTCAGATAGGGAATTTGATAGAAGGATCAGATTACAGATATTTGGAAGCTGGTTTGCCCTCAGCCTCCATGCTCCGCAGTGGGCATCCTTCCTCTCTGTTCCGATGTTGGCATCCTTCCTCTGTGTTCTGATGTTAGCATCCTTCCTCTGTGTTCTGATGTGAGCATCCTTCCTCTGTGTCCCACACTGGGCATCCTTCCTCTGAGTCCAATGTGGGCATCCTTCCTCTCTGTTATATTGTGGGCATCCTTCCTCTGTGTTCTGATGTAGGTATCCTTCCTGTGTTCCGATGTGGGTATCCTTCCTCTGTGTTCTGATGTGGGCATCCTTCCT
>NC_022012.1:4014307-4018400 GCF_000317375.1 Microtus ochrogaster | reverse complement strand
ATCCTTCCTCTGTGTTCCGATGTGGGCATCCTTCCTCTGTGTTCCGATGGGGGCATCCTTCCTCTGTGTTCTAATGGGGGCATTCTTCCTCTGGAGCTTCAATTCTCTTCTGCTCTGTTTCATTTCCAAAACTCATTGCGTAATGGACTGAGCAGAAGGCACCATCATCAACTGCTAGAACTTTCTATTCTTTTCTCTTTCTTGTAAAATATTTTATATCAATTGCAGTAAAAGTTTTTTAAAAAGAACCAAGAGCACAGACTCCATTAAAAAGCTGGAGTCTAACTTTGTGATGCACACATAGATCCTCAGTAGAGAGTTTTAAAGAGGAGAGAGAGAGAAAAAAATCTATATTTTCCCTTAAGTTAGATAATAGTTTATTTCACAGATGGTTATTATTGGATGAAACAGAATAGAAAAAAATATTAAAAATATTGAGCAATTTTAGTGCTTTTAAAAATGTATCCAATATCTGCCCAAATATTCTGCTCTCCTGACCATGATCACTGAAGCAAAGTATGTGTAGGAAATAAAGATGTCTATGAACAGAAAGCAATCAAGAATGGATATTACCATTCTATAAAAAAATTTCTCTTCGGGGGAGGGAAATGGGAGGCTAGGAGGAGGCGAAAACTTGTTTTTTTTTTTCTTTTCTCAATAAAAAAAAAAGAAAAAAATATACTTTTCAGATTTAAAAAAAAAATTTCTCCTCCCTTTTCTAACAACTGGGCAAAGCATGCCTCTCTCTTATTCCTTTGGCCCTTGTAACTGCTGTGGTTTTATAACTATAATGCAGCTGACTTGAGAAGCATTTATCTTAAAGCAAAAGCTCCGTCCTCAACAAAATAAACTTGGGGTTACTCAGAAATGGGCATGAATGTGTGTACTTGGTTGGTTAGCACTCTTGGGATCTAATAAGGCCCCCTTATTCATGTTCTTTCCCACAACAGTATCCCCTTTACTAGCTGGACAGTGCAGGACCATCATGGCTGCTCAGGTGAATTTCCCAAGCTATGGAAAGGCAGGAGCTTCCACCTCTGCCAGGTCTTCTTTATCCACTAAGGTGCATGTAAATACATTATAATTATGACACAATTCTACAATTCAGCAAGAACTTCAGTTTCAAGACTGAAGAAACCATCCATTTTTCAACATACTGAGCAACTGCATGATACACATGTGTAAAGAGTTACTCGCAATTCTTTATCTAAAGAGAATGACAGGAAAGATGAATGAATGGTTATCATAGATGGCAGCATTATACGGTCCCCACCATACTACTGCTTTGTCATTATCTTACTTTCTGGGGTATCTGAAGAGCTCTACGGTTAGCACACCACAGAAACACTTTCACATCACAGCAGCTAAGATATGGTACCAATGTAGACATCCAAATAAGGAGGAATAGATAATAAAGTGATATATATATATATGAGATATATAGATAAATTATGTAATAGAAAATTCTTGATCATAAAGAAGAATACAATTACATAATTTATGGGAAAATTGGCACAACTGGAGATCCCATTAAGCTAATTAAGCCACTCTCAGAAAGAATAGCATCATATGTTTTTTTTTTCCTTGTTGGTAGTTCTATATATTAAATAAAACTAGAAACAAAATTGTCCATGGGAACATAGGAGGTTAGTGTGAAAGAGAGAGGTAAAAAAAAAAAAAGGAAATGAGAGGAGTAGGCAGATATGTTCAGGATTCACCATACACCTATCAGGAAACTTTAGAAAGTAGGACTCAGAAGTGAGAGGCAGCTACTGGGAAACAGTTGTGGCCATAGCAAGGCACACATGGAATCAGAGCAATGGTGACAGCATGCATAAGACATTCTCAAGTTCAAGGCAGGACAAATCCCTTTATGGAGGTGGGAGGTGGGCTTGTAGTCCTTCTATAGCTGAGGAGCTATTGGCAATGGATAGCTGCTGGGGAAGGGAAAGTCAGTACTCTTTAAGGGTGTGACCCTCGTAGGTGAAGCACACTGCAGGATTCCTACATGCCTACACAGACAGACCGGGTGAGTTATTTTGGTTCGTATGGAAGAGGGATTGTGTCTGAGAGGAACTGAGAGAGGAGGTGAAAATGAACAAGATACACCGCCTTGAATGCTCAGACAATTAATAAAGTATTAAAACAGCTCGTTGTGATACATTGCTTCATTCACTTCCTAGTTATTTCTCAAATATCATGCCTTGGAAATCAAATGAAACTGTTACGTCATCACTTCACTCCTAGTAGCCATTGATTTAAGTCTGAGAGGAACACGTGAAGAGGAGAAACAATAAAACAAAGGGAATCTGAGTGAACACTTTCAAGTCATGTGACTTTGAGGCTTCAGCCACCTTGAGTATACCCAGTCTCCTCAAGGTGATGTCATTTTGAACAAGCATGTATGGTTATTAGCATACCCCTCACCTGGGAAAAGGTCATGAAATTTGGCTTAGATCTTAGCTTTGTGACTTACTAAGTACAGAATTTTTAAGCAAGTAGTTAAAATACTCTTGGCTTCGAATTCACAACATGTGAAGAAATATAAGATCATTGATGTTGCCGGCTTGCTCTAATAAGTAAGATAGAAAGTAACCACAAAGATTTTCAGAATGCAGTGGTAGAAGGACTGGAAAAGAGGTGGTAAAGGGAAGGAACGGGAGCAATCCATGTCTGGTGTGGATAGAGAAGGAAATAAAGATCCCATGATGTGTATAAACTAGCCAGGTAAAGGTTAAGTAAAATCAATCAAATATTCTAGAAAGAAGGAATGTGGGATCAAAAGGTTGAAGGTAAGACAATACAATCTTAGAACTCAAGTACTTCAGAATGGTTTGATGGGACAGGGTGCCTAGATAACGGTTTGAGAGAAAAGCTGAGCAGTGTAGATGGGATTTTCTATTAGAATGCAGAATTTAGACTTGACCCTGGGGTGACGAATAGACCCTAAAAGCAACTCCTTCCATAGTTACAAGGGGCAGGAGCAGAATAAGCAGTTAGGAGTCAACAGTTGAAGGCTGATTTGATACAGTGGTGGCTGAATCAGGGAACAGCAGTGGAAACTGAAACCTACACCAGCACTGTTTCCAGAACCCAGAGCCATTTATACTCCCTACCCACCCCAAATGCTTATCACGCTAGCTTCAACTATACAGTAGGGTATGTTTCAAACAGACAGGCGCTCCAGCTTGTTTGCAGTTCTTCACACAGCTGCTGGCACATGGACAGCGTTCCACGGATGCGTACTGATCAGAGTATACAGCTGCCCTTCTGACCTCCCTTAGCCCTGCTCTCCTAACAACTCTTGGGGATATGTGCACACTTTTAAGTACTAGGACTATTGAGTATCAGTCTCACAAACTATCTGTGCTGATTTTATGTGAAATTAACTTAAATATTGAACAGTAACTAAATATGATATTATTTTTGCCCATAAAGCTCATACGTAAGATACATTTTTAGACTTTCAAAGAAGTTAAGCTACAGTGAATAAAAGTTGTTCTGTTCCCCTTTAAGCTGTAAAATCATTTAACCAAGCATGTTTGGAAGATCTGTTATTCCCAAATTGTATCACTATTTGTATAAACTTCAGAATGTCCCTTTTAGGATTCTTTTTTAAAATCATGTGGATGTGTGTGTCTTAGTGTATGTATGTGCACATGGATGCAAATGCCCACAAGAAACAGAAGAGGGTACTGCATCCTCTGGAGTTGGAGTTAAAGGTGGTTGTGAACAGCCTCATGTGGAAGCTGGGGACCAAACTCAAGACTTCCACAAGAACAGTAAATTCTATTAACAGCTGAGCCAGTGCTTCATCCCCAAATTCCAGAATATTCTGAATACCAAAACATAATTAAATTGAATAGACTGAGTTCCCAAACTGTAGTGACTATAAAAGATGCTCTCACGTTTTTAGAGAACGTTTTAGACATTGTATATGTGAATGTTGATTGAATGAAAAGGAGCACACATTTAAAAGGTACCATACAGGGCAAAGCCGTCCCCAGTTAGTTCCTGGGGCAGCTGAGGATAGGGAACCTGAAATGATCCTATCCTATAGCCATACTGATGAATATTTTGCATATCACCATAG
>NC_022012.1:4011567-4013827 GCF_000317375.1 Microtus ochrogaster | reverse complement strand
AAAAAAAAAAATCTTTAAAAAAAAAAAAAGAGCACACATTTAAAAGGTACCATACAGGTGCAAAGCCGTATAGTGCTTTGTAAAAACAGAGGACTGACATTGCAGAAGAAAAGAATGCTACCAATATATGTGTAATTTTATTTATTTTTAGTTTTTAGAAGGAAAACAACTTTTGTTTCCTGCTGTAACAGATTTATTTCCCATTGAAATTTATACTTTGCCTGAAATGTCAACAGTGGTTTCTCAGTTTTGCAAAACCGACTTAAGTTACAGCTACCTGATATAAAAGGCTTTCACTAATTATTCTCAAGTTTGAATAACAATATCAGAATATTAAATACTCTATTATAATCCATGCCTCTATAACACTTAAATATTTTGTGAAGCAAAGATGTGGCTATATCGTCCCACATCTTCCATGATGTGACTGAACAAGCAAGTGTCTCTGTGCAATGTTGAGAACAAATATGGACTTTACTATTCCTGTCTCGATTACAGAGTGCCAATACTGAACAGAACCACTCAGCACTGAGGATATGTACTGAAAATGCAATGAAATATTATTGTGTCATGTGCAAATATCAGTATCTAGTGCAAACATCAGTGGTACAAATCAGTCATTCAACCTGACCTCTTGGTACAATCAAAATGATCCAGTGAGCATGGGACAAATGAAGCTGCTATTTGTATAATGGCATACATAATTCTATTTTTTTAATTAGCAAAAATGAATACTATTTGTATATATTTATGAAGTATAATATTACATTTTTAGTCGTGTAGAAATTGGACACTGATAGATTTAGGATGGTTAATACATCCATCTTCCAAACCTTTTATCATTTGTGTGCATGTGTGTGTGTGTGTGTGTGTGTGTGTGTGTGTGTGTGTGTATGCACACCCATGTCCACAAGTGGATGCCAGAGCAGAAGGCCAGAGTCTTCATTGATCATGTTCCACCATATTGTCTTGAGACAGGGTCTCTCACTGGACTGGAAGCTCACCGTTTTGGCAAGGCTGGCTAGCTGGATGGATCAGGGAGCCACCAGTCTCCTCTCTTGATGCTGAGGTTAGACTTTTCACGAGTGCTGGAGAGTAAAACTTGGTTCCTCAATGCCTGTAGAGCAAGCACTCTTCCCCCAGAGCCATCATCTCAGCCCCTTGGTGTTTGTTTATGCAACCCACACTCAAAATTCTCTCTTCTATTTTGAGACATGCCAGAACTTATTCCTAAAATCTAGTTATATCATTATCAACTTTCATATAAGGAGTGCACTCTAGAAGAGCAATAAAAAGTCGAGTAAACCCATAATCCAGCTGCACAACCATCCACAATTATTATAGATTACCAGGTGCTTCACAGAATCACCTCGCTGTGCTTTCATGGGACTGTCAGGGAGGTGGGTCTTCTTCCCAGCATGTCAGGGAGCATGTGAGGGATACGCCACACGATGTCACATGGCTGTTGTGTCAGTAGGAGAGAGGAATTCTGCAGGTCCAGTGCAGTCACACAGGACCTCACTGCAGTGTGCATTTGCTCTTGACCAATTGGTTGCTCCCCAGAGCATGATACATTTGCTGGCCACATAGGAGACTTTACAACTCTGGCACATGGTGTTCTATTATTCTTTCCACGGGTGTTTTGTTTGGGCTAAAAGAACAATACTGTACATTTTGAAATTCACTGATAAACTCCATGGAATTATTCATTTGACAAAAAGTTTTAATACAATAACTAAATAATTGCTGCTGTTATGTTTTCTTTGCAGTTTTGTTCAAATTCATACAGCATAGATCCATTATGAATTCTAAGAAAGTATATAAAATATTTGTCTGTTATGCTGCCTGTCTGTATCTTTAGCCAATGTATAATTCCATGTATAATGTTTTAAATTTGTATATTCTTCATTTTCTTAAAGTACATGTAATGAAAAAAAATCATTGGACATCTTGAGGTACTGACATTCAAACATGTTTACCATATGTGGGCTGAAAAAGGAAGTATATCAATACTAGGAAATGAAAACTTGTTCAGTTTTTTCTTTCAAATATAGATATTTCCAAAGAGTGTTGTCATATCTATCATCCTATAGGAGGAATCAGATTGCTACTTAGCCTTATTCTTAGCATACATTTAGCAGAAATCGTGTAACTATCGTCTTATTATTGCTGTAACGCTACTCATAATTAATCATGTGAATAAATATTCTTAGCTCAAACAGAATTTTAACTAGCTATAAGGTTCAATTTTTTTTTTTTT
>NC_022012.1:4007692-4011467 GCF_000317375.1 Microtus ochrogaster | reverse complement strand
CCTGCCTCTGCCTCCCGAGTGCTGGGATTAAAGGCGTGCGCCACCATGGCCCGGCTAAGGTTCAATTTTTAATTACTGGATTTAATATCTATTGTGTATGTGAATGGGTACACATGTTTCATGGCAACATGTAGGGGTCAGAGGACATCTTGTGGGAGTTGGTTTTCTCTTTGTGCTAAGTAGGTAGGTTCTAGGGATCGAACTCAAATCCTCAGACTTCATAGCTAGTGTTTCTACTTACTGAACCATCGTGCCAGCCCACAGATTAAAAAATTCTTACATACAAAGAAATCATTTCTCTTAAAAAGATATTATAAACCACTTGACATCCAGAATTATGAAATATTAATGATTCCCTGAAGTAATATATTCTGGGAAAGTTTGATTAATGAGTACACAGTCACTTTAGTAAGCTGGAGTATTAGTGGGCAGGTGTCATTTTCCTTCTCTTAGCACTAGACTGAACTGCAGCTGAAAGTAAGGACTGGCAAGTACCTTTTCTAAGAAACGAGACACTCATGTACTCTCATACTAGACTTAATCCAAAGCTGGAAAAAGTTCCATGCCTCAGTAAAAGTTTGGGAGGAAGAAAAGAGATAGGGGGAATTCACCGCCAACTGTGGGCTAATACATGTGTGGCATCCAGGAAGAAAGGAGACATGGAGAAAGCATTGTCTGGTGGAAACGCCAGGACAACATCCTGCTGAGGAGAGGCCTGCCTCAGAGCATTCTCCTAAGGGAACCGATAGATGCTCTAGTGTCATTACATGAATTAAATAACCTGAAAAAAAGCTTGATTGTGTGCTGAGAGGTCTTTCGTCCATCAACACAGCCTTCTGGTGCACAAGATGTTTTAAGCTGTGTGCAGTCCTAATTACTATTTCTCAATCAAGAGCAGTAAGTATCAAAAGAGGAAGCCGTCTTGCTCGTGTCTCATACAGGAACAAGAAGTTAGCAGCTATCCACAGGCCAAAGTATCTCTGTAGGATCCTTGGATCCAGGGAGGAGAATGTAAACCTGTGGGTGCCAAGACAATGGTGGTTTCCTCACACAGAAGCGAAAAGCACACCTCTCTTGGACAGATGTAGCTTTATTGTGTAGTGATATAGTCTATCTTGGCTAACGGATCAGTTCCACAGGTCACCTCGAAAGACAGCAGCCAAACTCAGGCCATATTCAAAAAGCAAATAAAACTGATGTTGTGTCTTTCCTATAATAAAAAATTGAAATAATATGAATAGTTATAACTATATGCAATTACAAATGAATGATACTTATCAAAAATTGAAAAGCCTGTATTATGAAGTTAAAAAAGAAATGTATTCCTGAATGAAACATAAAAGAAATCTGAAAGGTATAGACCAATTATGCCACTTTAAAGGCCAAAAAATAAATTTTGAAGGTCTTTACAGCTATTCATATTATGTTATCTTTATGACTGATGAATTTTTATATAAACAATTATAAATGATGAAAAATGAAAATGAAAAGTAAGTATAAAGATGTTGAAAGGCTTTAACATAAGAAATAAAACTGGAAGAAACCATGAGATTATTTTGTGATCTTTGCTTACAAGCTCTGATAGGATTTGAAAAATATGAACCCTTTAAAAATTTATAAGTTTTGTTTCATTAAAAAATGGAAACTTCTAGCCAAGCATGGTGGTGTACTTTTCTAGTCCCAGAACTCAGGAGGCAGAGGAAGGTCAATCTCTGTCAGCTGGATGGGCTGACACTATGGGCTATATAGTGAGAATCTGTCTCAAAAAAAAAAAAATAGAACCCTCTGCTCTTTGACAAACACGCAAGAAGATGAAAACAAACAGAACAAAACAAAACACTACAGAGAAAATATTTACAAATCATTTCCCCAGTAATGAGCTTCTCCACAGATTACAAAAAGAGCTCAATAAAACAGAGAGCATAGTAGATAGCATAAGATTAAAATCTAAATACGCAGGGACGGTTCACCAATTAAGAGGACTGGTTGTTCTCCCAGAGGACCCAGGTTTGATTCCCAGCACGTGGTGGTGCACAGCTCTCTCTAACTCCATTTCTGGGGTGTCTGACACTCTCTGCTGGCCTCAGGGTACATGAGACACAGCCGTGGAGCACACACAAGCATGCAGCCAAGCATTCATACACATAAAATAAAAATAAATCTCTAAAAAGAAATAAATTTTCAAGTGTCCCATACATGCACAGAAAGAGCCTCAACATAATTAGTCATCAAGTGATTAATTAAAAGTCCTTACTATGCCAATCTGATGAAATAGCGTACTACCTAGAGCTCACAGGCTGGTGGGATGCAAAATGGTCTAGGCACTATGGAAAGTACATTTATAATTTATTATATAGCTAAAAGCACATGTACCTTTTGACACACCTGGTTTTTTTCTTTTGTTTTGTTTTTGGTTTTTGAGACAAGGTTTCTCTGTGTTGCTTTGGAGACTGTCCTGGAACTAGCTTTTGTAGACCAGGCTGGCTTCAAACTCAGAGATTCTCCTGCCCCTGCCTCCCAAGTGCTGGGATTAAAGGCGTGCGCCACCACCGCCCAGTGACATATCAGTCTTACTCCATGAGAAATGAAAGCAAGTTTGATTAGTAAATTGAGCACTAGTTGGTGTGTGTGCTTGTTTGTTCGTTTGTTTTACTTTCTCAGGGACATCTTGGGAACACCATGCACCCATTCCGCTCTGTAAAAAGGCCTGTCAGGAATTCACTTTGTGAGGACCACCTACATACACATCCAAGTATGGGACTCCCATAAGTCACTCTCAGAACAGCTCTCACTTGGTCTTTACATGGTATGCACATGTCCATAGTAATTGAAACAAAAGAAGCATCTGTTTGTGGGAGTGCACAGACCTGTTTTAAGCTTGTTTTCTTGGATCTGTTTGCGTACTTAAGTCTTTTAACTTGCAATCCAATGCTCAGCTAAGCATACAATGGAATCTCCTAAAGTAACTAAAAACATTGTATAAAACATTCTCTCAGTTCAATCTTAGCACATTATGACCAGACGTTTGCCTCACTGCTTAAAGAAAGTTCTAGACAAACGATGGAGGCTTTATCATTTTTTCTTCCTTTTTCTGTGACATCTCTTCATTTTGCATTTTCAAAGGAACATGGAGATTTCTGAGTAGTAATGTATTAAATAAATCCCGATACAATGTGATTATTGTTTGACCCAGATATCTGAGTTTGAATCCCACCTTCTCCACTTAGCATCTGGAGACCCAAATGTACTCCTTAGCCTTTGTGACTCTCGGCTTCTTAACTGACGAGATGAAGATAATAACACCCATTTGTAAAACTGACCTGAGATTAAGACAAGATACATCCACAGCAACCATCATGTTCCTGGGAAGCAAAAGATTTTGACAAAAAGTTTAGTATGGCTGTAGGAAAACGTTTGATTCAATTCAGTGTCTATTAGGGTATTTTATAAACAAGTTATTTCCCATTCAGAAATAGAGAGGAACATATTCCGTTAAAAGAAATTAGGAAATGGAGTTACCAATGGGAACTGAGAAAGTCTTTGAATGAAAAGAACAAGTTATTCAGACTTGTCCTGCAGGGGGCACTCAGGATGGAGCTTCTGTAGGACAGAGGATAAAGGATGGACAGCAAAACACACAGCAGAGTTTTGTGCATGGTGTCCAAATGGATTAAAGACCTCACTATCAGTCAGAACACATTGAACCTAATAGAAGAGAAAGTGGGAAGTACCCTACAACAGATGGGCACAGGAGATTGCTTCCTATGTGTAACCC
>NC_022012.1:4002315-4005877 GCF_000317375.1 Microtus ochrogaster | reverse complement strand
AGAAATCAATATCATGAAATATATATTTGATTTAAATTAATTATTTAAATTTTCTGCCAAATATTATTTAGAGTGCTATATATCATGTAGGTGCATGAGAATTTATTTAACCAATAAAATTCAAATGACATTTAAAAAAAAACACACAGCAGAGTAGAATGAACTGGGAGGCTACACCTGCACATTTTATGTACAGCAAGGATATTGCTACAGGCCTCTAGATAAAGAATAGAGCTTTCAATAAACACTGCTGAGAAAATTGGTTTTCTTTATTGAAAAAAATCAAAATTTTACACCTAATAAACCAAAAAAAAATCAGGCATAAAAACTGCTTAAATGAGAAAGGCAAAACATCAAGATTCTGGAAAACAATATCGAGAAAATAAATCATACCTCTGAGCGGGGAAAGAAAGAACTACTTCACATCTCAGAGCAGGGGAGAGTTATTTCACAAGACACACACAAAACATCAGCTAGAGGGGTTGAAATCATAAAATTGGGTGGGCTACACTTATAAGTTTCTTTGTGTTTTGTTTTCTGTCACTGTCACCCTGGTTGGCTCGAGTTTCTCTGTCTACAAAAGGCTGATCTCAGACTCCTGCTTGCCTCTGCTTCCTGGGTGCTCACATTTAGTATGTTTTTAAACATACATACTAAATGTAAATAAAGTAAAGCCACAGATTAGAGACCATAACTGCAACACCAAATATACAAAAGCTTATAATGTAAAAAGGAGTCCAAAGAGGGCAGGATTAAAACAGCAGGTAGAGACAGCGGGTGGGGTAGGGAAGAAGGACAGGTACTAGAGCAGAGAGGTAAAAGTTAGATCGGCTTTTTTATTCCTATTTTTATATGTACATATATATGCTTGTGTATGTATGTATTTTATTTGTGTCTGTGTTTGTGTGTGTGTGTGTCACAGCATTTGTGTGGATGTCAAAGACAGTTTGCACGACTCTGTTCCCTCCTTCAACTATATGAATGCCCCAAATGGAATTTAGGTCATCAGACTTAGTGGCAAATACCCTTAACCTGCTGACCTATCTTGCCTGCCCTAGTCAGTGTTTTTCATTTTTTGTCTACAGATTATCAAATGGACAAGTATGTGGGAAACATGTTCAAACTCTTTAATAAATAAAATTAAACCCAAAATTTGGTAGCAAGATATTTATCCGAGGTTTGAAAATACTGACATGCAAAAAACAGTATCTTTAATAGGTCAAGCTGTATTCCTTACTTCCAAAAGTGACACACTGAAGTCCTAACTAGTGTCATTAAATATGATCGTATATGGAACAGAATCCTGACAGAAGTCATCAATCAAAGGTGAAGTTACTAGAATGGGCTCTAATCCAAGAGGAGCTCGAACTTAAAGATACCTGCAAAGAGAAGACATCCCTGAGGAGAAATTAAGACTGCTAATACCACAGGGTCAGATCGGTAGCATTCAGAACTTGAAGGTAAGAGAGTACTGTTGCAGAAGACAGAGAGTTTGGGATGCCTTGTTTCAGACTTTGTGCAGGGGTCCACCAGGCGATGCTCGGGTCCTGTGGGGTAGGAGGAGGAGGCCACTTGTTGATTCCTGGCTGCCCTGGTTAGCTTAGTCCCGAAATAACCACACAGAAACCATATTAATTAAATCACTGCTTGGCTCATTAGCTCTAGCTTCTTATTGGCTAACTCTTATTCTAATTTAACCCATTTCTATTAATCTGTATATCGCCACATGGCAGTGGCTTACCAGCAAAGATTTGGCATGTCTGATCTGACAGCTCCATGGTGTCTCTCCGGCCCCGCCCATCTTTCTCCCAGCATTCAGTTCTGTCTTCCCTGCCTACCTAAGTTCTGCCCTATCAACAGGCCAAGGCAGTTTCTCTATTCATTTATGATAATCACAGCACACAGAGGGGACTCCCACATGACTGTGGGGTGGGATACACACTGGAAAACAGCTTTAAAGCTCAGTTTCGCATTATCTGGTAAAGCTCTGTGTACAAGAACTAACAGTCCTCTTAGATGTCCAGCTGACAGCCTGGATATGAAATAAAACTTGTCAAGGTAAAGTTATATTAATTAGTCCCCTCCTATGTGCAATAGACTCAAATCAAATACTACAATCAGGTATTTGAAGCATGTTTATCACAATTATATGAAGTTTGTGTATTTATGCATGCATGAGAGAGAAAGAAAAAACATAGGTAGATATGGGTGTACATGTGGACATTTTTGCACAAGTGTGTAGAAGTCAGAAGACAACTTTTGGTGCCATTTCTCAGGTGCCTTCTATAAGGCCTGGGACTTTACCTCATAGGCCAAACTAACTTATAAAGATCTGCCTGTCTCTGCTTCCTGTCACTCTATGGCTGATTTGCAAGTGTGTAGCACTGTGACTAGAGTCGTACCCGGGTTTGGATATCAGGATCAAGTTTTCAAGCTTGTGAAGCAAAGTACTGACTGAACATTTTTACACTGCATGTACATGTATGCACACGTGTATAAAAGCCAAATAAAACCTCCAGTGTCATCCTTGAGAATACTGTTCTCCCTTCATCAGATAGGCAAGTCTGACTGAACAGTTAGCCTGGGCATCCTCTTGTCTCTTCCTCCCTGCACTGGCATTGGAAGCATGCTACCACAGAAGACATTTTTAAAGCATGGTTTCTGCAGGTCAAACTCAGTCCCCACATTGACTTCATTAACTGTGCCATATCTCCAGACTCTCTGAATTTCTAATAAACTTAAATAACTTACAATGTGACTTCATAACACCTAAAAATAGCATACACCATGTCACGCAGGTAAGAACATCCATAGCAGAACTGACATAGTAGTTTAAACCTAGAAATAACACCACTACCTATTATCATAGAATGCATCAAACAGTTATGGAGTCTTCCTGGAATAAAAAACTACACAGTCAGGAAAAGGAATGAGCACATAAAGTTGATGAATCTCAAAAATTATCACAAGAGCACACTAGGCACGGCATGGAATAATGCAAGTAGCCCAATGCATTTTCAGAAAGTCCAAACACAGGAAAAATATAGAGTGCCAAACGCTAAGAAAAAAACAAAGATGATCACAACAAGAATTAGGTTAGGAAGAGGCTCCTGGGTATTGCCTGGAATTCTCTTGATGTTAATAATTCTAAACTTTACATATATTTTTCCTTTTATTGAAAATAGAGTTTTCTATCACATAATGTATCGTGATTATGTTTTTTCCTCCGTCTGCTCCTCCTAGTTTCTTTCTGCCTCCTCTCCCATCCGGATCTACTCCCTTTCAGTATCTCCTTAACAAAAACAAACAGTCTTCTAGAAGATAATAATAAATATAATAAGACAAGACAAAAACTAACACATTGGAATTAAACAAAACGAACCAACAGAATGAAAAGAACCTGAGAGAAGGCACAAGAAAAAGAAACCCCCTCCTTTGCACACAATGAAATCCCATAGAAATACTAAACTGAAAGCTATAATGTATACACAAAGATCCTAGTGCAGATCAGTGCAGGTCCTGCGCATGCTGCCTCGTCCTCTGCGCATGCTGCCTCAGTCTC
>NC_022012.1:4001154-4001793 GCF_000317375.1 Microtus ochrogaster | reverse complement strand
CATGCTGCCTCAGTCTCTGTGCATGCTGCCTCAGTCTCTGCGCATGCTGCCTCAGTCTCTGTGCATGCTGCCTCAGTCTCTGTGCATGCTGCCTCGTCCTCTGTGCATGCTGCCTCAGTCTCTGTGCATTCTGCCTCGTCCTCTGTGCATGCTGCCTCAGTCTCTGCGAGTGCTGCCTCAGTCTCTGTGCATGCTGCCTCATGCACAGAGTTCATACGAGCTTTGCTCTTGTTGATTTAGGGGGCCTTGTTTTCTTAATGTTCTCAATCCCCTCTGGCTCTTACATTCTTTCTGTAAGGTTCTCTAAGTCCTGGGGTTGGGCGGGATTGAGAGAGCATCCCATTTAGGGCTGAGGGTTCCAGGACCTCCTACTCTCTGGCTTGGGTCTCTGAATTTCTTGCCATCTATTGTAGCAGGAAATTTCTCTGCTTCTGGGTGGAAAAGACGCTGATCTATGAGGAGAGCACATTGCCATTGGGGTTCATTTTATTGCTACTTTTGCTGTTATTTTTGTTTTGTTTTTAGAACAGTAGTTTTTGCTCCTGGGAGGCACTCTAGGTTCAAGTCTCTTGCCAACCCTAAGGTGGCTCCCTTAACTAAGAATTGTGCTTCCGTGCTCCCCTATCCAACCTTCCTTTA
>NC_022012.1:3995282-4000239 GCF_000317375.1 Microtus ochrogaster | reverse complement strand
GAGGGGGAGAAGGGTGGGAGGAGGGGGGAAGGGTGGGAGGAGGGGGAAACTTGTTTTTTTTTTTCCTTTTCTCAATAAAAAAAAAAGAATTTAAAAAAAAAAAAAGAACAGTAGTTTTTGGTTTGACCCTAGGTCTCTGGGCTATGTAGTCTTGAGTTCTTGGCCATTCAAGCAGTGTTGGGTATGGGTACCATCTCATAGTACCTTTTACTCCTATAAGATTTTTGCTATGATTGCACCAGCATGTTTTGCCCGCAGGACACCAATAAAGATTTAAAATTCATGGCTGTGTTGGTGTTTACATTTCTCCTTTGGTAGCATGCAGAGTGACTTTCTGTATCCAAAACACTGGCATGTAAGGGTGAAGGCTCTCTGTAGACACTAGTTGGACTTCTCCATGTCCAATGAGTTGTGTAGGTGTTGTCTTCAGCAGTTTGTAGTGAGCAACCTATAGTCTTGGCAACAGCCTAGTTTATTTGGGAATTTCCACAAGGCACTTTTGGGCAACAGCTCAATTAGATATAACCCAATCCCAGTACCCAAATCCTTATGTGGTGACAAGAGATTTCCAGTCTCCCCATTATTTGGTGATTTCATTTTAATTGCCTTCATATATGTATATTTTTACGAAGATTCTACTGTATTTAGGTTTCCTTACTACCCATAAAATGGCCCTTAATTTTATCTGTTTCTCATTGTATTCTCTCCCTTGTCCTCTTCCCTCTTCCACTGTCCCCTTCCCCTCCTGATTTGATCCTTTGATTCCTGTGTCTCCAATCCATCTATAACTATCTATTCTATTTTCTTTCCTACCAAGTCTATCTGTCCCACCTAATCCTTTACTGTATACCTAATCTCTGTGGTTATATAAATTGTAGCCTGTTTATCATTGACTTATCTGCTAATACCATACCATATTTGTGTTTCTGGGTCTGGGATACAACACTTAAAAAGATTTTTTTCTAGTTTCATCAGTTTACCTGTATATTTCATTATTTAATTTTTAAAAGTTGAGGAAATATTCCATTGTGTAAATGAACCACACTTTCTTTATTCATTCATCTGTTAAGGAAATCTAGACGGTTTCCAATTTCTGGCTATTATTACTACAGCAGCAATGAACATATTTGAGCTAATGTCTTTGTGGTAGGTTGAAGCATCCCTTGGGTATATGCCCAAGAGTGGTACAGTTGAATCTTGAAGCAGATCTATTCCAGTCTTACTGAAAAACCACCATATTGATTTCCATAATGGCTGTGCAAGATTGCACTCCTTCCAGCAATGATGAGTGCTAACCGTATACGATATCCTTGTCAGCATGAGCTGTCACTTGCTTTTGATCTTAGCCATTCTGACAAGAGCAAGATAAAATCTGAAAGTAGTTTTTATTTGCACTTCCCTGGTAACATCTAAGGATGTTGAACGTTCATTTAAATGTTTCTCAGCCATTTGAGTTTACTCTTTTGAAAATTCTATCTGTATCCCAAGTTTTCTGAGTTCTTTATATTTTGGATATTAACCCTCTGCCAGATAGTTTATTGCACATGTGTGAGTGTGTTGTCTCACAATAAAAAATGAGAACAAAACTGTAGATTTAATCATTAATCTAAGGAATTCGTTAAGTTTAAGTAATTAACATCACTTTTCTTTCAAATGTATAAGATCAAAAAATGGAAAATTAGTCAACTATTGTCAGTAGTAATTAGATATTTATCTTCTTTTCTGTGTTGGAGTTCCTCAATTTAAAGGCCCATCACATAAGACCAGTACAAGAAGTCCTTACAACTGACCCTGCTGATCAGACACTGTTAACCAGAGTCCCATTTATAGAATGCACTCACTGACATTTTACTGTGGCTATGTTCTTCTCTCTCCACTGTGTGTACTCATTAATGGGATTTAAATAGAAAATGAGAATTACTGAGTCTATGAGAAGTCATATTTATAGTTCAGGAAGATAACAAGGAAGTGTCTACAAAGAAAATAATTATTATTTAATTAGGATGGATATAGCCGTAAAAGATGAAAAATCAAAATCTAGAAAATTCATGCACTTAGCTGCTTTGAAAGAGTTTTTAATTTCTCTTCCTTAATTTAATTTCTCATACGCAATCAAAAGACTGAAAATTTTACACAATCAAAAGATTGATTGTCTAAATCAAAGATGGTGTGACTGAGTGTGGTTGGTGAGAGACAGATTTTTTTAAAAATCAGAATGCAGCAACCTCAGTGGAAGTCTGAAACACAGTTTGCTACAGTGCAGAGAGGGTCAGGAGGTGAGTGACGAGTCATCAGGCAGGACAACCCCATTCTCTAGGCCCTCTATAGTGGGGCAAAACCCCAGGCCCCTTTCCCACCTGCCTCAGCTTCTCTAGCCAGGCAGGAGAGATCTCTACAGGTAGGCTGCCCCAATACCTACCCCATCCACTGGAACTTGCAAGCTGCAAGACCCATTCCACCCCAAACTCACTTATCCTCTTTGGAACACAGCTTGATACAATACAGGGAGGACCAAGAGGTGAGTAGCCACCAAGCCTGTAGGACACCCCACTCTCTAGGCCCTCCATAGTGGGGCAAAACCCCAGCCTCTCCCCCACCTACCTCAGAACTAGCCAGCCAGCAGGAGAGTTTCCTGGAGGTAGGCTGCCCCAATATCCTGCCCATTCACCAGACCCTGCAAGCTACAAGTCCCACTCCACCCCCAAACTCACCTATCTTCCTGCATTCTCAGTGGAACTCTGAAACACAGCCTGATATGATACAGAGAGGACCAAGAGTGTAGTGACCAATCACCTGGCAGAAAACCTCACTCTCTAGGCCCTCTGTAGTGGTACAAAACTCCAAGCCTCTCCCTCACCTACCTCCAGTTTTCTAGCCAGTCAGCAGATGAGTTTCCTGCAGAGAAGACCAAGAGAGGAATTTCAAAGCACAAGCTATGACTGCAAAGAGCAGACCAAGAGAGCAAACCAGGAGAGCAGACCAAGAGAGCAGGCTAAGAGAGACCTCAATGGTTCCCTGAGACACAGACATTGACAGTACAAAGTAGACCAAGAACAGTTCCCAAATGAGCAGACAGCCACTGCAAGGATTGGACCAAGATGCAAAGACACTGGCAGCATATATTGAAGGAAGAGATGGGTAGGCATCAGTGCAATAATTTGTCCAACAATCTAAAAAGCAACAAGATAACATCAGAACCCAGTGGTCACACAACAGGAAGACTTGATTATCTTAACCCAGAAGAAGCAGAAGAAAACTATTTTAAGCAAAACTTTATGAAGATGATGGAGACCTTTTAAGAGGAAATGAAAAATTCCCTTAAAGAAATGGAGAAAAAGACAAACAAAAATTGAAAGAAATTAATAAATCTCTCAAAGAAACCCAAGAAAAAAATCAAACAGGTGAATCAAACAGTTCAAGACTTGAAGACTAAAATAGAGGTAATAAAATAAACACAAACCAAGTGAATTCTGGATAGGGAAAATCTGGGTAAACATGCAGAAACTATAGAGGCAAGTATAACCAACAGAATATGAGAGAATCTCAGGTGTTGAAGATACTATAGAGTAATGTGATTCATTGGTCAAAGAAAATCTTAAGTCTAACAAATTTTTAACATAAAACATCCAGGAAATCTCAGACACCACAAAAAGAGCAAACCTAAGAATAATAGGAATCGAAGAAGGAGAAGAGCTGCAGCTCAAAGGCACAGAAAATAAATTCAACAAAATCACAGAAGAAAACTTTCCCAACCGTAAGAAGGATATCCCTTTGAAGGTACAAGAAGCTTACAGAAAACTAAAAATACTGAACCAAAAAAAAAAAAGTATCCTCACCATAAAATAACCAAAATGCAAAAACATACAGAATAAAGAAAGAATATAAAAAGCTGCGAAGGAAAAATATCAAGTAACATATAAAGGTAGACATATCAGAATTAGGCCTGACTTCTCAATGAAAACCATGAAAGCCAGAAGGTCCTGGGAAGATGTGTTGAAGACACTAAAAGACCACTGGTGCAAGATCAGGCTACTATACCCAGCAAAGCTTTCAATCACCATCGATGGAGAAAACAAGATATTCCATGACAAAACCAAATTTAAACAATACATAGCTACAAACCCAGGCCTACAAAGAAAAACCCCAACCCAAGGAAGCTAACTGTACCCAAAAAATATAGGCAACAGAAAATTTCCCACAAGTAAAACCCAAAGAAGGGAAACACACAAACACTACCACCAGAAAAATAGCAGAAATTAATAATCACTGGTTATTAATATCTCTTAATATCAATGGACTCAATTCACCTATAAAAAGACACAGGCTAAGAGAATGGATACAAAAACAGGATCCAGTCTTGTGTTGTACACAAGAAACACACCTCAACTTCAAAGACAGACATTACCTCAGAGTTAAAGTTTGGTAAAAGTTTTTCCAATTAAATGGATCTAAGAAGTGGGTGTAGCTATCCTAATAGCTAACAAAATAGATTTCAAACTAAAATCAATCAGAAGAGGACACGTTATAATTTTAACAGGAACAATTCATCAAGATGAAGTCTCAATCCTGAACATTTACGACCCTAATACAAAAGCATCCACATATGTAAAACAAACATTACTAAAACTTAAATCACACATCAAAACCCACACACTAATAGTAGGAGACTTCAACACTCCACCTTCACCAGTGGATAGGTCAACCAGTGGAGACGTAAGTCACAAGCAATGCCACACCAGTTTGGAATTATGATTAATAGGATGGTATTTATTTAAAGGGGAAAAACTTACAGATCACAGCCCTCTGCACAATCAGGAAGGGAGTCTAGTCACCAGCGGAGCAGGAAGAGAGAGAGCGAGGAGAGGGAAGTCGCTGCTTTTTTAAAGGGAGAGAGACCATGTCCCAATGGGCTGGTATCTCAGCAGCTATAGGCTGGAGGAGCGGGAGGACCTCCCGC
>NC_022012.1:3961316-3993309 GCF_000317375.1 Microtus ochrogaster | reverse complement strand
GGGAGGCAGAGGCAGGTGGATCTCTGTGAGTTCGAGACCAGCCTGGTCTACAGAGCTAGTTCCAAAACCACCATAGAGAAACCCTGTCTTGGAAAAAAAGAAAAAGAAATAAGAGAACTAACAGATGTCATGACTCAAAAGGACTTAATAGACATCTATAAAACATTCCACTCAAACACAAAAGAATATAGTTTCTTCTCAGCATCTCATGCAACCTTTTCTAAAATTGATCGCAAACTCAGTAATAAAGCAAAACTCCACAGATATAAATATTGGAGTAACCCTTTGTATCTTATCGGATCACCATGGTTTAAAGTTATAATTTAACAACACTACACTCAGAAAGCCTACAAACTCATGGAAATTGAACAGTGAACTATTTAACCACCCCTGGGTCAATGAAAAAATAAAGAAATAACTAAAGACTTCCTAGAATTCAATGAAAATAAAGGCACAACATACCCAAACCTATGGGACACTATGAAAGCAGTGCTAGGAGGGAAGTTCATAGCACTACGTGCCTACATAAAGAAAGTGGAGAAAGCTCACACTAGTGACTTAACAGCACACCTGAAAGCTCTATAGCAAAAAAAAAAAAGAGGGCTGAAATCAATAAAATAAAAACAAAGAAAATAATACAAAGAATCAATGAGACAAAGAGCTGGTTCTTTAAGAAAATCAACAAGATAGACAAACCCTTATCCAACTTAATCAAAATGCAGAGAGAGAACATCCAAATAAACAAAATCAGAAATGAAAATGGGAACATAACAACAGACACTGAGGAAATCCAGAGGCTCACTAGATCATACTATAAAATCCTATACTCCACAAACTGGAAAATGTAAAAGAAATGGACAATTTTCTGGATAGATACCATATACCAAAATTAAATCAAGACCAGATAAGCAATTTAAGTAGACCTATAACTGCAAGGAAATAGAAGCTGTCATCAAAAGCCTCCAAACCAAAAAAAGCCCAGAACAGGATAGCTTTAATGCAGAACTCTACCAGAAAGTCCAAGAAGAGTGAGTACCAATACTCCTCAAAATGTTCCACATAATAGAAACAGAAGAATCATTTCCAAACTCTTTTTATGAGGCCACAGTTACCCTGATACCAAAACCACACAAAGACTCAATCAAAAAAGAGAATTACAGACCAATCTCACCATGAACATAGATGCAAAAATACTGAATAAAATACTGGCAAACTGAATCCAAGAACACATCAAAAAAATCATCCATCATGACCAAGTAGGCTTCATCCCAGAGATGAAGGGCTGGTTCAACATACAAAAATCAATCAATGTAATCCACCATATAAATAAACTGAAAGAAAATAAACATATGATCATCTCATTAGGTGCTGAAAAAGCATTCCACAAAATTCAACACCCCTTTATGATAAAGGTCTTGGAGAGATCAGGGATACAAGGAACATATCTAAACATAATAAAAGCAATATACAGCAAGCCGACAGCCAACATCAAATTAAATGGAGAGAAACTCAAAGAAATTACACTAAAATCAGGAACAAGACAAGGCTGACCACTCTCTCCATATCTATTAAACATAGTCTTTGAAATTCTGGCTATTAGCAAAAAGACAATAAAAGGAGATCAAGGGGATTAAAATTGGAAAGGAACAAGTCAAACCTTCATTATTTGCAGATGATATGATAGTGTATATGTAAGTGATTCCAAAAACTCTACTAAAGAACTCCTACAGCTGATAAATACCTTCAGTAATGTGGCAGGATACAAGATCAACTCAAATAATCAGAAGTCCTCCTATACTCAAATGATAAAGAAGCTGGGAAAAAAATCAGAGAAACATCATCCTTCACAATAGCCACAAATAACATAAAATATCTTGGGGTAACACTAACCAAAGAAGTGAAAGAACACTAACCTATTTGACAAGAACTTTAAGTCTTTGAAGAAAGAAATTAAAAAAGATACCAGAAAATGGAAAGATCTCCCATGCTCTTGGACAGGTAGAATCAACATAATAAAAATGTCAATCTTCCAAAAGCAATCTATAGATTGAATGCAACACACTCATCAAATCAAAATTCATCAAAATCCCAACATAATTCATCACAGACCTTGAAAGAACAATAATCAACTTCATATGGAAAAGCAAAAAACCCAGGATAACCAAAATAATCCTGTACAATAAAGGAACTTCTGGAGACCTCACCACCCCTGACATCAAGCTCTATTACAGAGCTACAGTACTGAAAACAGCTTGGTATTGGCATAAAAACAGAGAGTTTGACCAATGGAATAGAATGGAAGACCCAGATATTAATCCATGCACCTATGAAGACCTAATTTTTATCAAAGAAGCTAAAATTATACAATGGAAAAAAGAAAGCATCTTCAACAAATGGTGGTGGCATAACTGGATGTAGAAGAATGAAAATAGATCCATATCTATCCCCATGCACAAAACTCAAGTCCAAATGGATTAAAGATTTCAATATAAATCTGACCACACTGAACTTGATAGAAGAGAAATTGGGAAGTAGCTTTCAATGCATAGGCACAGGAGACCACTTTCTAAATATAACACCAGTAGCACAGACACTGAGATCAGCAATCAAATTAAATGAGACCTCTTAAAACTAAGAAGCTTCTGTAAAGCAAAGCACACAGTCAATAAGGCAAAAATGCAGCCCACTGAATGTTAAAAGAGCTTCACCAACCCCACATCAGACAATGGACTGATCTCCAAAATATATAAAGAGCTCAAAAAATTAGATATTGAAATTCCAAATAACCTAGTTAAAATGGGTGTAGAACTAAACAGAGAATTCTCAACAGAAGAATCTCAAATGGCCAAAAGGCACTTAAGGAAATGTTGAACATCCTTAGCCATCAAAGAAATGCAAATCAAAACAATTCTGAGATACCATTTTATACCTGCCAGAATGGTCAGGATCAAAAACACCAATGAGAGCTTATGCTAGAAAGGATGTGCATTAAGAGAAACACTCATAGGAATGCTGGTGGGAATGCAAACTTGTACCACCACTTTGGAAATCAGTATGGCAGTTTCTCAGAAAATTGGGAATCAACCAACCTCAGGATCTTGGGCATACACCCAAAAGATGCTCAGTCATACTAGAAAGACATTTGTTTGAATATGTTTACAGCAGTATTATTTGTAATAGCCAGAACCTGGAAACAACCTAGATGCCCCTCAACCAAAGAATGGATAAAGAAAATGTGGGGCGAGTGTGGCAGGTTAAAGGGGTTAGTGAGGTTCTGGAAATGAGAAGGCCAGAGTCTGTCCCTGTGGAGAGCCACGCGCCACCCCTGCAGCCTGACTTCTTCCTGGTCTCTGTCCTCCCCTGGGGCAAGAGAGGTCAAACAAGCTGTTTGGGTGGGAAAAGAGAAGGGATGGAGGAAGTTGACAGAGATGAGCAAAGCAGGTAGGGGCGGGGGCTGACCAGGAACCCAGCTTTCTGCTCAGTACCCAGGCATCCAGCCCCCAGCTCACCCCTCACTTCTTCCAGCCCCCATTCCCCTCAGGAACCCAGGGTTCCGGTCCTCCTTCCAAATTCCAGCCACCCCTCCCCCATCAGTATCTCTTCCCAAGACCAGGGATGGAGGCTGAAAGACCCCAGGAAAAAGAGGAAGGTGAGCAGGGTTCCCCAAAAGATGATCAGGGCTGGCCTCCTGTGAACTCCACCACTGGGCCTTGGCGATCTGCTCCTCCCTCCCCTCCTCTTCAGGAACCTGCCACACAGCCCTAGGCCCCCCGTCAGGCTCCCTGCTCTCCCTGCAGACAAAGCTCCCTCTCTATCTGGTGGCTGAGGCCCAGTCCCGCCGCCTAGAGGATCAGAGGGCCACCTTCCACACTCCTCAGGTCCCCCCAAGCCTAGCCCCAACCCCACCCCGAATTCTCGAGGACAAAGAACAGCTCTACAGCACCATCCTTAGTCACCAGTGCCATCGAATGGAAGCCCAATGGTCAGAGCCGCCACCCCATGCCCACCCCACCCACCTCCGCCCTCCAGGTGACAGGAGCTCCTGAAGCTGCTACTGAGCTTTCAGGGTGGAGGTCGAATGGAGGAGCAGAGATCCCGGCCCCCTCCACACACCTGCTGAGACCTGAACTCCCAACCAGCCCTTCTCTCTAGGACTCAAAGCTGGGCCACCTGGCAGGCATGTCTTCAACTCTGTGTGGCAGGGGCACCAGAAACCAGAAACTGAAGACCCGGCAGTATTCAACACCCACTTCTCCAGGGAACTGGATTTGGGACAAGTACTCTAACCTTGAATATAAGCAAGGTAGCGTGGACCTAGCTCCCTAAGACAGGTAAGAGTCTCTGTCCTGAGCTGTCAAACTACTAAACAGGGTGTGAGGGCTGAGGCCTGCCCCTTTCTGCCTAGTAAGAAAAAAAGAAAAAGATTAAGACAACTGTCTGCCACTAGCACCCCAAGTCCGAAGGCAGAGGGGCCCAGAGGCCTTAGGGAACCTTAGCCCCGCCCACCCCGCCCCCTGCTGCTGAGTCTTTCTGATGTTTTGGTTGTATGAATAAATATAATTCCCCTCTGGAATATGTGGGGCATTTACACATTAGAGTACTACTTGGCAGTAAAAAAAACAATGACATCGTGAAATTTGCATCCAAATGGATTAAACAAGAAAATACCATCCTGAGTGAGGCACCCCAGACCCAAAAGGATGAATATGGTATGTACTCACTCATAAGTGAATACTAGCTATAAACAAAGGATACTGAGCCTATAGCTCATGCCTAGAGAAACTAAGTAACAAAGTAAACCCTAAGAAAAACATATATAGATCCTCCTGAAAAGTCGAAATAGACAAGATTGCCTGACAAAATTGGAAACATGGGGGTGGGTGAAAAGGGAGGGTGGAAGAGAAAGAGAAGGGGGGAAGAATAGGGGTGAGAAGAACTTGAGGGGACACGGTAGTCGGGATGGAGGAAAGACAGAGATGAAAGCAAGGAAAAAGATATCTTGATTGAGGGAGCCATTATGGGGCTTGCAAGACACCTGGCTCTAGAGAGATTCCTGGGAATCCACAAAGATGACCCCAGATAAGACCCTAAGCAATAGAGGAGAGGGTGTCTGAACCGGCCTTGCTCTGTAGTCAGACTGATGAATATCTTAAATATCACCATGGAACTTTCATCTAGCAACTGATGGAAACAGAGGCAGAGACCTGCATTGGAGCACTGGACTGAGCTCCCAAAGTTCAGCTGAAGAGTGGGAGGAGTGAACATAGATGCAAAAATACTGACTAAAATACTGGCAAACTGAATCCAAGAACACCTCAAAAAAATCTGAGCAAAGAGGTCAAAACCTTGATGGGGACATCCACTGAAAAAGTTTACCTGAGCTCACCAACTCCAGCCAGACTGGTAAGGAAAAAGATCTGTCAAAATTAGTCTCTCTGAATGTGGTTGACAGTTGCATGGCTGGGGCAGACTGAAAGGACACTGGCAGTGACACCAAGATTTATCCCTACTGCTTGCCCTGGCTTTTGGGGCGCCTGTTCTCTTTGGAGGGATACCTTGCTCAGTCTAGATATCGTAGGGAGGGCCTTAGACCTTCCCCAAAGCAATGTCCCTTACCCTCTCTGTGAAGTGGGTGGGGGTGGGATGAGAAGATAAGTGGAAGGAATGGGAGGAGGGGAGGGAATGGGAACTTGGATTGGTATGTATAATGAAAAAAGATAGTTGGTTTTCTTTTAAAAAAACAAATAAAATAAAAAATCAGGATGCCAACACAAAGCCTCTAGAAGGCTCAAGGAAAAAGAACATTACATCAAAATATTAGTAAGTCCATCTTAATTTATGGTTATAATTATGTTCTAACTTAATATGTTGATTTTTAAACAATCCTTTTTCATAATTTTTTGTTCCAAACAATGCCTTTCAGTTTTCCAGTTATCAATCAATAATAATAGTTAGAAGGCATCGGTTTAACTGTTATCTACTGTGTTGTTAGAAAGTACTTGACTCTGTTTAACAGGCCACATTGGAAGAAAGAGGCAAAGTCTAGACAGAAAAAAAATCAAAACTATTGAACACCCCTACTGTCTCTGTTCTCTCCACCCAAATTCCCTCTTCAAGTTACTTTATCAGAAAGGTGTATTTATGCCCCTGAACACTTGATCAAAGTTATTACTGACTTTCATACTACCAATTCATTTTTATTCATTCCTGTTTTAATTGTGGTCCCAGAATTGATATTCTGTCTACTCTACTTTGACTCATGCCTCCACAATCCATTTAATAGTCATCATTAAATTAAAAATTCCATCACCAGATCTTACTGACTCTTCTACTCTGAGATATATGGAAATATAAGAAACATTTGCAATTTAAATGTCCAAAGTGCTACTCAGCTCCAGTTCCCCTATTCTGCACATGCTTTAACTCAGCAGATGGTTATCACATCAGCTTTGGGGTAGTCTTGATCTTTTTTTTTCCCTTCAGCTAATATCTGTGCAACAAGCTTCAGTGGTCCTGCATATATCTGGAATCCACACACAGAAAACTGTGGTTTGTATTTCCATCAGCAGTGCTATGCTCTTGAAAACAGGTCCCCTCAGTGGTCCCCAGTCCATCCTTATCTCCTACTCGGAAATCTGTTTTTCTCAAAATAGAAAGTGAGACTGCAATCTTGCCTTGATAAAAGGTAGACAATCTTTAATCACTTTGTATAAAAATCCTTTCACGAGGTTTATGAGGAGAAAAACCAAATAGACAGCTGACAGCTTGGTTAGATGTTGCTCCCTTCTCGCCATTTTCTACTATGCTCCAGAGACCCTGCTTTCTTTCCTTGTTGTTCCTGGAATACAGCAGGCCTCTGCCTGGACGGACACTCTTTCTTCTACAGCATCTGTAGAGTAGGGCCTGGAGACAATCTGCTAAAACTTTGGCTGGCTTGACATTCAGCAGGTATTATGAAAGTAATCCCAGATCCTTCTCCCAGTAAAACAACCGTACCAATTAGCAGCTCAAAAAGAACCCCAAGGATTAAGTTATCTACAGATATGTCTAGCTTCCCTGTACATTTTGGTGCAAAGATGTGTTATACTTTTTGCCCAAACGTTGTTTTCAAAAGTGATTCAACAAGCAATCTTCTAAGATGGACTGCCCCTCCTGCCCCTCTTCTGAACAGAGGACCTGTCAAGATTCTTGCTCATTGCAACAGGTATAGGTCCACTAATCACAGAACATTTCCATCATAAACCTCTCTGGAGGAATGGGTACCTTTGTGTGTCTCCTTGAGGAAATCAGGACATGGAATCAATCCCCAAACTGAAAACATATTGACTGCTGCCAGCACTATAACAGAAACCTGTTTACCTGAGATCAAGAAGTAAATTAGTGTCTTTCCACAGCATCTATGAAACTATGACAGCTTATCTTGCAGGTATTCAACTGGAAACCCGAAGCCGTTCATCATGGTTGACACCACTAACATTGTAGACTTTACCTATCTCCATTTACTATTTTTGGGATCCAGAAAATTATGATTTTCTATAACCAAACAAAACCAAATTAACAAAGTTAAAGTCTTGGACACTTCTAGACATCAAGAAAGGGGTGCATAAAAGGAAAACAACATTATCCATGTTTGAATTACATGATGACCTATATTTGAAAAAACATCACGGTCACAGAAGGCCAACTTTCATAACTGTCGGAATGACTTGGCTCTCAACATATCCATCACCTTCTGTCACAGTAATTTGTATGTCAGGAGGGGAAAATGTTCTGGGAAGGATTTGTACCAAACAATTAAGGACTCATTGTCACATTCTTAACACTAAACAAAAACTAAGACACCAAGTCAGAAAACAAGTTTTGCTCTGGGGATTTTACTTCTCATCTTTATGTTGTTTATTCCTTGCCCAGATAAAAAAGGAAACATCATTTAATTCTCCACAAAAAAAAAATTCTAAAGGAAATGAAGTTCTACCTCTATTAAATTGCACAATTTTATAAAATCTCTATCTTATGCATTCAGTAACTGTCTCAGACTCTGTGTATCCTGCTCAGAACTTCTGCATTGCTCTTTTCTGCTGGTGTAGAGAAGACATTTTATCTCAGGGTCTGGGGAGGGCTAAGAATAACGGATGTGAACATGAAGAGCAATGATGAACCTCACTGGACTTTGTTCAGAGTGGTTTTCTGTTTGAATGGCAAACGTAAAGTGAAACTATCAGAACCAAGGAGTCATTTGTGGTATTTTAAATCAGATACTGGAAAGTGGTTTACTCTGCTCATGTGAACAGAGAAGCTCCCTTTACATCTGGGTTTGCAGAAATTTCAGAAGCGAATTCTAATGGGAAGTCAAACAAGGATCATGGGATAAAACGCAGCCAAAGGAAAAAGTGTCTTTCCCTTTCTGGTGCCTGAGTTGGGATGATGGGCCTGAGCTGCTCTGGCCTATCCAGCCTGCAGCTTATACCCTGTATTCTGACCCTAAAACATTTGCTTCAAATGTTGGTTTTGTTTCTTTTGCAACCGACATTGTCATCTTTCTCCTGAGTCTCTGTCATCAACAATATTTCAATTCAAGCTAAATGAGCAAAAACACACAGATACCACCACTGGCTGGATACAAATAACTGCCCACTAAATCCTATTGTCTTGGCCACCCATCATATCAGGCCCTTTTAGCATCAATGTTAGCCTAAAACAGTAATACTATCTTATGCTTGGACCTTTAGCCTCCAGGAAAATACTTTAGGATCTACCTAGACTATGCCCCTAAGAATTTCCTGTGGCTATCAGAAAATTAAGCCCCTCAACATTTCACCATGGGTGGGTGAGAAGCCTTAGGAGCAATTAATGACTGCTGTCATTTTCTCCAGTGGTGTAGTCACTGGTAAGTTGCCTGTGTTCTAGTAAATAATCTCCTGTCCATGCTTAGACAAAAAATTCCAATTAAACCTGGGAGCAACACTCAAATTAACAAACAGGAGATGGGCTTGTTGAGAAGAAGAGCTCCTGTGGGAGGGGTGAGAGAAAAGAATGTGGGGTTAAATGGTTAAAATTATTATATAGATATTTAAAACCATGAGACAACAAAAAAGAATTTAAAGAGGTTTCCAAGGTATTTTTGCCTCAGTCAGTTTACCTACAGACACCTCAGTGGACACTATGCGTCTAAAAGGCCTTGTGGTCACCCCTTTTGGATCCACAGTTAGCATCAAAGTCAAACACATAGGAGTCACTCACCCCTCAAGCATGCACGTGACACTCAGCATGCCACAGTCGGCAGACAGTGAAAGGGGTCCTTGTTAAGTGTTTGTCTTGTACCCAACACTGTTGCAAGTGTTTATAACTTATAGGTAAAATGTTGAAAGAGTATATATGTGCACTCTCAGTGGAATGAAGGATTGGAAATGCTGATGTCTGCACTGAGTTTAGAGGGAGGTGAAGTCTTAAGTACAGATAACCAATGCGATTGATTCTAGAAATAAGCAGAAGTCAGCTTCCCCGGCAGCCGGACCAGAGTGTGCAGTGCAATGGGTATGTAAGATAGTGTGCTGTGTATCCTGTGTGGTTTCACCAGGAAGAGCTGAAAGAGGAAACTGCCTCCTCTACTTCTGCCTTTTCGTTAGGTGGGAAGTTGCATTGAGGTGGAATCAGCATTTTAAAGCTCTGTGTTTGCTTACACTCATTTACAAAGCCTCTGTTTGTGTTGATGTTGTGCTTGTTGAATAACTGGGCAGTTTTGGTTGTTCCAAAGTTGAGCAACAGTGAAACCGAGCCCCTTACAGGAGAAACAACAGCCTGATTTTACTTCCCTCTTTACCATTTCCCAGACCTGCAGGACTCAGGGTAAGACCCCTGAGGACTGGCAATATGGTGGGTGGATTTCTCTGAAATGGTGAAGTTCACTGATGGCCTCTGCAGTCCCCCTCCCCAGCCCAGAACCAAGCAAGAAGAGGAGGCAAATCAGAATCCTCAGATGAAGAATGGGGGTATGCAGAGCCACGCAATGAGTGAAGGGAAATCAAAATTTTCATATGAAGAAGAGGGAAGGAAACCAAAGAACAGCATGAAACTAAAGAAAAATGGAATGTAGTGAAAAATAGCCTCTGAACTCCTGGCTGAAATGGATAGCCACTGGCCTAAAGAACTCACCTGCCCCAACACACCCATCAGCCCTCTACTCTGCCCTAGTCTGTCCTCCTGTCAAGCGCCTATGCATCAATCACCCTTTTGACTCCTTTCCTTTCTGCCTTTCCTAAGCTTGCCTTCTTCTCTGTTTCAAAGTCAGGAAACAGGGGTCATGGCCCCACTCCACAGCCTGGGTTCTTTCCAGGTTGGATTATAACAGTGTTCAGGGCCAGGTCTTATGTCTATGCAGGGCCACAGGAACATAGCTAACAACAGAGCAACTGCAGATTTTAGAATTCGTTCCCTGACATGTGACTTATGTACTAACTCCCTTTTGATGAAATAAGCCTTTCTCCCCGTTCTTCAAAGGCAGGATGCTTTAGGCTTGGGGTCAGCTGGTCATGGACCATATGGGAGGCTCTGTATTATTTCTTCCATCCCAAAATACCTTCCTTTTCAACTCCATGACATGGCATCATACTCTTTCAACAAGCACTGACCCTCTCTGCCACTCCATATCTTTGAAAGGCTTCCTCTTTGCTCCCCAAACTTCCCTTTCCTGTCTGGGAAGGGTCCTGTGGGCTGTGTGTTTGCTCATGGTCTGAGCTTGGAGAGTAGTTAAGTTGATATTTTCTGTTCACAGTCATCAGTGTGAGTCATGGGCTTTTCCCTAATTTAGAATGAATACCCCTGAGCTCGTGGTACAGCCTAATGACACAAACTTACAGATAAACACATTACGTCTCTCTGGGAGAAGTTAACATGGGAACATTGTGGAATCAGATGCAAACTTTTAATATAAAACAAACATCAAGGAATATTTGTGCTTACAGGAGGCTGTACCAGATTTGTATGAGAGTAAGTCATTTTTATTCTGCAGTGGGGGGATATAAAGCATTAAGAATTTTATATAAATAAATTTTTATTTGTAAATCTTCAACATACTCTACCTCAGTGAGTCCTCTGGAATGATTTCCCATGAAGTTATGAGTGTATACTTTTAGCTTTAGTAATTATAACCTGCTGGGGACACAGCTTGGATGTTTTTCCAGGGAACTCAGAGAATTTCTTGGCCATATAACCAGGATTTTATCTAAGTGATGCTTTAAGATTTACTTCTCCATAAACTTACAATTATCTACATTTAATTCAATATTTCTTTTTTTTACAGTTCATTTTTAAAATGAGGGTTCTCTGTCTTGTGAAAAATGAACAGTTGTTTGCCCAGCACCAGAAATAAAGTGAGGCCTGTAGAACATGGGGAATGGTGTGACTTAGCTTTTCTTTGAATTGATGAAATCACAGATTTCATTACATTAGCCTTTGAGAGAACAGAACTTTTTTAGCCTTGAATTACAGTCTCATGGAAACTGACCTATTGCTCATTCTAGGTCTTTAAAAATTATAGGCTAGGAGTTATATCTGGTCTGTGTCCTTTTGGATCATTCTGAAATGGCAATCAGAACATCCCCATATGAAATCGTATTAGGAACACAAGGCTCTAGAGCTCCACAGCAATGATTTTTATAGAGACCGCCATTGTCATGACGGGCAGCTTCACAGTCAGTATGTCTCCTACCCTTTCTACCTGTACTTCAGAATTCTTTATGTATTTTTTATTATTGACTAATGAATTTGAGTTGGTAAGACTGATTTTCTGAATCATCCACCCCTTCATCAGGCATATTTTGCATCTCACATTGTTCTAAAACTCACAAGCATAGTACCAAGCCCCAGAGTCTGCCCTCAGTATCCAAATGTTTCAAACATAGATTCCTTGTGCTGCAGTATCAAAGAATTCCCAATCAGTCTCTCCAGACCATGACGGGAGCTCAAGGGGAAGCAATGTGGAATTCAGATAAAGCAGAAGAAAGAATTCTCTGAGGGGCACGCTGATAGAAATAAGGCAAGCATAGACCGTTCCAGGGAAGAGAAGAGCAGCAACAGCGAGCTGCAGCAACAGGCACAGCTCTCATTCATTGGTAAAACACAAAGACTGGAAAAAATGAGGAGAGTTGATATTGGAGACTAAGACAGCAGTCAGGCAGCAGGAGCCGGTAGACTGTGCTTGTTCCCCTTGGAGCATCTCATTGATTTGGTTGCTGCCCATGAGTCAATTCACAGAAAGGAAAGTTCTATTCTATTATGTCTCAATGCATGAACATTTTAACTTAATGAATTAGATTTTTAAACCTCTCTAAATGCATTGTGTACATTCCCCCCACTTTGATGCATCATGCTTGCAATAATGATCAAGTCTGTTTTGATGAGTACAGGGTACCCTTATGTCAATGATACCTAACTGTCAACAAAACATCAATATTTTAAGTGGGTTTGGTGGTTATGGGACATTCGCTCCTACAGTATAACCTTCTGAGTAGCTCATCTTTTGAATAAATCTGTAAAATGAATTGATAGCAATGAAAATTACGAAGTCCTAACGGCTGTTTCTTCTCATTTGTTGTTCCTGGTATACCATAGGCTTAAGGTACAAAACAAAATTCATGAGAATCGAGAAACCAGTCTTTGGCTTAGGTAGGATGAGCACTTACCAATTCTATGCATGATCTCCTTGAAAGTCTTTCCTTTATACAAAATTCATGCATGTAACACTTTCATGTTAAATTTCCATGCAAAGTACATTTAAGAAAAGTAAATCTTGTTTTTAATCCTTTTATTCTATATGTGATCTGGTCAAAATCTAAAGGGAGAAAAGGGTTTTGCCATGAATAGACATGGTATGACCTAGGAAATATATGCTCTCTCTTTTAATACAAGAAGACTGCCACTTTCAGAGAGTTCTAAGGTTAAATTTAAAAACCTTAAAATTTATAATAATGATAATAATGTTAAATGGGAAATATTAAAGTATAAGTAAAAATGTTATTGTTTAAAACATATATAACGCATGAATAAAAAGATATGAAAGTATATGTATGCATATTGTATTATGTACATATATATGTGAATATGTGTATTTAATGTATACAAGCATATAAATATATAAAAACTTATTTGAAAATTATTTTTTTAAATTTATGTAATTCTTATTAGTACATTGCTGGGAGACACCCGAAAGGTCAGAGGTGTGTTGTAGTACAGAGTGGAGGTGGTTGTCTGGATGAACAAGGAGATCTCAAGGGAAAAGAGTGTCCTGAGAAGCTAAGGTCTCATGCTACTTTCATCTTGACAGTTTCCAGTGTTTGTGTGTCTTCTTCTTCTAATTCTTCTGAAAAAAATGATAAAAGAAAGAGAAAGAGATATAAAAATAAAAATTCCAACTAGAGAGAGAAATCCGCACAGAGTGGGGGGACCTACAGGAAGTCACCCAGTTGAACGGGACTTGTAAGGAGCTGAATGAGAAGTATGTGCTTCGTGTTCAGTTGGGGAAGTTCCGTCCTTCTAGAGGGCTATGACCTCATCCTAGATCCCAGAACTTTCCCAGGGCAAATTTCTTTGCAAACCATGCTGTCATCTTTCTCTCTTTTCTCTTTATTTTTCTATTGATTGTGACACATGAAAATTCCTGTTTCTATAAAACTTCCAATTTTAGAATACCATTATAAATTAAAACATGAAAAGGAAATGACCTTTGTCCTTGTTTCTGACCCCTTCGATCTGAGTTTAGAAGGTAACATGAAATTCACCTTACTTGCCCAAGAGCACCGAGAGAGCATTGCGGATATGTACCCTAGCATCTAACTAATTAGGTTTGGATCTCTGCTGATTGAATACATGACTTTTTAAGGATTGATTCCCAAGTTTAGACTTTATTTTTCTCATTTATAACAATATGCCTACTTCATAGGGTTGCTATGGGTATTAAAGAGATTGTATGTACAAAATGCTTAAACTATTGCCTAGGACACAGGGTGTCCTTTAGTTATGTTTCCTCTGCCAAGATCTCAAGAAACTGATCAACATGCTGGCCCTTCATAACACAATATAAATTGATGCAGATTAAATAAAGCTAAAAATTGAGTTTCTCAGTTTTACTGTCATATTTCAAGTCTTCCATACCACAGAGGACTGCCACATTGGGTAGAGCAGATACAGAACTTCTCTGCCCTTGCAGAGGGCACTAGTACATGTTGTATTAGCAATGATGGAACAGAAAAGACTCTCAAGACAGGAGAGAGGACAAGGCTGTGATGGGACAATCAACTGTTCCAAAGCTGTACTTAATTCACTCTGGAACAGGTGATGCATAAATCACTTGGAGTTTCTGATTTGGGAGATCTAGGCAGGACCTGGTTATCAGGGCTTCCAGTAAGTTTCTAAAGGATGATCAAAGAATGCCATTAAGAAGCCACACTCTGGAAGACCATCTTTATAGAATGCAGGCTCATGTGTGGTGTGTGCCCTCTGTGAAAGAGGTACAATATCCACATTTCTTACTAAAATTTCTTTCCTAATATTTTTCCATCATAATGTCACCCTGGTTCTTCTTCCCCATCTCACCTTTCACAATCTCACTGCTGTCACATTTGTGCTGTCTTCCTCTTTATGCTTTTATTGCTATCTTCCCTATCCCTAACATTGGTCTGATGTACAAAGGTCTCTCAAACAGTAATGTCTCCCTTCAAACTAAGACTCCTTTAACCAGGAAGCAAAAGTTTCTCATCCATCTTTTCAAAAGGTGTATATCCAACAATCATTAAACAGTGAAATAAACTATTACTTATCAAATACATTGGGTTTTGACCAAAGCAGTCTTAACAGTGGAGGCACCCTGCCTGAGGTCAGCTTAGCTTGTTCCTTGGAATCTTTAGTAAGTTTCTTAATTCCCACACACATCAGATCTTCATCTCAAAGTGCAGGTGATGAGAAGTGCTGGGAGCATTGAGTAAGTTCATGTGTGTATAGTGCTAGAACTCTACCTTGTATATAAGAAATGCTGTGGGCCAGGCGATGGTGGCGCACGCCTTTAATCCCAGCACTCGGGAGGCAGAGGCAGGCGGATCTCTGTGAGTTCGAGACCAGCCTGGTCTACAGAGCTAGTTCCAGGACAGGCTCCAAAAAACCACAGAGAAACCCTGTCTCGAAAAAAAACAAAAAAAAAAAAAAAAAGAAAAAAGAAATGCTGTGTTAGCTATTGCTATTTCTGTTGTCATTGTTAATTATAGTAAAATCATGTCAAAATAATTGGTTAAGAGCACTTATTGCTCTTGCAGAGGACCTGAGTTCAATTCCCAGAGCCCACATGGTAGCCCCCAACAATCTCTAAGTCCAGTTCTATGGGATCTGACACCATGTTCTGGCCTCCACAAGCACTAGGAATGCTGTGGTATACTTTCATAGATGCAAGTACAACGTTAATATGCATAAAATAAAATAAATAAATATAATTTTAAAAAATAACTCTAATTTTTACACCTTAGGTAGACCTTTTGGTGAAACTTTAAAGAAAACTGTGTGAAATGATAAATTCTGTGTAAAAAACAGCAAGATGAACTGAAGAAGAGCTTTAGACCATTCTGAGTTTCCCTTTCCTCTTTACACTTGGAAATGATATTGTCACTTACCACGTGCTTACAACTGGATTTCCTGTGAGTTTCAAACAAGCTAATGTAAATAAAGCAAAGAACCAACAATATTTTCAGGTTAGAAAGTACAAAGTGCAAGCCCCTTAAATTTGGTAAAGACACTAAAAGACAGTGTTCCCTATGACCTTTCCTGACTTCTTATATCTCTAGCACACTGGGGATCATATTTCATTAGTTCCAAGATATATAGCTCTCCTATTTCTTTTAAATGCATTTTAATTAGAATACAATTGTATCATTTCCCCCTTCCCTTTCCTCCACTCAGCCCCTCCAGGTGCTCTCCCCATGTCCCACGTGCTGCAGCTCTCTAGCTGATGGCTTCCTTTGCCTTCCATCGTCACTGTCACACACACAAATGCATCACAGATGAGTCCAGACTGCTGGAAAAGACAAGATCTCCTGAGAAAATTGAGAGCATGGGGGTCACCGGAGAGGGCAGAGGGGGAGGGAGGGTGTGGAGAAAAATATAGAACCCAATAAAAAAATTTAAAAAAGATCAGCTAACAATTGCAAAAGGAAGATGAATGGGATGGAATCAGAGGGTTGAGAATGGTGGGAAGGGCAGAAAATATGTTCAAAATGCATAGTACAAAATTCTCAAAGAATAAAAAGTATTTTTATAGAGGGGGATGTTTTTTCACAGAGCACTTCCTTGTTCGCTTCTTTGATTTTAAGGTTGGCTTTGAACTTTCCAGATGTGAGTGCTGGAAATTAGGACTGCCTCTGCAGTGCTCTCTTTGCTGGCATGATAACATGAAGAAAGCCTGTCTGTTGGTTCGTAAGGGGCTAAGGTCAGAGAAAGCAATTCAAATGCTTGTCTTCCCCTTAAGAAGATTAAGACTGTACTATGGGTAGATGGGACAAGGTCTAGCAGAAGTTGTGGTCCCTGATACCCCTTTGTAGAATAGGTACTAACCATTCTAGAGTACTGAAAATCAAAGATTTTCAAGATTCACGGGCCATCCAGATTCAATGTTGTTTCCTGACACCTGTACGTTGACACACCCTATACAAATTTCTACAAAATTGTTTCTTTTTATGTCAGAAACAGGACCAAGAGATGGAATTTTAAAAGCATTTTCAAGAATAAAACTAAACTGCCTTTATATTGGAATCTTCAAATTTGGAATTAATGTCTCAGAACTGAAAAGAAAAAGCACTGTGCAGGCTGCTAAATGGGGGAAGTGAGTCGTGTTCAGTGCGGGTCACCGTGACCAGCATGTCAAGATGTACAGAAATGTGCAATCAGCGCCACTCACATGTGGGTGGTCAAAACAGCTCTCTAAGTGGACTTAAGACCCCCTCAACAGGAGGGAAGTCACTCCTGGGACTAGAAACCTCGCCAGCTTCCCGGAGTAAGTGTGGTCATGGACCTTAGGAAGAATCACTGTTTTGCTAGGTCAGCATGATTCCTTATTGCATTCTAAACCTTATCTTTATACCCGCAAAAAAACGTAGCTAGCATCCCTCACCAAATAAGTATCTCTTTACATCAAATGGAGATCATTACAGAAAACCACAGCTGGACATAATCGAAGACCAATAGAACATGGGGTCAGAATGCTGCTTAATGAACCTGGCCCAACCCCATCACAGCCTTTGCATCTACGTATGTGGTTCAGGGAACACCAGGAAAGAGAGGGCAGAAAGATTATGAGAGTCATAATATCAAGAGTTTCTCTCCGAGAAACAGCTACATAGACAAAACCAGAACAGTGGCAATATCAGTGGATTCCTAATGTGGAGGGGGCTCTGCTGCGTCTCACTGGTCTGGGGGGAGCTCCACTGTGTCTCACTGACTGAGGGGAGTTTCACTGTGTCTCACTGACTAGGGGGAGTTCCACTGTGTCTCACTGGACTGGTGGGGAGCTCCACTGTGTCTCCCTGGACTGGTGGGGAGCTCCACTGTGTCTCACTGGACTGGTGGGGAGCTCCACTGTGTCTCCCTGGACTGGTGGGGAGCTCCACTGTGTCTCACTGGACTGGTGGGGAGTTCCACTGTGTCTCACTGGACTGGTGGGGAGCTCCACTGTGTCTCACTGGACTGGTGGGGAGTTCCACTGTGTCTCACTGACTGGGGGGAGCTCCACTGCGTCTCACTGGTCTGGGGGGAGCTCCACTGTGTCTCACTGGTCTGGGGGGAGCTCCACTGTGTCTCACTGGTCTGGGGGGAGCTCCACTGCGTCTCACTGGTCTGGGGGGAGCTCCACTGTGTCTCACTGACTGAGGGGAGTTTCACTGTGTCTCACTGACTAGGGGGAGTTCCACTGTGTCTCACTGGACTGGTGGGGAGCTCCACTGTGTCTCCCTGGACTGGTGGGGAGCTCCACTGTGTCTCACTGGACTGGTGGGGAGTTCCACTGTGTCTCACTGACTGGGGGGAGCGCCACTGCATCTCACTGACTGGGGGCTTCCACTCATCTCACTGATGACTGGGGGGGTTCCACTGCGTCTCATTGGACGGGGGGGGGGGGAGCTTCACTGCATTTCACTGACTCGAGGGTGCTCCACTGTGTCTCACGGGTCTGGGGGTGATGGAGGAAGGTCATTGGTTAATTAAATAAAGAAGCTGCTTGCCCTGATAGGTTAAAACATAGGTGGGAGGAGTAAACAGAACAGAATGCTGGGAGGAAGAGGAAGTGAGGTCAGACTCGACAGCTCTCCTCTCGGGGGCAGAGGCTCAGAGAGACACGATGCTCCACTCTTGCGGGCAGAGGCTAGAGCTCTGCTCTCTGAGGCACACATGATGAAGCTCCGACCCAGGATGGACGTAGGCTAGAATCTCCCTGATAAGCCACCTTGTGGGCTACAGCAGATTATTAGAGATGGGCTAGTCCAGGTGCGAGAGTTAGCCTAAAAGAGGCTAGATAGAAATGGCCAAGCAGTGCTTAAAAGAATACAGTGTCCGTGTAATTATTTCTGGTAAAGCTAGCCTTACGGGCAGCAGGGTGCTGGGGACGCAGCTCCACCGCTCCTATTACTACATGGGGGGGGGGGGGAGTTCTACTGTGTCTCACTGAACTGGGGGGAGTTGCACTGCATCTCACTGGACTGGGGTGTTCCACTGCATCTCACTAGACTGGGGGGGCTTCACTGCATCTCACTGGACTGGAGTGAGTTCCACTGCCTCGTACTGGACTGGGGGGAGTTGCACTGCATCTCACTGGACTGAGAACTACAGGTGACTGATGCCTGCTGGGAGAGCTGGCTTCCCACAGAGATGGACCCTTTGTCTCTCCTACTTTAACATTGCCAAAATGACACACGTCTTATATTGTGAGCCTTCTTGCTGTAGCTCTGTCAGCTGTCAACCATTGCCATGACGTAGTTTTAATCAGTAGTGCACATGCGGACATTAAAGGCAACAGCCTCCAAAGGTTCAGTGTGGGTGGCAGTAGTTCAAAAATAAATCCTAGAAACAGTGTGAAATAGTCTTTTCAAACATAAAAAACAAATAAATGTGTATTTGTGTGTGTGCCAAGGACTATAGGGAGTCCATAAGGAACAGTGGAGAATCAGGTTCGTTTAAGAAGCATTCTGAAAACATATAATTATGAACTCAGTCTAATTGTATAGCATGAATCAATTGCATTATTGGAATTCTTTTAAAAAAAAAAACTATTCTAGGGGCTGGTAGAGGTGTCTCTGTGCTTAAGAGTACTTGCTACTCTTGTAGAGGACACAGATTAGGTTCCCAGTGCATCAGGTGACTCCCAACAGCCTGCAACTCCAGTCCAGGCCTAGTCTACACCCTCTCATGGTCTCCATGGGTGTCTACACATACACAGCCACACACACATAAAGAAAAATAATAATAAATAAATAAATCTTAAAACTGCTTCTACACCAATGTTCTGTTCACCATTTAGAGCAGGCATGTGTAGAAAACAAGAGTATTAAAAATTCTTAGTTAAAATGGGATTTAAGGGAGTCACTTCCTGAATGTGGCATGTTCATGATCACGTAAAAAAATTATTTTACATATGTTCTCTTTTATGTGTTCCTAAGTTATACATAAACCACATCTATATAAATTTAGATATAAAAGCTATTTCAACAGATATAAAATAAAATCTAAAACAAAACGGTTTCTTGAAAATGCATAATTGCTATCACCACTACAAATTCCAGCTGCTGAGAGTTACTGAGATGTGGGGTCCTGGTTCACAAAGACAGTGAGTGCCTGGGGAATCTAAAGAACTGAAATAAATTAACGACATTGTCATCTTGGAGTAGTGAGCAGCCCTGGGTGTGACGACAGATCCTGGAGAAGACACTTGCTCAACACTGTAAAAGAGCAGGGAATTTCCACCCAGCCCACAGATAGGGCAAATGTCTGTTTTAAGAATGCTAATATTTTAACTGATTTTTACTCCCTTAAAAATAACTGGGGTGAGTTTTATTTGTAGCAGTTTAACTACCCTTAGAATTCACCTCATTTCCAATTCTTATTGTAATTGTGGTAATTTGGGAGTTCATTGTGTTAGCAAGCCCCAGGGGAGCCTCTCCCTAGAGTAGAGAAGGAGGGTTTTATGCTGGTCACGTCAGGACAGAATGTTCCAGGCACCAAAGTCAGAGCTTCTAGAATGGAGATGTGAAATCTGCAGTCCGTCTTAGCATGACCATAGACTCACCTGATTTCTGGCAGTGCCTATCTCTGGGTAAATACTGTACGAACACTTTGTTAAGATAAGCAAATCTAGTTTTGGTTTGAGCTGTTTTTGTTTTTGTCTTACTGATTTTTTTTTTAGTTTGTTTTTGTTGTTTGTCTTGGTTCTTTGTTTCGAGAGCAAGAGAAAACACATAAAGTTGGGTTGGGAGAAGCTGGCACAAGTTGGGAGAAAGGAAAAATATGACCATTTCATATATTTCAAAATATATGAATAAATAAATAAAAACTTAGAAATAAATTATACAAATCCTACAATAAACTCTAATTTCACAGTGTTTTTTTTTTTTTAAAGATTTTTATGGGGATAGGTTTGTGTCTATGTGGGTGTAGGTGCCCACAGAGCCGAAGAGAGCAACAGATCCCTTAGAGCTTGAGGTCTAGCTACCCTCTGTTGGGTTGGGAACTAAATCCTGGTCCTCTCAAAAGTAGTATAAGCTCCTGACAGTAGAGAATCTCTCCAGCCCCTCACACACTGTCACACAGCCAGTTTCTCTGACACAAACTTCCCGATGGCCAGAAGCAATCTCTACACATCTCAGGAAAAGAGCACTTTGTATCTGTAGTTTCTTTTTATTTCTTATTTTATTTTAAAAACTGTAACATAATCCCTTTCCTCCTTCAAAAACCCTCCTATATTCACCTACTTGCTCTTTTACAAATTCATTGCCTACTTTTTCATCAATTGCTTCATTCCTTTATGAATATACTTAAGCATAATCTGCTAGGTCTGTATAATGTTACTTATATATTTTTTTTCAGGGCTGACCATTTGGTGTTGGATAACGAATTGCTGTGCTCTTCCCTGGAAAGATATTCCTTCCACTTGCAGCATTCCTTAGGTGCCCGTAGTTCTTAGTGTAGGGTTGAGGTCTTGCGACCTTTCCCAGTTCACTTTAGCTGTCTATGTTGTTCATGTCTATGTTGTTCTACTGGTTCAGTTCATGTTTAGACACCCATGTTGCTGAGACTTTACAGAGTAGCTTCTGACATTACTAGGATTCCCAGTCTTACAGCAAACTCCATGATGCTCCTGTGCAATGTTCTCTGAATCTTATGTGGGGTGCTTTGTAGATATATTCATTGAAACTGGCTTCATAACTCTGTAATTTTATTGGCTGTGGTTTTCTGTCATGGTCTCCATATGCTTAAAAGAGAAATTTCTTTGATAAGGGAAAAGGAGTCTATTTACCTGTTAGTATTAAAACAAATACAGTGTAGTTAAGGATTCCATTGGTTTAGTAAAGTGGTGGTTGTAGGTTCTTCTCCAAGATCCACTACCATTAGTAACTAGCTAAGTTTCCAGAACGGGTCATGGTTTCCCTATTATTGAGCAAATCTTAAGCCCAATTAGACGGCTGTTGACTACAACCAAGATATGAATGCTACTATTGCACCGTTATCATGTCATGCTGTTCATTGTTGTGGTTCACACTTATCATATCTGGGTAAGACTATTGTTTGCCTCTCTCTTTTGAAAGCTCGCATGGTGCCTTCTGGTGCTGTGAGAGCCACTCCTCAGGGAGGAGGCTGTCAGGACAGTTCCAGCTCAGGAGCCTCTGGGCCTTGTAGCTGAAGTACATGTGTCTTCAGCAAAAGAACTTTTCTTCTAAAACTGGGGTAAGGGGTGGCAAATGAAGGCAATAATAATACCCTGTGTGTTTTAGGAGTCTCTTGGACAACCTTGTATCAAAAGAGGGCCTCTCATGCTTAATTTTGGAGATTTTGTTAGGTGGTCTTTGGATTTTGAAGGGAGCTTTGTCAACCCAGATGAGAAATTTTTATGTAAACTATATACTTATGTTTCTGTATAATGTCTGTAACTTTTAGAGAGTTATGATCAATTTGTGGGTCTTTGTTAAATTTACAGGTTATCTATAGAACACCTATTTTGGTATACTAACTCTCCTTGGTGAAAAAGACTGGCCATATTTCAAACCTTCATTTTACTATTGATGGAACCAATGGTGAAAGAGTCTTTGGTTCCTTCCTTTATTCCCATTTGGCCTCTGCAAACTGTGTAATGTTGGGCACATCCATCAGCCTCTTATCTGTGGGCTTTTTTCTTATCAGTAAAATAAGAATTTTGAATGCTCACACCTCACAGATTGTCTTCCTTTTGAATGACTAGTATCTGTGAAGCACAGAAAAGCCCACAATAAATTCTTCTTATGAGGTGTAATCAAATCATGCCAATGGAGATGACTAAATAAATTCCAAAGTTAATTAAAGGATGGGAGAGTCCAGCTTGACTCTGACCTTCAAAAATGAATAACCGTGATAGGAAGAAAAAGCCAGAGTCAAATCGCTGTGCAGATGTCTGGTATTTTTCTCTATGTCTGTCTTCTCTTCTCACCTGCATATTACATGGATATAATAAGCAAAGCACAGGGATCTTGGCTCAGTATATCAGAACTGCCATGTGACTCTCCAAATTATCTATGGCAAGAGGGAAAAAGCAGAATGGACGGAAAATGGCGTGCTGAACCTCTATATGGGTACAGGATAATTATTTGGGGTGCTGAGAAGGTAGAGGCCCCTGCCAGCCCTCTACATATGTGTGCCAGATGTACTTTTGAGATATACTGAGTTGGGCTCATGTGAAACTTAACAGCCTCGTAACTTCCTGCTAGTTTCTTAACATCTGTACATTTCATCATAGTTATTTGTAAAACAAACATGAAAAATAGATAAGTGGCTGCTTTCAAGAATCAACTCCAATCATACAACTAGACAAAGACTTACTACAGAGTAAGTATCCCAAAAATTAGCTCCTCAGATGTATGGAAATAGTTTTGATTAGCTGTCTGAAGAAAAAGAAATATGTTGTATTGTATATAATTCTTGTTAGTATCTGTTCTACTCTTCCCAGAGCTTCAGTTAGCTGAATTGGAGGCCAGTTGTGCCACAATCGTGTGTAACGGGAGAGCTGGAACACTTGTTTGTGTAAGAATGCTACTCAGTCAATTCAATGGCAAGTCCTGAGAAGCATACCAAATTTTAATGTCAGAATTTAATTGAAATATGTTGTATAGATGAAGAAGTCCCCTTACTGGAACTAACAGGACACTCCTAAACCAAAAGCAATCACAAGTGGTAATTTAACTCATTGGATCCAATTATATCTAGCAGGTTAATGAAACAGAGAAGAAAAAAAAAGAGTGAGCTCAACTGAATGTCCTTTTTATGATTTTTATTCTCTAAAAGTCAAATTGCCCTGAGAAGTTACTTCTAACTACTCAGGGAGGATGGCTGTGTGGAAACAAAGGAAGCACTGCTTCCTGAGAAGAAAGCGACACTCTAAGTAGGACGAGTGTGGCCCTGTAAGCGCACCGAAGACATTCGTCTCCGGGTGCTGACACCCTAAAGACACGTTTCCCAATAACCAGTGTTTCTCGGCAGTTATTGATTATTTTAAGTCATGGGAAGTTTTGAAATAACAGGTGTGTCTGTAATGCAAAGTACTCTCCCTGAGGTCAACAGTGAGACCCTCTTGTATGTACTGTAATGGCTGGGGGTGAGGTTCTCCTGTATAGTAATGGCAGGGCTGGGTGAGGGAGCTGATTCTAAATGAAGCTGGGAACCAGAACCAATCGTGCTTTCCACACCTGCTTTCCCCTTAATGTGCAGCTTCAGACTGTTTACTTTTCACTATTAAATCATGGGGAATAATAATAGCTGATGTGCATCAATACTTCTTTATATCTCTGCATTTGGAATATTATAGATTATTCTATTTACAAATTGTACTTTTTAATTTTCCATTGGTTTTTCCCCAAGGATTATAGTTTTCAGTAAGCTATGGTGGTACACAACTGTAATTTCAGCACTCAGCAGGTTAAAGCAAGGAGTTCAACCTGTACTACACTGTGAGTTCAATGTTAGCCTGGACGAGCAAGTAAAGCTCTGTCCAGAAAGAAAAGAAATTACATTTTTTGAGGATAGACAATATATTTGCCTCATAGTTCAGTCTTTAGTGTTACTCATGTCATTTCAAAGGACATAACAGATACTAGGATTCTCACTGAATTCAAACACTACCTATATCTTTGTTTCCCTAAATATGATTTAGAAAATGGAATTAAATATCTCTTGGGAGTTGAAGAAATGACTTACTGAGTAGAGTGTTCATTCTGCACATGTAAAGCTCTGAATTCAAATCCCCAGAACCCAACCCAAAAAATAAAACAAAAATTCAGGTATGGTTGCATGAATCTGTAAGCTCAGCAACAGAAGGTGAAGACAGGCTGATCCCAAGAGCTCACTAGCCAACAGCTAGCTCAAAGATAAACATAGGGGTCAGTGAGAGGCCAGGTCTCAGTGGAAGAGTCAGTAAGAACAGAACCATCAAGAAAGATAAGTCCTACTCTGTCCTAGACATGCACCCATAGGGACACAGGTCTTCAGTCTCGTGCACATACACATGCATGCACACACGGGCACACACATGCACATACACACAATTGTAATTAACTTTTAAAATAGAATTGCATTATTTTCTTTTCTATCCTCACACTCATATGCATGCACAAAATAAATCAATAATCATGATTTAAAAAACGTTTAAGAATGAAACTGCTGTGTTTTCTTTTCCAGATGTTCTGTCTGTTGTTTCTTTTGTAGAGGTCACCCCTGTTCTAAGCCTCGTTCTTTCCTAAAGGTTTGACATTTTGTACACACCAGGTTTACACCTTCCCCCTAACTACATTGCTGCTCTAGGTTCTCAAGCTGCCATCATACTTGCTACTTAGTGGATTCTGCTGTTAGCTCACTCTCTCCGAGTTAACTGTTTCTGTGTGCTTGGTCACTGGCTGTAGGGAGCCTATTTTTAGCAGCCTTGCTCTTGGATGAATCTCCTCAGCAGCCAACATGGAGAGGACACTTCCTTCTTCATCCTTTAGCGATTTACTATACTAAGACCGCAAGACTTGAAGATCCCTTTGCCAACTAGGCACACAAAAAGTAAAAGCTCGCATGGCATGTAGGCTCTTAAATTGAAATTCTCAAGGGGACTTGTCTTCCTGGCATTTACCCTAACTCTGTTGGTGGCCATTGTTTCCTCTGACCCTGTGCTGTGGGCATCACCTGCCCTGACCCTGTGCTGGTGGGCATCACCTGCCCTGACCCTGTGCTGGTGGGCATCACCTGCCCTGACCCTGTGCTGGTGGGTATCACTTGCCCTGACCCTGTGCTGGTGGGCATCATTTGCCCTGACTCTGTTCTTGGGGGCATCATTTGCCCTGATTCTGCTGGTGGCATTATTTTTTTAGCCTAACTGCTTAGTATTATGAGAGTATTGGTTTCATTCAAGACATTTCTCAATTTTAGTTCTCTGCCTCATTTGCAGCTAAGACCTTTCCCACACTGCGTTCTTTCTAGCATCTTTATTCTTGACACATAGCAATCAGTTATAATTTTGAGCAATTTAAATAATGTTATTGTTTTGTTTCATGGTACTTTTGATCAAATCCAGGACTTTAGGGATGTAGGTGAGCATCTTACCCCAGCCGCCAAATTACTAATGGTTTCAAATACATTATTATGATGCACTGGCTACCACAGGGTATTTTTCACATTTATTTTTGGAAGGTTCATGTACTCCACAGTACACATACAGAAGTCAGAGGACATCTTTCCAGAGGCAGTTCTCCCCTCTCACAACATGTATCCTGGAGCTCAAACTCAGTAGGCAGCAAGTGCCCTTACCTACCCACTGAGCCTCTATACCTTGTGCTACGATAAGTTTTTATTGTTGCTTTGGACTTACTTTATTGGAATGCCTATAGCTTTAGTTTGTTGTACCTTGTCATTTTTCACAATCTGAACAGTAATAAGTAACAATTCAATAGTTTATAACTCAGTGATTAATGGAACTAAACCAACTAATCTCTACTGGTTTGCAAACCCTTAACATATGTGCAGATGCCTGAGATTATCCCTCAGGTTCAGAGTCACAGACTAGAGAAACTTCTTTAATAAAAGAATTCTTGGCTTCTTGTCAGGACATGGGACTTTCTTGTTATTCATGGCTGAAAATAGATTACAATAGAATATACCATCTGCTTTCTAACTGAAAGTTAGAAAATAAGGCGCCATGGATCCTTCTTTCAAAAGTGCCATCTTTAAGATAATAACCCTTCACTTACCAAGGTTCGAGAATTGCAATTGTCTTCCACAAGATAATTTCCCACAATCCTCAGCAGGAAAGACTCCAAAACTATGTGTATAAACTATGTGGAATCTTACAGGGAAATCTCAGTGATTTGAGAAAATCTCACACCTAAAGTGTACCAGTGATTGCCACAATTACACCAGTACACATTCCACTCTGGAAAAAAAAAAAAAAACTCCCATCCCAAGTTTAAAAGTCCATGAAGTGTTCATTTGTACCCTGTACCAAGGGAAGGCAATTTTTTTAAACATTTTCTCCTGAATCACCTTTATTCAACTGTAAAATCTAAAAACTTTGTCAGAGAAGACACTGGATGAAAAATAACCCTGACCTCCATGGGAAATGATAAATTCGAGGAGAAAAATCTTTAATTCTGGAGTGTGGTTTACTCTCAACATGACTCAGCGAGTGTCACCCATCAGGACCTGAGCCCATCACCAAATTTCTCTGCATCTGTTTCTTACCTATTCTCATGTAGTCTGAGATTCCTGCACCAAAGGAGAAAACACTTTTGCTCTAAGTAGTGTATGTCTAGAGTTCTCCAAATATATAATCGTTGAATACATAAGTTTTATAAATTACAAAACATAGTAGTAACTCAAAGGCCTTCATGATCTAGACAGTAAATCACATTTGAAGGCATTATGAAAAGTGTTCAAATAACTTGGAGTTCTTTATGTAATCTCACTGCTAATACTATAACCACAAATTTTAAAAGCAAATCACTTTCCTTAAGACAAAGAAATCAATTATAATAGATTGTAGAATAAGAACATTTAGTTAATGAGATCATCTAATTTTTTGAAGATGCAGATAGTTATCAAATCACTTAATTTAGCCAACAGGAAATGTTACTAAATAGCATTAGAGCTTGGTGAAAGTCAAGGCAAAGTCTTCCTATGCTGCCCAGACTGGCCTCAAACTCGAAGCCTTGAAGTAGATAAGGTTATACATGGGCGTCACCTACCTGCCGTGGCTTCAAAGCAAATTTACAAACAACTATGTTCAAAATGCTAGCATTTTATATCATTACTTTTTCTTGCCATTTATCTTCTTGCTTTTAGTGTGTACTCTGTCAAGAAGCCAACACAACATCTCCACAGACTTAGAAATGCAGGCTTTCCAGCTGCACTTAAGACCCAGGGAACTGAAGTCTTAGCAAAACCTCTAGGTAGCATATGCCCATCAAACTGTGGGAAGTCTGGGTCTGCCGTAGGAGACAGAGCTTTTCTGGGCTGGGAGACGGGCCTACTGCACAGGCATGAGAACCCTAGTTCAGACCCCAGCACCCAGGTAAGCACTGGGTTCAGGGGCGTATGTCTGCCAGTCTAAGTAAAAAGGGTGAACCCCAGGGTCAGTGAGATACCCTGTCCCCAAAAAGTGATGTGCAGAACTGTAAAGGAGGACATTCCATGTCAATCCCTGGCCTCTACACACCAACCGCAGGCACACACACACACACACACACACACACACACGAGCACACAGACATATACCGCCCCTGCACACACAGACGGAGGGAGGCAAAGGGAGAGGGCAGGGGGAGAGAGAGATTTATAATTGGGCAGCAAATATAGCATTGACAAAAATGTCCTAAAATTAGCTGTTGACGATGACTACAAAACATAATAACTACTACATGTGTAATGCTACACTGTACAACCTAAGAGGCGAATTTTACATTGTCCGAATTGTATCTTAATTTTTCAGACATGGAAAGGGGGTGGGTTATTATAGACGCTTTAGGCTTGCATAGCGCAGATGAATGGAACCACTTCCAACTTTTTTTTTCATCCTGAAGAAAAATGTAGATGCCCCATTTCCTGGGGCTCAGTTCTCACCAGGAAAGCAAACCACAGAAGGCCCTGGTCACTGCCCAAAAAACAATCTGTCTGTCACGAGGGTCCCTCAGTCCCTGCTGAAGGGATAGAACCCTCCCTCCACTAGAAGGGGCCACCAAGCTGCGAAAGGCTTCCCAGAAAACAGCCTGCGATGACTGTGACAGGCCAGGAAACCTGGGTACTCAATCAAGCAAAGATTAATCAAAGGTGCAAAGAGCCTGGAATACTATCTGCCTGCTGCACATGCAGTCAAAGTCCGGGGGGCGGGGGAGGGGGAAAGGAAGGGGGTGGAGACTTTGTTTCTTTGTTTCTCCACTCTCTTGTCTCCTTCTGTCCCTTACCACCACCACTGTCACCAACCTGCAATTTGGGTTTTGTTGTTGGTTGCTGTTTTTAAACTGGCTTTTAAGAGACCACTAGCAAGGAACTCATCCTTATTATTCTTTTGACTCCTAACAGGCTCACTGTTGTCCTGCCAAGGACACAAAAACCTGAACGGGTCTATTTCCCTGTCTTAATCTCAACTCCAGGGTAAGAAAGAAGTCTGGCCTCAGAACTTAGCTACTTGCTTTTTGCCTAAGTAACCCGAAGCAAGACCAGAGGATAAGGCATCGCTGGAGAGTGCACTAGCGAGTTCCTTCCGCAAAGTGCATTCAAAGACCCTGAGTGTTCAGTTCATCTCTCCCACAAAGACTGAATTGCTGGAGCAAAACTGGAACCCGTTCTGGTTGTAGATCGTGCCTGTTGACCAGTGCTACAGGGTGGCAGGGACTGTAAAACCTGACCAAACATAGGGTCCCCTGTGGTGACCTGGCATCCCACCACAGGTGGTGGGGCGGGAACCTGGCGGCTCACTCTGAGGGTGAGCGCACCCCTTAAGTGCCATCAGCAGCCAGCCCAGTCCCACAGGAGCGCACGTCCCTGGCTGTCTGGATGTCTGGAGAGACATCGCTGGTGGGACACGCGCGGTACCCACTTGTGCAGCCCATGCAGCCCGCACCCGCACTTACAAGCTGGGGTAGTAGCCATAGGGTGGCAGCGGGAGCTGCGGGCAGCCGTTGTCTCCCAGCTCTTCCATCAGCAGATAGTCCTGGCTCTCGTTGCGCCGTGCACCGGCTCCAGGGGCTACAAGCGGAGACCCGCCCCTCCGGGCCACGAACCCGGGGCTCTGGCTCATGGCACAGCTCCCAGCTGGCCTGCACCGGGCTCCCGCAGATGGGACCTGGGGAGAAGGGGCCGAGTCACCTACCGAACTGGCCCAGAGCAAGGCGCTGCCCGGGAAAGGAAGATGAGGAAAGGGATGCAGAAGCCGGTCTGGCTGGGCTCTGCCAGTGGCTTCCCTGCCAGCCAGGGTAGAAGTCACTTCTTAGGGGGTTGGGGGCAACCGTCAAGGGAACCTTGACCTGAGAGCATCTGGACCGCGCCAACAGGCGGCCCGGGCTCCCAGGCAGAGGGCACAGGCGGGGCCTCTGTGGCAGCCGCCAGGGAGAGCAGTGAAGAGTTACTATGTCAACCGCGACTCTCCCTCCAGCCCTCGCCTCCCCCGTTCTTCCCCCCCACATCCTCCGTCACGATCCCCACCTTTAAAGGGATCTAAAGAAAGGTCCAGAAATCCGCGGACCCCTGTCTGGAAGCCACAGCTAGCAGGGCCAGAATAAACCTAAACTAGGCGGAGCCAGGAGCACTCTTTATTTGGGGTTGGGAGGGCTAACTGCTCCCAAAGTAGGTTTGTTAAGTAACGCCAAGGGAGGGCTTTCTAGGAAGTTTCTTTTAAGTAACACTCAAAAGACAGGCTCCTCTCCTTCTTCCACACCGCCTTCATTTTCTTGGGATGTTTTTCCCGTTCCCAGTCTCCGAAGTAATTTGGACTCCGCTTTGAAATGAAGAATCGTCTGCGTTCTCACCGCCAAATGTTCTGAGAAAATCAGCAACAAAATGGGCATTTTCGGGTGGTGCCTGTTTGTTTGAGGGAAAAACCTCCCTCCGTAATTCGAGTGCCGGAATTGTTGCTCTGACTAGTGTGTTTTCTCCAACGTCCTAGCTGCTTTTAAGGCTTGGTTTAAAACTCTGATTAATTGGAATACATTTGACAAGTTGAAACCTGCTGAACAGGAACGTATAGGAATTCTCTCAGTAGTTAAAGTGCTGGAGGCAAAAGTGTGGGAACATGAATTGGGGTCTCCATAGTGAAGGACATTTCTAACTCCAGCGCTGGGGAAGAATAAAAGGGTCGCTGAGGCTCGCTGATCTGCTAATCTAGCCAAAATACAAGCTCCAGTATTGTCTCAAAACATCAGATAAAGAGTTCGCAAAGACAATTTAACTGACCTCTGACATCCACATGGCATCCAGAGCCTCCCTGTGCCTGAACACACACACACACACACACACACACAGAGAGAGAGAGAGAGAGAGAGAGAGAGATACCAGTATTTATAGTAGTTTATTTAAGAGGAGTCAATTAAGAATCCATTCATTCATTCATCATACTTAATGAATGCCAAGTGTATACCAGGCAACATTTCAGGATCCAGGGGCTCTCATGAAAGAAAAATGGTGGTTAAATAAGTAGAGTGTGATGCTCACACTTCTAATGGCTGCCCTTGGAAGCCTGAGGCAGAAGATTGGAAAGGGCTGAAGACTAACCTTGAGTGTGTATGAGTTCTAAGCCAGCCTGGGTTATAGAGTCAGACTCTTCCTCAAATATATATAAATTAAAAAGCAACTAAAGTTTACAGAAATTAATTAGGTTGATGTGTTTGTCCTGAGAAGATGATTACAAGATGGCTTCTGAGAAGCTGTTAATTGATTTGAAACACACATGGCCGGGAGGTAGCCATGTTAACAGTAGAGATGGAAGAGTGGGCAATAAGATGAGTGTTGGGAATCACGGCAATGCCAATCACATTGAAAGGCAGAGGGGCCAAAAACAGTTATAAATCAATAAAATACTGACGTTGTCAAACACTAAGAGGGGTGGAGAAAAAGCACCTTGCTTTGTGTTTGGCAAATCCCCTGTAAATATAAAATGTCACCCCTAGAAGCCTCATGTGTTAGAAGTCTTGGTATCTGGTGTGGGAGAAACGATTCAGTAGTTAAGAGCACTGCTGTTCTCTGGAGGACCAACATTCAGTTCCCAGCACCCACATCAGGCAGCTCTCAACAGCCTTGAACTCTAGCCTCAGGGAGTTCAATGCCTTCTTCTGCCTTCTGTGGGTACTGTACAAACATGCATGTATACCACACACACACACACAAATAAAATTTTTTCAAGACTTGATAATGCCGTGTTCAGAGGTGGGGTTTGGAGATATAATTGGATCATGAGGCTCTGACCTCGTGGTGTGTGTGTGTCTTTGTGTGTGTGTGTGTGTGTGTGTGTGTGTGTGTCTGTTGATTGCCTCGACGGGTCACCAGTCTAGGGTTAGTGAACCCGTCTGGCAGGTCAGTTATTCCAGGGTCCCTGTTCAGGCGCCACTGTAATTGCCTCGACGGGTCACCAGTCTAGGGTTAGTGAACCCGTCTGGCAGGTCAGTTATTCCAGGGTCCCGGAGAGGCGCTATCTGGAAGATAAATGGGCTAGAAAAGAGGAATGAGGCCAAGCTGGGGTTCCTGTCAAAGCCTCCCTTTATTAGAG
>NC_022012.1:3926340-3952801 GCF_000317375.1 Microtus ochrogaster | reverse complement strand
TGTGAAGTGGGTTCTGCTAACAGATAGCTCTCCATTAACAGCCAATCTGGGTGTGGGGTAGGCTCTGTCAATAGAACGATTCCTAACACAATTAGGGGTGTGAGGTTCTCTGCAGACTCCCCTAGGGTGATGGTTTCTGCAATGATTTTAGGAGAAAAATGGCTCCTAACATGTGTCTTTGTGTGTGTGTGTGTTTGTGTGTGTGTCTTTGTGTGTGTGTGTTTGTGTGTGTGTATGTGTGTGTCCAAGAGCACACACAAACTTGAAATTTGAGAGGGTTACTGGTAGGTGTTGGGAAATTCAGGTGGAGTGGAGCAGGAAGAAGTGACGTGTAAAAGGCATGCCGCTGAGGGTGTATCTTGTACCGCACTTCTTTCTCTCCCTGCTCTCCTCTTTCTTCTTCATGGCCATCATGAGGCAAGGCAGCCTTTTTAGCACTACGGGCTGAGAAACATAGAGCCAAGTGAGCACGGCCTGAAACCTCTGAGATGGGAGCTAAAGTGAGTCCTCATTCTCTTCAGTTAGCCTCTCTGGTGTTTTGCTACAGTGGGAGATAGCTGACCAGCTATCACAGTGATGTGGGATTCCTCTCTGTATGCTAGGAATATGGTTTATTACCATTGGTTATTAAAGAAGCTGTTTCGGCCAATGGCCTAGCCGAGTAAAGCCAGACAAGAAATTCAAACCGAGATATAGAAAGAGAGTAGGCAGATGAGTGGGGTATGAAAGAAAAGGAGGTCCTGACCCACAAAAATCGCATCCACCCTGAGGAACGAACCTAAAGCAGGTCATTGTGATTTGAGAGCTTCCTGTTAAATTCTCAATATGTGAAACTGATTTAAAACTGTAACTGGCTTTTATATGGTTATTATACCCAACCAATAGAATCTGCTTGAAGTTTCTTGTCTTGTGATTATTTTAGATTGTTCTGTTGCTGTAATAAATGCAGTGACCAGAATAAACTTGGGGAGGAGAGATATGGGACTTCCACTTCCACAGTGGTCCATCACTGAGGGGATTCAGACAGGAACCTGGAGGCAGGAACCTGGAGGCAGGAATTAAACCAGAGGCAGAGGAGGAATGCTGCTTATGGCTTGCTTTTTGTGGCTTGCTCAGCTTGCTTTCTCATGCAGCCTGGGACCACCTACCCAGGAAAGTACCACCCACAGAGGACTGTGCCTTCCTACACTGGTCACTAATAAAGAAAATGTCCCCCTGCCGGGCAGTGGTGGCACACGCCTTTAATCCCAGCACTCAGGAGGCAGAGGCAGGCGGATCTCTGTGAGTTTGAGACCAGCCTGGTCTACAAGAGCTAGTTCCAGGACAGGCTCCAAAACCACAGAGAAACCCTGTCTCGAAAAACCAAAAAAAAAAAGAAAGAAAAGAAAAAGAAAATGTCCCCTACAGACATGCCCACAGGCCAATCTGATGGAGAAAATTCTTCACCTTGAGTTCCCTCGGCCCAAATGACTCTAGTTTGTGTCAAATTGAAAAAAACCTAGCAACATGGTGATCATTGTTATTGATAAGTACTCAACAGGTTTGGGATGTAAATAAATTAATGAACAAATGTCTCATTAAACAATGTCCAGGTAATCTCATTGGAACACCAATATGGGAAACAATGGAATTGGTGATGCAACATGCAAACCTACTCTACTCAACTCAGATTCTGTAAACTGAAGCAGTTAGAAAAATCCAAAGTTGTTTGTTGAAGTGTTAGGTTTTGCTTTGAAAGAATTCCCAGGGAGTTTGTTTTGTTGTTGCAGTTAGTTGAGCTGTTTGTGCCTTTTCTCAACACTGTTTTTCATTTACACATAACAACCTTCACACTGAACAAAGTTATTAAATTTATACTGTGACATTAATTTATCATTTGGTAGAGCAAAATATCTTTTTTTTCTCTTATTTGAAATATAGTCAACACTACACCAATATAAGGGCTTTTCTGTGGTAGGGGAACAGGGGTATATAAATGAATCAAGGGTTCCGAGAATTTTATACAGTGAAATAGAAGATCATGTGATGTTTGAGTATGAAATGTCCCCATAGGCTTACATGTTGGCATCTTTGCGATGATCTGATGGGCTTTGGGGGACATGATTGCCTGCTAGAGCCCCTGACTTACTAAGTAGACTAATTCTTCAGTGGATACAAACTGTGATAGCATTATTGGGAAATAGTGAAAAGTCAAAGAAGAAGCCTGGTTGAAAGAAGCAGGGCACTGTGTTTGGGGAGTTGTATATCCTCCAGTCTCACTCTGGTTTGTCTGTTCTTTTAGTCTGCCATGGGACAAGCAGCCTCTGTCACATGCTTTCATGACCATGATGTTCTGCTTTATAACAGGCATGGAAGCAACAGAACCAGCCATGACAAGTAGATTGAAACCAATACTGTGGACGGAGATAAAACTTTCTTCCGATTTAGTTTTTTGAGTAGTTCATCCCAGCAACACAAAGTCTAACATAGACAAACAGATAGAAAGGACAAAGCCCTAAGTTTATGTGTTCCTTTGTCGGGGCTGGGGGTTTAGATAGCTTAGAAAGGCCACCAATTCACAGTGCCCCTGCCACAGTCTCTTTAGTTCTGAGAACAGAGCTGCACACCAGGGCATATGACTTAGCCTCACTAAGCTGGGTGATAACAGATAGCATCTGATGTCTCTGCATCATGTATTGTTAAACTGTGAAGTTGTGATTGCTGAAGGCAACTCTGTTTCTAATGTCCTGTATTCTATGTTCATGTACATAGCAGTCCTTTCATGGTTAATCCGGTGAAAAACAGGAGAGAAATCCTTCCCCACCAAATGCTTCTGAATCGTGTATGGAATATTGAGCAGATTCAGAAAAAAGAAGAAGGTGAGAACAGAAACATCTCAAGAAGAAAAATTATTGGATGAGAGAACTACAGTTCTCACAGTTGGACATTTTAATTCAAGCCTGTAGTGTGTTTTGGTTGTAAATGTTGAAACATGAGGCTCAATATGAGTTATGTCTTGAGAAGAAACTTTGCCTCTGTACACATATCTGTCCTATGTGACTGATTTTACAAGAATTGACATTACAGGACTGGAGAATGCTTGCTGCTCTTCCAGAGAGTCAAGGTTGGTTCCCCAAATCCACAAGGATTGTTGTGGAATGGGAACTGCTTGTTCATCCCGGCGGCCCAGCTAGCTTAGCCCTGAAATAACCACACAGAAATTGTATTAATTGCCGGGCAGTGGTGGCGCACGCCTTTAATCCCAGCACTTGGGAGGCAGAGGCAGGCGGATCTCTGTGAGTTCGAGACCAGCCTGGTCTACATAGCTAGTTCCAGGACAGGCTCCAAAGCCACAGAGAAACCCTGTCTCGAAAAACCAAAAAAAAAAAAAAAAAAAAAGAAAAAGAAATTGTATTAATTAAATCACTGCTTGGCCCATTCGCTCTAGCCTCTTATTGGTTAACTCTCACATCTTGATTTAACCCATTTCTATTAATCTGTATATTGCCATGTAGCTGTGGATTACCAGCAAAGATTCAGCATGTCTGACTCTGGCTGTGGCTCCGTAGCATCTCCTGACTCTGCTTTCTTTCTCCCAGAATTCAGTTCTGTCTTCTCCGCCTGCCTAAGTTCTGCCCTATCAGGCCAAGGCAGTTGGCAGTTTCTTTATTCATTAACCAATACAAGCAACACACAGAGGGAACTCCCACATCAAAGGATCATCTCAGAAACACTGTAACTCCAGCTCCAAGATGTCTGACACCTTTTCTGACCTCTACAGGCACCTGTACTCACAGTTACACTCATGCAGTAATGCAGAAGTCAATGAAGTTCATACTGAAATATGAAACAAAGTGCAATGTTATATTATTGAAGCAATTGTGTGTGTGTGTGTGTGTGTGTGTGTGTGAGAGAGAGAGAGAGAGAGAGAGAGAGAGAGAGAGAGAGAGAGAGAGAGGGGCTTTTTACTTCTGTGTTTTGTTTAAAATATGACATACTATTTTCTTCTTGTGTCCCGTCCTACATAATGTCAGAGAATAAAGTACATAATTATGTTTGAGTATTACTTTAAGTTCTTAAGTCCAACTACAAACAATATATGAAAGACTAATTTCTGATTAAGTATTCCAAATATAAATAATACCAATGTAAAAATAATGACCTGAAGTTATTAAAATGATATTTGTGTGAAAAAAATCCATTTTAATTCAAACAAAAGGAATCAAAGGCTTTAATGTAACACCTGAAACATTGAAAGCACTAGAGAAAAATATGGGAGAAATATTTCACAAAATAGGCAAATGTCTTTCTGGATAGACTCCAACAGTGAGGAAAGTAATAGTAGTAATTGGTAGAGAGAGAATCTACAGAATGAGAAAATATAGCCACGGCGGATTAATATCTAGGCTATATAAAGATCTCAAAAACATCAAAATATCAAATAATCTAGTTGAGAGGGGGCAATTAAATTAAACAATCTTGAAATGCAAATAGCCAATAGGTATAGAAGGAAAATAGATAATGTCCTTAGCCATCAGGGAAACATGGATCAGAATTACACTGAAGTTCTCCTTCATCTCTGTAGCAAAGACTTTCATCAAGAAAACAAGCATCAGCTGTTTCAGAGGAACAGAAGGAAGGGAACCCCAAACCCTGATACATTGTTGGCAGCAATGTAAGGCAGTCCACAAAAACCAGCAGGAGATTTTCTCAAAAACTGAAAGTAAAACTACTACACAATCTAGTCATACCCTTCCTGAGCACATCAAAAGTCATATCCATTGGAGATTCATGCACACCCAGTTCACTGTAGCACTATTTACACCAGACAAGTCATGAAATCAATAAGATGGATGAATAGACATTTGAAATATGATACACACCCACGTGTGTGTGTGTGTGTGTGTGTGTGTCCCAATATATTTGAATGTTTGGCCCCCAGTTGATGGAAATATCTGGCAAGGAAGAGGAGGTTTGACCTTAATTGAGGAGGTGTGTTACTGAGGGATCTCAAAGGCCCATACCATTTCAGCTTTCTTTCTCTTTCTCTTTCTCTCTCTCCATGCTTCATGGTTATTGACTCAACATGTAAGTGCTCAGCTACTGTTCCAGCACCATACTGTCATGATCCTGACCATGATGGTCACGGACTCTACAACACTCTGGAACCATGATCCCCAAATTCTTTTATAAATTGCCTTGATCACTGTTTCTCTTCCCAACAGTAGAATAATGACTGAGATACTAGATTTTGAGAACAAAGCCATGTTTTTTGCAGATAGAGGAGCATAACAAGAAATCATTGTGCTAAGTAAAAGGAGCAGTGGTCTGCCAACTCTGAAATGCCTAAATTTGATGACTATTCTGTTCTAGTTTCAAATACAACTGGTATAGATTCATCAAAAATCACAAATACATTTGTCTTTGAGAAGTAGGCAGGTTCTCAGCGAACCTTCTGCTGTGATGGGGTAGGAGGTGTTTGACGTGTTATTTCTTTTGCAATTTCTATTCTGAAACAATTTCAAAGACAAACATAGAGACATATCTAGAAAATAAAAAGAACTCATACTGTTCAGTTAAACTTCCCAATTATTTATGTTGTATATCATAAGTACGATAGCATCATGTCTCTACAAAAAATAATTAGATGTTTTCCAACCAGTTTTATAATAAACTGAAAATCTCTAGTCTTTTACCTTGAAAGCCTTCAATGTTAATAACATAAGAACAAGAATATAAAAGTACTGACTGGACTGAGATGATGTTAACCGCACTTGCTGCTCTTGCAGAAGATCTGGGTTTAGTTCCCAGCACTCACAAGGAGGTTCACAGCTATTTGTAACTCCAGTTCAGGAGATCCGACACCCTCTTCTGAACCCTTTGGGTACCAGATATGCATGTGGTGCACATAAAAACATGCAGACAGAACACATGCATAAAAAAATAAACACAATTTTTGAAAAGAATAATTAGGTACAACTATCAAAGCCAACACTGTATTATCTCATTGCTAATATCCAGTCCTATTTTTAAAAATGTTCTAATAATGCCCTTATTGACTGCCTTAAGCTTTGGTCTAGTACAACCCAGGCTCATAAATTGTCTTTAGCGTCCATGATTTTTTGATCTGGATGTTTCCTATTTTATTTCAGTGCAACATTTGGCCCTTTTGAAGGGTTCGAGTCAACTCTTTCATAGATCCCTTTAGTTGAGTTTCTTTGATATTTTATCATTAGGTTGAGAGTTTGCATTCTGGATAGAGATATCACAGAACTCATGTCAGAAAGCAAAGGATATCAATTTGTTTGTGTTTAGTAACATTTACATTGGTCACTTGGTTAAGATGGAGCACTTTGAGGGCATCAATTTTTGTGATAGATAAGCAGTTTATGAGATGGTACTTTGAGTCTATGCCCTCATGAATCTTTTCCCTCTAGTTTTAGCATCCATTGGTAACTTTTCTTGAATCATACAATCTAACACAACAACAAAACGGTAAGTTTTCTTTCTTCCTACTGTTTTTAATGTTTGTGTATTCATTTCTTTGTATGATTATTCATTTATTGATTGGTAAGGGTCTCATTCTGGAGCCCAGACTATGTCTGTTCTTTCTGTGGACTCAGGTTGGTCTCAAACTTGCAGTCATCTTACCTGTTTCAAGTACTGGGATCAAAAGTTTGTTCCACCATGTCTGGCTTGTTTTCAATTAGTATATGTAACATTCACAAAAGCCAATATATGGAAAATAGTGATGTTTCTAAAATCATTAGTTTCTTGTTGGTTAGCCATTGTAATAGATCACCTTTTCTTACCATTTATTAATTTATTCACTTATTACGACTTTATGAATGTATTTATCTTACTCAAAAGACTATCCTCTATCATGGTGGGTTATTTTGATGTTCAAATGGTTCTAGATTTGACACTTTTAATCTGCTTCAAAAAATCATTTTATATTAGTTTATTGAGATCCTCCTCAATAGTTCTAATATATAGTTTTCCACTAAGTAAATGAGGAAGTTATCAAGTTATAAACTGAAAATTTGCGCCATCATCTACTTTCAAATAAAGTTTTATTGTCACACAGCCATGCACATTTGTTTGTGTGCCCTTTTATGGATCATTTTGTGGTACAAACACAAAGTTAAGTAATTGCCATAGAAACTCTCTGGGCCAGAATTTCCATGGTCCTTTAAGAGAAGTTGGGTGTCTCTGGGTAAGAAAAAAAATTAATCACAATTTATAAGACAATATCCAATGTATTAGTACTAAAGATACATCTATTATATTTGACCCATTAATTATGACAGTATTGAATTAATAATGAGTGAATGGCCTGTGGTAAAACTGATAGGTTCAGAGTAGGTAGAGTTTCTTACATCTGAAACTCCTGCTCCTTGATAAATTTGGATGAAATTTGCCAATTTCATATCTGAAATTTTTCAATAGCTCTTGTTTAAAGTCCAAACAAATACCTATTGCTTTACTAAGTATCGCCCCACAGTTTCTTGATAATATATTTACTTTAAACTATTTCTGTTTTTCAGATAAACACACTTTCTCTTTAACCTATGCATAAGCTCTGGGCCTTGCTCTGGTAGCTCAGCGACGCTGCTGTAACTGTTCAATAGCATTGTCAATCTGTCACTGCTCTGTTCATCTATAGCTTTCTTTGAATACTTGTTGATTAATTTTTATTTTAATTTTAACTTCATTATGGCATTTTTCAAAGAAATTTTGCTGCTGTTTGTTTTCTCCTCCACTTCTGTCTAGGGTGTCAAGTAGTCAACGACTCTCAAAATCCCTCCAGATGCTGCATAGAAAGTTCAAAACAGAACCTACTATGAGACTCGGCTGTGCCACTCATAGGCGGATATCAAAGGACTCTGCAGCACACCTGGAGATGCTTGCCTGTTCATGCTCATTTATGCTTTAACTCATAACAGCTAGGATTGGGATCTAACTAAGATACGATACACCAACAGGGAAGAAAAATACAGCAAGACAAATAGCAGAATTTTATTTAGTGCTAAGAAAAAATGAAATTCTGATAATTGCAGGAAAATGAGTGGAACTGGGAAACAATATACTAAGTGAAGCAAGTGACCCACTCTCACATTCATATCCTAAGTGAAGCAAGTGACCCACTCTCACATTCATATCCTAAGTGAAGCAAGTGACCCACTCTCACATTCATGTCCTAACTCCTAAGGTTTCCCTGTGTGTAAATGAATTATTGTGCAATAGCTAGGAGACCAAAAGAGAAAAATAAAGTGTTAATAATTGGGGTTTAGCAAAAAGGTCACGTGACATGAATATTTTTAAAAAGGCAAACAGGAAGACACAAAGGAAAAGAAGAGGAATGAGTGAAGATAAATATTAGTAAATTTTTAAATAAAGAAGATAATAAAGATAGAAGAAAAAGACTGCTTTATCTTGATTTCTACACGTGTATGTATGTATTGCATACATGTACCGCACATGTTCATGCGTGTGTACATACATGAATTTGCAGGTGCATGTGTCATAGGTGATGTCTGGTATCTTCCTCAATCACTCTCTACCATCCTTTATGAAGTAGGGTCTGTCACTGAACCTGAAATTCTCCAGTTTAGCGCAACTGGCTGGCCAGCAAGCCCTGAAGCTCCTCCCTGCCTCCACCTCTCCAAGTTTGGAATTTGATTTTTTTTCCTAAAAATAGATCATAACTTCCTTGCCTTATATTCATTAATTGACTTGTACTGTTTTAGATACTTGAGGAGAGTTAAATATTTTTGGTTTTTTTAATTTTTATTTTATGTACATTCTGGTGTTTTGCCATGGGTGTCTGGTCCCCTGGAGCTGGAGTTACAGACAGTTGTGAGCTGCCATGTAGGTGCTGAGAAATGAACCCAAACTCTCTGGGAGGAGCAGTCAGTTCTCTTAACAACTGAGCCATCTCTCCAACCCCATAAAACAGTGAATTTGGTTCAACTTATGTTGTAAACTGTTTTTTTTCTTGAGTGGCCACTCAAATCTCAATTCCATCTTTTGATATTTGGCACCGCACTTGGAGTCTGCCCCATTCAGGCACAGTTCGTGCCAGAGACTTGCTTGAGTTTATTCACAGAATTGGAGAAACATTTCACTCTGTTGATCTTCTTTAAACTTCACAGTCATCACAATCTATACAGATGATGAATTTCCACAGAGACTTACACCCACCCTGTCCTCTGATGAGTTATAGAAGAGACAAATGCCATGTGGTCAAGGCTGAGGCCCTTCTCACTTATGCTCAAATGACTGCTTTGTATATTTTCCAGAGTTCAGAGCAAGTCTTATGCAAATCTTATTTGCCTTGTAGCTGTAGACATACATTGGTTAACTGTTTAAAACCAAAACCAAGAAGGATATGATCTCAAAGCAAAGCTCATGAAGCATAATATATCATACTCATAGGATTTAGACTCAAGGCAATTACCCAGTGAATTCTTTTTGTCCAATCAAGAAACAAAGGTATAAATTATTTAAATCTTAGTAGTCAATTATTCAACAAGGCCAAAAGACAGTGTATAACTTATTTAACCTCACTAGTCATTACTCATCGATGTTTTTCATTGCCTGGCTAAGAGACAATGGTATAACTTACATAAATATTACTATGACCCAATATTGAGTTATTACTTTTTCCTATATTCTAGGTCAGGGGAAGTTACACTTTCTAGTATGGATGTGACATCATTTTTCTATCTATATATCTAGTTTGCTTAATAATGTGTTTGGTGTAAACTTTGTAATGAATTTTCTCTTTTTATAAGTAGATGTTCACTTATCATATAGCTTTCATAAAAACCTACACTCCAATCTCAATGTTTTTAAATACTAACTCTTTCATATTTAAAATTCAAAGCATTCATAGATTTATATCTAGATATGCTGGTTTAAATAAGTGATGTTGCTTATTCATCTGTAACTTCTACACTTTTAGTTAGCTAGCAATCTTATTTTAGTATCTTTGTGACACATGTCTCATTCCCTAGTGTTTCTTTCTAATTTTCCAATTATTCTTCATATGAAATTGAGTTTTGATTATTTTAACTCCAGGAAAAAATGTTTGTTGTCGTTTTTTTCAGTGATCATAATTAGAATGTGGTCTTTGTAATATTGAGTCTTTCTAGCTCCTGACTTCAGAGCTACTTCAACATCCTCTTTAAGTGAACTGAAGCAAGCTGTGGCCATACATCTACAGAACCCCTCTTGCTGCTTCTCAAACACCCCAAGATGCTTCTGCTTTGGAGCCTTCATTCTTCCTGCGTTTTGGTCTGGAAGGGTTATCCCCCTGGGTATCTGGTGTTTTTGTCTCTGCATATGTGGTATTCCATAATTTTGTTGTTTTTACTTCATCTCTGTCTCTGTAATAAAATAACTTGACTAAAAATCAATGTAAGGGCAGAAGGGGCTTATTCAGCTTACAATTCCAGGTTACTGGTATGGGAAGTCCTTCTGTATATGTGGTGCTTTATTGGTTAATAAAGAAGCTGCTTTCAGCAATGGCTTAACAGAATATAGCCATGTTGGAAGAGATAGACAGATAGATAGATAGATAGATAGATAGATAGATAGATAGATAGATAGATAGAGTTGATGTGGTAAATACCATTGATTAATAAGGAAACTGTCTTAGGTCTGTGATAGGATAGAGTAGAGCTAGGAAGGAAAAACTAAACTGAATGCTGGAATAATGGAGACAGAGTCAGGGAGAAGCCATGGAGCTGCCTCCAGAGACAGACATGTTTGAACATTGCTGGCAGGCCACAAGCCTCATGGTAAAATATAAAATAATGAAATTGGGTTAAATTAAAATGTAAAAGCTGGCTCCAAAGCCACAGAGAAACCCTGTCTCAAAAAAAAATAATAAAAAGTAAAAGCTAGCCAATAAGAAGTTAGAGCTATTATGCCAAGCAGTGATTTAATTAATACAATTTCTATGTGGTTATTTTGGGAGTATGAGTGGCTGGGAAATGAACAAGCAACTTCCTACTACAGAGATTAAGCAAATTAGGGAAAAGTCGTGTAGCCACTGCCAGAGACAGACTCGTTGGAACTTTACCCAGTAAGCCACAGCCACATGATGACACACAGATTAAAAGAAATGGGTTAATTTAAGATTTAAGAGAAAGCTGGAAATATGCTTAAACTATTGGCCAGACAGTATTGCAAATAATATAGTTTCTGAGTGATTATTTTGTGGTCTGGATAGCCGAGAAGAATGAACAAGCAGCCTCCATCAGCAAGTTACAGTGCATTATTGATGGGAAACCAAGGCAGGAATTCAAGCAGCTGGTTATATCACATCCATAGGCAAGAGCAGAGAGGAGGGAATACACCCATGCTGCTGCTTGCTGCTACATCTGCTTCCTCTACCTTTCTCATGTCATATAGCTCAGAGCCCAGCCCATAAACTGGTACCACCCATAGTGGTCTGAGTCTTTCCACATCAGTTATTAACCAAAACAGTCCCCCTCATGCCTACTCACAGGCCAACCTCATTTCTTCAACTTAGGATCTCTTCTCAAATGACTCTAGGGTTTAGCAAGATAATCATAGATGGCATCCTTGAGTATCAAAATAAATCATATTTTCTTGAAAAAGAAGTTCAAGACACAACTCTGTTCCTTCCACTGTAACTATGAGGTCACCTGTGGAGGAAGTGTTTTCTGCCTAGTGACCAAGTATTGAGCAAGAGTAAACATGGAGTCATCTTGCTACTTAGGCAACAGAATGACTGTATGAGTTCACCTCTTTTGTATAATATTAATGAAGCTTCTTTTTACCTTTTTCCCCAGTTTATGTTTTGTATAAATGCTGTGGAAAAATAAAAACAGATGATTTTTCGGGAGCTGAATAATCCCCCAAACTTCCTCCCGATACTGCTTTATGTTTTCAGTCTTTATTTTTATGCGTCTCATATCTTTCACTTATATTTCTTCAATTCCCACTCCTCTACCCTGGCAAGAAGTGTTTTTTGTTGAGGTTCATCCTCAAAAGATGACTATCTATTAATCTATATTTCTTAATTATACATTACATTTTTAAATGAGCTTCACAAACATGATACCTCAAACAAGAGCAGAAATAGACATATACAGTGTAACATATCAATCTCAAATTTTTATCAATAGAGCAAGATCCATACCAATGCAAAGTATTCATTTTATATCATATTTTCCCCCTTTCTTAGAAAGAGATTGACTATGACCATTTAACCATTTATAATCAATGCCCTTTAAATAAAAACAAACATTTATAAATAATCATTTTGGGAATTTGGGCATAGTTTTCTCCAAAATGCTATTTGTTGGGAGAAGTATTTTTAGGGTTCATGGAGACCTTTCAGGGGGTCTTGTTCCAGCAAATCACATTAGCCTGGAAGGAATCCACAGGTTCTCATCTTTTGTGGAAATAAAAGCATAACCTCTTTTCCAAAGTAACATAGCCTTAGACTCAAATTTTGAAGTCAAGATACCTTTGAAATATATATGTTGGTTTAGTTTAGCAGCCTCCATAATCAAATGTCTCTCTGACATTAGTTTATTAATAATTAAAAATTTAAAAGAAAACAAAATAATATACATTTTCCAGACCCTGTATATTCCATCTTTATATAGCTTTTTTTACTCTATTACTTTCTAATGTTTACTTTATTTCTTTAATCTATAACTCTCTGCACTCTTTTATATTACTTTCAAGTTTTGTTTTATTTTTAAAACAATATCTTTCTATAACTGCCTATACCCATTTTCTTTTTTTCTTAAGCCTATGTAAATTTTAAAATACACTGTGACCCATTCAGAGGCTTATTTTTGTCTGAATCTGTGTTTGCTGCATATCTGTAGTTCTTTTCTGACCAGGAGCACTCTCAAAGTGATAAGTAACTTGGTAGCAGTGGCCCTGGATGCTGCCTCCACTTCTCTTGAGCTTTTAACATGGTGGAGGTGTGTTCATCACCAGTTCTGAGAGCACCAGAGGGAGCCACACTTACCACCTCAAATCTGGAAAGCAGTGTGCAACACATAAACCATTTTTGTCTGAGTAAAAGCTAAATCTGCCATGCAACATACTGAGTGGTCTGGAAATGTCTCTGTGTATGGCGGCTCAAATCCACCATGCTCTCCTGCCTGTTGCTTGCCCAGGCAAGGAGTGTTGAGGGGCAGGAGGGCTCTCAGCTACTTTCCTCCTAACCCTGAGCAGGCATGTCAGCACCCAGCCACAAAGTGGGTGGTGAGCTATAATGGTTAGCCCCATTTGGGCTCCATTATGTAAATGGAGACTATTATTTCATTTTCCAGCTGCTCGGACATTAATAAACACAAAAAACTATATCAATTACAAAACTGTTTGGGCAACAGCTCAGACATATTTCTAGCTAGCTCTTATGTCTTAGATTAACCCATTTTTAATAATCTTTATATTGACAAAGCAACTTCCTTATTAACCAGTGGTAATAAAACTTATTCACAGGATACAGAGGGGAATCCCACATCACCCAGATAAAGCACTAATGAGCAAGGGCAGCATGTGTAGTGATAACAATGAAGAAAGTACCATGACTAGAGTGAAAAAAATGTATATTTGAAAATAAAACCACAACACTCAAATGTGTACTATTAAATGAGATATGAAATGTTCAATATAAGGTGACCTATAAAATCTGGAAACAGAAAAAAGGAAAATATTTTAAAAACCTAAATTCTTTATTTATAACCAAAATATTTAGAAGATGAGGAAGTTGTTTGCAAAGCTGATTACACTATCAAGAGTCAGACAGATGACAAAGGACTTGGTGTATACTGTGTGTGTGCATGTAATTAAAGAGAAACACAGTGTGTGCCCCCCCCCAAAGCTGAATTCTGAGAATGGCTTACAGAGAAGACTCAGTGCTGCCAGCAGCCTTGTCTGTCTTGTTCATACCACAGACATGCTTTCATGGCATTAATGGAATAACTAGATTTTTTAAAAAGAAAACAAGCTATGTATAACAGGAGAAATAGCCTGCCTAACTGGGCCTAAGTTAGTCTAAGCTATTTTTAGTCTGTGATTCTGTCCTAGTGGGCCCCTGAGAATTGGAGGAAATATGGATAGAAAAAAAATTTGCTCTTTTCCCAGCTTAATGATACTGAGATAGTCTTGAAATACAGTCTTGCGTTCTAAAGATAACTCAATTTCTGTCAATCAAAGAGAAACTAAAAAAAGTGGATGGTTTATTCCTATGACATGGCATTTTCTCCAGGGTGCCTGCTCTGTCTTCCTGCAGGCAATGGAGATATACTAGGGTATCTGTGAGTAAACCAAACACCTAGGTTAGACACAAACCTGGCTTGGCTCTGCTAGGGATAAATGCTTGTAAATTCTGTCTGATGCGTCTGATTCCTTTCCCAAACCCAGTGCTAGATTGTTTGTAGTACAACACTACTTAGTTAATATCTTCTTTTTTTGAATGTTTGTATTTTGTTTAGTGTTTGGCAGGAAGAGTGAAGATGTGATATGTCGGTTCTGTTATCAGTTCTAAGAGGCTACCTCAGCTTGGGGCCCGGGGAGTTTGACTGCACTCACATACACCTAAGATAACGGTAAACACAAAACAGCATGGAGATGAACGGCTCAGGGGCCTGCTCTGCTTTTAGTGTTAGATGTGAAATCATAACATCTAACATTAGGAAACTGAAATTGGATAAAAAGTTGTGCATTTTTTTGGTACGAGGAAAGCTAGCAAGAAAGGTTCTGGGCTCATGAAAAGCTCAATAAGTTTTTCCTCTACAAAAAAATTGTTTAAAGAGATGGAAAAAGGGGGGCAACCTCATTCCTGAAAGAAATTTACCATCATTTTCTGAGGCATGTTTTTCTCTGTGTAAGTTCTTGTTCTTTGAATGGTATTTAGACACAAAATCTTTTTTACTAACTTTTCTTCACATTCTTCTATATGGAATTTGATTGCATTCATTCTTTTTATTCCAAAGTCTTACTAGACTTTCAGAAATCAGGAAAAAAATGTTTTCACTAAAATATTGAAAACCTATCCCTCTCTCCATCTCCCAGTGGTTACTGCACTGTAAGGCTAGTAGGTCCCCAACTGCCTTCCCTTCTCAGGTACACAGAGCAATGGAAGATAGCAAGTCATACAATGGAGAAATATGTATGTAACAGGGTTACAGCTAAGGTCATCAAATTTGAAAGAAAACCATCTGGAATTCTGAACTAGTCTTTGAGATCCCACATGATATTTTCCTAATCTAGATGACTGCCATAATAATTTACCTTTCATATTACTGCGAAGGTTTTATGCTGATACAAATGAGTAAAACACTAAACAAACAAGGAGGAGGAGGAGAAAACTACAATAATATGACTTGAAAATGGGTATTAGCAGTTGATATATAATCTTTCTTCTACAAAATTTTCCTGTATTTGGGTGACTCGGGGACCTCTGAGGAAGGCCTGAAACAGAGACCTCTGCCGGACTAGGCTCAAGTCAGGGACCTTTATGGGAGCAGGCCCAAACCAGGGACATCTGTGGGAACAGGCCTGAGCCAGTGACCTCAGCCAGAGCAGACCTGGGGCAACAACCTACACAGGAGCAGGTACAAAAGAACCCCTGCTGAGAGAGCAGGCCCAGGCCAGAAACCTGGGAAGGAACAGGCCCAAGGCAGCCTCAGTGGGAGCAGCCCCAAGCAAGCAACCTCCATGGCAGCAGGGCCAAACAACCCCAGGCTTACAAAGCAATCCCCCAAGGAGTGCTGAGCAACCTCTGGGAACACTGAGTGACCTCAAGGGTAGCCGGAACAGTGACCCTGACTGCACAATGAGGAACACTCATCTGAGCTTGGATCCACTGGCATCTGGAAGATGGATGACCAAGAGACACAGACAGCCCCACATATACCAGTCAGAGGAAATGGTGAGAAGACAAGGTAAAAACACACTCAACATCACAAAGAAGAACACAATGCCAACAAAAAACAGTGGCACTGTCACAGCAATACTTGAACACCCAAATATAGATAGAACAGAAGAAAATAACCTAAAAAAACTTTAGGAGAATGTTTGAAGCCTTTAAAGATGAAATGAAAATTTTTCTCAAAGAAATGGAGGAAAAGACAAAAAATTCAAAGAAATCAACAAATTTCATAAAGAAAACCAAAAAACATAATCAAAGATGAAAGAAACAATTCAAGACTTGAAAACTAAAATAACAGGAACTAGCAATCACTGGTCACTAATATTCCTTAATATAAATAGACTCAACTCACCTATAAAAACACACAGGTTAATAGATTTGATACGAAAACAGAATCCATCCTTCTGCTGCGTACAAAAAACACATGTCAACTTCAAAGACAGACATAGCCTCAGAGAAAGAGTTGGAAAAAATTTCCAATCAAATGGATCTAAGAACAAACTGGTGTAGCTATCCTAATATCTAACAAAATAGACTTCAAACTAAAATCAATCAAGAGACAAAGAAGAACATTTCATATTAGTCACAGGAAAAATCCATCAAAAGGAAATCTCAATATTGAACATCTATGCCCCAAATAAAAGGGCATCATCATATGTAAAAGAATCATTACTAAAGTATAACTCACACATTAAACCCCACACACTAATAGTGGGAGATTTCAACACCACCTATTCTCACCACTGAACAAGACTATCAGACAGAAAATTAACAGAGAAATAAGGGAACTAGCAGATGTTATGAAACAAATGGACTTAACAGACATCTATAGAATATTCCATCCAAACAGAAAAGAATATACCTACTTCTCGGCACCTTGTGGAACCTTCTCAAAAACTGAGCACATACTAGGTAACAGAGCAAACTTCCACAGACACACACAAAAAAAAATAGAATAACCCCATGTATCTTGTTGGATTGCTATGCCTTAAAATTAGAATTCAACAGCAACACTAATTTCAGAAGACCACAAACTTAGGGAAATTAAACAATGCTCACTGAAATCATCAATGTATCAAGGAATAAATAAAAAAATAAAGAAAGGACTTCCTAAAATTCAATGAAAATGATCACACAACATACCCAAACTTATGGGACACAATGAAAGCAGTGTAAAGAGAAAAATTCATAGCACTACATGCCTGTTTAAAGGAACTGGAAAAAAGAACACCTGAAAATTCTAGAACAACAACAAAAGGGAAAAAACTCACCCAGGAGGACTAGACAGCAGAAAATAATCAAATTGAGACCTGAAATCAGCAAAATAGAGACAAACAAAACAATAAAAAGAATCAAAGAGCTGGTTCTTCAAGAAAATCAACAAAATAAACAAACCTTTATCCACACTAACCAAAAGGCAGAGAGAATAACCAAATTAATAAAATCAGAAATAAAAAGCAGGACATAACAACAGACATGGAGAAAATCAAAAAAATTAGGGTTTATTTTGAAATCCTGTACTCCACAAACTTGGAAAACTTAAGGGAAATGGGCAATTTTCTGGATAAATATCGCTTACCAAAATTAAATCAAGACCAGATAAGCAAATTAAATAGACCTATAACTGCTAAAAAATAGAAACATCAAAACTCTCCCAACTAAAACCAGCCAGGGCCAGGTGGCTTCAGCGCTGAATTCTACAAGATTTTCAAAGGAGAACTAATACCAATATTCCTCAAATTGTTCCACACAATAGAAACAGAAAGAACATTGCCAAACTCTTTTTATGAGTCTACAATTACCCTGATAGCCAAACCACACAAAGACATTCTAAGAAAGAGAATTACAGACCAATCTCACTCAAGAACATTGATACAAAACTACTCAATAAAACACTGGCAAATCAAATCCAAGAATAGATCAGAAAAATTATTCACCATATCAATTTCATCCCAGAATGCAGGGATGGATCAACATATGAAAATCTGTCAATGTAAACCACCATATAAACAAACTGGAAAAAAAAAACAGAATATGATTATCTCACTAAATTCTAAGGAAACTTTCAACAAAATACACCATTCCTTCATGATAAAGGTCTTGGAGAGAGCAAGGATACAAGGAACATACCTAAACATAATAAAGGCAATATACAGCAAGCCAACAGCCAACATCAAACTAAATGGAGAGAAACTCAAAGCAATCCCACTTAAATCAGGAACAAGACAAGGTTGTCCACTCTCTCCATATCTAGTCAATATAGTACTTGTGCTTCTAACTAGAGCATAAGAAAATAAAAGGCGATCAAAGGGATACATGGATCTATTCTTCATGGGAAATAGAAAAAAAAAACAAGATGTCCTGAGTAAATTAGGAGCATGGGGACCATGGGAGAGGGTAGGGGAGAGGAAGCGAGAGGAGTGGAGAAAAATATATAGTTCAATGAAAACAATTTTTAAAAATTTATGCAGCCCCTGGAGGGATTGTTCAGCCATTAAGAGCACTTGCTGCTCTTCCAGGGAGGAGAGTTTCCTTCCCAGCCCTCATGACCTAACAGCATGTAACTCCAGCTCTTCAGGGCCCAGCACCCTCTTCTGGACTCCACAGGTACTCACACATATGTAGCATACACTCATGAATACACACAACATGTAAATTAAAAATAAATCTTTTTAGAAATAAAAAAAAAATCCTGGATTTGTTACTGGAGGTGTAGCTAAGTTGATACAATGCTTGCCTCATGTGTATGAAGCCCTGGTTCGATCCCCAGAACCACATAAACTAGGTGATACAGTGCACACCTATAATCCTGGCACTAGGGAGATGAAAGCGGGAGGAGCAGAAGTTCAAGGTCATGCTAAACTAAATAGTGAGCTCAACACTAGACTGAGATATATGAAAATGGGTCTCACATAAAAAATAACATTTTAAGAAATAGCATATTTATTATTACACTATATACTACTCTGTATCTCATCTTAAAATCTACCAACAGTTGGCAAACATCTTCATGTGTAATATAAATATTGTTTTATAATAACATGGCATTCCACTTATGACTTTATTGTGCTTGACTATGTGTGATAGAGTTCCATTCATTTTCTATGATCTGATTATTCATAAACGCAGACTCTTGTTTCTATGGCAAGAACGTGGGGTGACGTTAGACATGAAGGAAAAGGAATATAGATTCCAGAGTTATGACGTAAGTAAGATGAAATATTAAAATCTGACCTATGGCTATCTATATCTGGCACTCTTTAAATACACCTGCTTAATTCAATTTGAAAACATCTGCTATAGTTTATATGTGTCACTCAGTCTCTTGTTCTGGATAGTTATTCTACAGATGGTGGCATTGTCTGGGGAAGCTATGAAAATGGAGGCAGAGCCTGGCTGTAGCTTTTGTTATTCCCCACCATTTCCGGCCTGCGGTGACATTAACAGCTGACCTCCGCCACAAGCTCCCACCTCAATAATGTTCTGCCTAAGCACATGAGGCCAAGAAATTATGTGTGAAACCCTCTGAAACTTTGGTGAAAACAGATCTGCCCTCTTTTCAGTGGTAACAGATACCATTTGTGATGCTTCCAAAGTACCAAGCATATATATAAAATCCTGATTCCATTTTACCCAATTCACCTTAATTCACAAAGCTCCAGTGAAAGTGTAACATCACTGAAACCTAAAGTCCTGGGCTCTGGCAGTCTCACCAGGAAAAAAAATATCCACTAAAGAGCCACTGTCCCCTCTGCTCACATTTATACAGCCTTTTCAGTGAGATGACTCTCTCATTCTGAGAAGAGCCTCAGGCCAGCAATGACCCATGTGATTTCTTCCAGTTCTAACAAGGCCTCGAATCTCAAGTGAATCCCTCTGTGACTTCTCCACCAGAGAAAACCATTAAAGCTCAGGGGACAATCACCAAAGGAGTTCCTATGCAAATGATGCCAATGCCCTTAGTCTCTTGCCCCCGCCCCATCACCCTTAGTTGAAGTCCCATTGCTTGCCATACATTAAACTTAGTTGAACCTGAGCCAGAACCTTGTTTTCCAAGAGATTTTTTTCCACTTTTTTTTTTTCACTGTGACACTGAAGAGTCTGTATGTTTCTTATGGAAACTCAAAGCTGGATCCGAAAGCTTCGGACTTGTTTGGAAAAGTTCATGAAACCCACAAAATCTTGGCCCACCTTTGGTACTAACATTTGGTCACTACAAATAACCCTGTGGATTTTCAGCTTGATTTCTCATTTATCAGAGTCCTGTGCTCCCATATTTTGTTGCTAATAATTGCTTATTAAACTGCAGAAATTCAATGCTCAAGTTTAAATTTTATATCACAGACAAGGGGTGGATTTTTCCTGTAGGAGAGATGATGGGACCTTAGGATTTGAGGCTCTGTCACCCATTATGTGTCTGTGACTTAGAGGAAAGAATATCTGGATTCTTCTAACACTGTCTGACATGTGTGCCTGCTATTCAAAGACCATAAAATATATATTAAAATAAATAAATGCATTTTGTGCCTTTGTCTGTCTATTTATCTCTTGAGACTTCTTTCTTGCTACTAGGAAATTTGGTTATTTGATTTTTAAGGCCTCTGTAATTCTAAAATTATATGAGCTAACAATAATTCTTTATAGAACTCATTCCTACCCTCATGCTAAACCCATCTGAGAAAAATGAAGTTTGTAATTAAGCCAACTGTTCAATAAAAATATCCTTAAACCTCATTTCCACGATGTAGGTGTTGCAAGAGGAGAACTTGGTGATCTCACTTCCCTGATAACTGTTCGAGCCGGTTTGCTGATACAGCATGCTCTCAGAAATGTGGTCCTCTACCTCACACTCTGTTTCTCTGTTCCCCTGGCAACTGCGCATTAACCTGATAGGTTAAACTCTAGAAAGACAGAAAAGATTCAAAGATGACTATCCTTGACTCATGATGGGGATACACAAAAAGTGATGGAGGAGTGGCTGCCAAGTTGCTGCCACATTGCCACAGAGAATTGTCCAGGAGCATGCAAGTGTTTTCTAATCCCAGCTTGTCTTTCATCAACCCTCAAACTCCCTGGGAGCCCCACGGTGCAGAGCTCTTAACTGCTTACATCCATGTGCTCTTCCTCTTGCTGGGTGCTCTCATTGATCTGCGCATCTGACTGACCATCCCTTCTTCCCCTAAAGCACCTAGGGGTGGGAAGAAGAAAGGGTCAAGTCTAGACAACTGGGTCTTTAATCCCAGCACTCAGGAGGCAGAGGCAGGCAGATCTCTGAGTTCATGTACAAACAGAGTTTCAAAACATCCAGGGCTACACAGAGAAACCCTGTCTAGAAAAAAAAAGTCAGCTCAGTTTGTATAATGATCTAAAAGAGTGTCACCTTTAACCCTCTTCTGACATTCCCTTTTTAAATTAATTAATTAATTGTTGTAATCACTGGCCGTATGCACACATTTGTAAAGTTAGCCACTGGAACATGAATCACCTATAAAGGACCACATCACTGAAGACAACTGACTTTCTCTCCCATGGTAGCCATCAACTCCTCAGCTGAGCGTAGGGCCTCATGAACTTCTCTCATGCCCATGTTAAAGTGATGATTGGCTTTATCCTATTTCCTGCTGGAGCAATGACCAACCACCTTTCCTCTAGCCTTCCAGTTCTCACAGTGAGGTATTCCAATAATGTCTGGGACATTCCTGCTAATGTAAAACCACAGCTCTCATCTTAAAGGGAATGAGAGATAGTTTATTCTGGGACCATTTTGAGTGACCCAGGATTTAAGTTACTCCAGTTCCAAGTTCCAACTTGGAAGCAGTTTCATGTCATTTTATGGTTTAACAAAACAAGGAAAGTCATGAATAAAGGCAAGTTTAAAATACACCATTGGGCACACCAAAAAGGTGATTACAATAAGATGGAGAAAGCTTTCTAGGCCAAGATGCTCTCCGAAGGCAATCTTAGCTTTTGGTTTGGTGGAATTTGTCAATGGAGCCCTTTCATCTATTAGTCATAGATGTTAGTTCTGACAGGGAGACGGCATGGAATGGCTGCTCTAGAGGTTAGCCTGCTTGTGGTAATCAGTCTCCGGACCTGCAGCGTTCCAGTCTCTCCACAGTGCTAAAAGCTCGCATCAAAAAGTCTCTGCAAATGCAGTTTCTCTTCATTGACACCACTGTGCACATTTCTTACATATGAAACAAATCACTGCTTATATTAAAGTCTCTTTATTCTAATAACTGGATTAAAGTAGAAATGTATGCCTGCGCTTCCATGTATCAAATTTTCTTTCTTAAACATTGTCTCAATGGTCACTCATCTGTGGTTTTCAGGGAGAAAAGTGAGTGAGTTTACACTGGTACTGGGCTCAGGAAGTGCTTTCTTTCAATGACTATGTGCAAGTGATATTTACATACGCAGAGTAAGACACCGGCTTAGCGGTTTGTTTGAATTTGACTTGCTTCCCACCTAGTCTAGGGTTTGTGCCTCCGGTATTCTCAGTGTAGAATTTCAACATTTCATACAGATGCACTCTGTTTAGAGTCCAGCAGAACTCTAAGACTGCAGCAGTAATATAACCCTGACATTCTCAACTCCATTTTGTGCTAAGCCTTTTTGTATATTTAGGTTTGCCTCTTCTCTCTCTGAAGGAGCAAACACAGGCAAGGGTGACCTTTACGATATCGCTTAGGCAGAACCTGACTGTGGGCTCTGAGCCTCTCTCTGAGGAGTAGCTGGACATTCCACCACCAGTCCTGTGTCCGGGATTTACTTGTTCCATCCCATTGGCTTGTCTTTTCATGGGAACAGAATGAATACTTAGGGGAAGAATTGGATTGATTCTTGTTTCTCTGAAATAGCATGATCTATTCCGATGAATTGAGCTTTAGTAACAGCTAGAGCAGACGTTACAAAACATTGGAAATTTACTTTCTATGTGTTGGTAAGAGTTCACAGAGTTTATGCTTTGTGCGCCGAGGACAAAATGAATAGTATTTAAATGATTGGAGAGAAAGGAAGCAAAACAGGTGACTCAGTCTGTAATTCAATTCTGTGAGTGACTAAACACCTACAGAGAGCTCCAGAACAAGTCTGCTTTTCTCATCTTGGCGTTTGGATCTAACATCAGGTTATGCTATGACAGGTATGAATTACTGAGCAATTGTGATGTACCAGAAATTGTATTTACTAGATGCTTGCACTACAATATTTCAAGAAATTTGCCTGGGCTTGGCAGACGTGGTAAACCGGTGGTTTCTAATACAAATGCTTTGAGGGCAAAGTCTATGATGTGAGATGCATGGTGGGTGTGTTTTTAACCTGTCCCTGTGATGAGCCACGCAGTGGGACAGGATTAAGGATGCTGAGGATGGGGAATGAGTCGGTGATGAGATGAGACATTTTATTAGGCTGCAAAAGAGAAGGTGGCAAACGTATTTCGTATTCTGTAGAGTCTGCCCTCTCAACTGCCTCAGTTACCCCTCAGGCTATAGAACTTTCAGATCAGTCTTAGCTTCCAGTGCCAATCAGAGAAGTATATATTAATATCCCAGTGTCCTTACATATATTAAGAATTTTATGGTCCCAAGTAAAACAGAAAAATAAGACATTGATAATTTTATATAAACTAGAAACATAAATTTGATTTCATATCCCACATTCCAAAAAATTCCTATCTTATCATTTTAATTTTCAAAATCATCACATTACACATTCCAAGGGAGAAAGTGCCTTTTTGCTTTGAGTTTGATGTTTGTTTGAGACAAAGTGCAAATATTCTCTGGTAGCAAACGCCTTCAAACTGCATTCTACACAATGCAAGGTTAAGTGCAGGTGATCAGAAAGATGCTTCTGCAAGGCAGGACTACAGAGTAAAGAGAGAAATAAACATGTATGAGAGAGTAAGGCAATGATCACTACAATTCTGCCTGGAGTTAAGAGCCTGGAGTCAGAGGGTGATGATAAAGGACCAGAATGGAAGTATCTTTCGGAAGAAGAACAAGGGGACCCCATGGCTTCAATGGCTCATCACGGTGGTCCGCCTGCCCACTCTTGAGAGAACATTTCTAAAAATGGTTTATACGTAAGTCAGAAAGCTAAGTGGGGAAGATATTCTCTGAAATGACACCCTCGAATAGATGAAGGAATTCTGGATGGAATTTAGAGAGTACAATGAAGAGAAGTTTGCATGGATGCTCACATCTCCGTGAGCAGCTGTGGGTGTTGCTTCTCTCGTCACCCAAGGAGCTCATCATTCAGATTCTTCAGCTTTGGAAAACAGACTTGAGCTAGCAACTTTAGGAACTTCCAGGTCCTCAAATTCCCATCGCGGACTTTGCTGATCTGTCTTGTTCTGAAGCTCCAGCTTCTTACACTGAGCTGTTACCGGCTTCCCAGATTTCCAGTCCGCAGCTGGGCATGGCTGGGCACGACGCCTGTTCAGCCTCTGACTGTGTATGTCTAGTCAGGTGTCATCAGCTATAGACAGAGAAAGATGGTTAGAAACAAATCACTCTATAGCATTAGCTAGCCAGCTACCCTGAGTTGGTAGGTAACTCACTGCCTATGAGATTTCCACACAGTTATGAGGAAAACAGTCAAGGGCAGCCTCCTTGAGGGTGATGTGTTCTACCAGACTCAAGACTAAGTGCTACCACTATATGGCTTTCCTTGAGCCACATCATGCTTGAGTCCAGGCGGGTGTAACCCACACTGCAAAGGCAATGCTGATAGTCAGAAAAGCTAATTTCCCTTGATTGGAAACTGACAAAGTAAGGATGGGAATGCAAGCAGAAGCATCATGGAGGTTCAACTGGTTGATTCTGTGGCCTGTCCTTAGTCAGAATCTCTACATCAATCTCATTTGCACAACTCCTTTGACTTAAAGAACAGCCCTGTTAGTATACATATTCTGCAGTTAGTAGGAGGGGAAAAATAACTTTAATACTCTGCAGCACAGCAAGATTACTGTGATTAATTTTGTATTTCAATGTAGATGGTTGAGAGAATTTTGAATGTGACTACTGCAAAGAACTAGTAACTATTTGATAGGCCAGTACCTTCATCTGTTCAATACACATTGTATGAAGTGAAAATCCCCATTACACCTGGAAATATGTATAGTTATACATCAGTTAATATAAAAGTATTTCTTAAAGAACACTATGTAGCTAACTTATTGATGGGAAATTGGCAAACTTTGCCACTGTGCTGCCAGAGGGTACCCCTAGTTCTCAGAATCAGAAGGTGAACAAGTCGCACCCTGTCTAGAGGAGCTTTGAAGCCAGCAGAGAGGTACTAGCATCAGCAAGCAGCACCAGACCTCCAGAGCACCACTTAACCCACCCAAGCTGCCTGTAGGAAACAGCCAGGCTCTTGGGTTTCACGATCTGCAAGGCAAATGCATCTCATATATACTATACCGGCACGTCAGAGAAAATCCGTTAGGACATAGGGTTGGATATTCTGAGACAGTAAATTTTCAAAGCAGCATTATAAAGTTATGAATATTTATTTTTTTTAGTTGAAAGGGGCCTATTAATCGTGTTCTGTATTTGCTAAGTCAAACATTCTTTAATCATGACCCCATCATGGAAAAGTGGGTATTTCTAGTGTAGGCATCTAGTTTTACCAGGAAATTCTTGCATTGCCTTCTTTTTATCACTGGAAGGACTAGAATGTAAAATTTTGGGAAGGAGCCATCACTATAGGTTTTAAATAATTAGTGTAATTTTACTTAATAAGGAATATTTTTATCAAATGATGTAAACCTCAGTTAAATGCAATGAAATTGAAAAGCTGGTCATAGTGGCACATACCCCAAATCCTGGCACTTGGGAGGCAATTTGACTGAGTTTAAGGTCAGTCAAGATTGGTCCCATCTCTCATATCTGAGAACTGAGCCACCCCTCAGTGGTCGCCATGGGAAAGAGAGCTGGTCCCCATCCCATGCTGACCTTCAACTTCAGCAGTAACGTGGGCACCAGAGAGCCAGCCCTGCCCCTCGAGGCATGATGGATTCAGAAGAGCTGGCTCTGCCCCTTCCCAGCTGCAGCTCTCAGGAGAGAGGGCTTCACCTTCACCTGGGCAACACAACAGAGCTGGCCACAGTGGCATGGGCACAGACGAGCCAGCCCTGAGGGCATGAGAGCAGAACAGTCTGACAGAGATGGCCCGGCTGGTATGGGTATGGGAGAGTCAGTCCCACTCCTTGCCAGCTGCCACACTCTGGTGAGCTGGTCCTGCCCCTCACCAGGGCAGTGCTGCAGCGCTGGCCCTAGCGGCCTGAACACAGGAGAGCCAGTCCCATTCCTTGCCAGATGCCACAGGAAGGAGGGCTGGCCCCACCCTCGCCTGGACAAAGCAAGAGAGCTGGCTCTGGTGGTGCAGGCGCAGGAGAGTGGGCAGTCTGAATAACTCAGCTTGAAGGCGTATTTAATTAATCCAGGCCAGTGGGTACAAGAAGACAATTTTAATATAAAAGCACACTCACACACCCGGAGTTCAGCGATCCACCGTAAAAACCGGAAAACAGGAAGGGCTCCAGTC
>NC_022012.1:3903990-3922060 GCF_000317375.1 Microtus ochrogaster | reverse complement strand
ATGGGTTGATCGGGATATCAGAATTAGCCAGTAAGGGCTAGAGCTAAAGGGCCAAGCGGTGATTAAAAGAATACAGTGTCCGTGTAATTATTTCGGGGCATAAGCTAGCCGAGCGGGCGGCTGGGGCGTTGGGGAAGCAGCCCGCCACTCCTATTACTACATCAGCTACAACCCAGGCCCAGACCCAAGACTTTGGGTTGGTCTATCCCAGCATCTACACCATCCATGAACTGTTGGAGATCTTGAAGAGGCCAGTCCTGCATCACCAAAGCTGCAGGATGTCCATGACACAGGGCAACAAGATATCCAAGAGGAGTCCTGGTGAGGATCCACTACTGATGGTGTAGCGGAAGCCAGAGGCTCTAGAACCAGACCACTGAGTTATTGCAAGGAACATTTGCAAGTTAAGCTGTTTGGACAAAAGAGTATACTGTGTGACAGGCCATGTCATATGACAGCTTCTGGGGTGGGGGGAGGGTTGTTTGGAGGGCTGCTGATGTGGGAGTGTCATATATCAATCTGTTGATTTCATTGGTTAAGCAATAAAAAGAAACTGCTTGGCCTCATAGCTTAAAACATAGGTGGGAGGAGTAAACAGAATAGAATGCTGGGAGGAAGAGGAAGTGAGCTCAGAGACTCGACAGCTCTCCTCTCGGGGGCAGACGCCTCAGAGAGACGCCATGCTCCCGGCTCCTGGGCAGATGTGGGGATACCTCTGCTCTCTGAGGCACACACGATGAAGCTCCATAGGCTAGAATCTTCCGGGTAAGACTGGTGCTCACAGATTATTAGAGATGGGTTGATCAGGATATCAGAATTAGCCAGTAAGGACTAGAGCTAAAGGGCCAAGCAGTGTTTAAATGAATACTATTTGTGTGTTATTTCGGGGCATAAGCTAGCCAGGCGGCCTGGGGTGCTGGGGACGCAGCCCCACCACTCCTATTACTACAGGCTGCAAGGGGCAGAGCACAGATATGGAGGAACATAGAGATGGCTGGGATTGGGGTGATGATATGAAATTAACAAAGAATCAATAAAAGGTGTCCTGACCAGTGGGACAACAAACCAGGATCCCTGGTAACCTGGAAAAGAAGGGAATGAAGGGACAAGAGACACGAGAAACGAACAGCAAGTCTGTGTTCTGATCAAACTGAAAATTTTATTTTTTTTCTCAGGAGCATTATATAGCAAAAAGGGCAGGGGGAGGGTGGGATGCTGGAATGTCAGGTCTGGAGGCATCCTCTAGCTGATAGGAAGAGAAAAGGAGACGCTGGGGGTCTGTAAATACTTGCTCACAATGGAAATGCTAATTACTTCTGAAGCCTGGGATGTACTGGTCTCATGGGGATCTTAACTCACAGGGAGATAAGGGTTATCCTAGGCCCCAAACTTGCCCTACAGAGGATTCTGAATAGCTTGCTTAATTTGTGACTAAGATAGCTATAACCAATTTACAGGTCTTTGCACTCAGCAAAAAGGTTTTTTAAAATAAGATCAGCTAAAGTTGCATAGCAAGATCCTGTCAATAAAAACAAAGGGGGGGGGAGGGAAAGAGCTAGAGAAAGGAAGGCGGGACGAGCACACTCAGTGTAAGTATTGCTCAGTGAGGACATGGGTGACAGCAGCAATGAGTTGCTGAAAACTGCTTCAGAACAAATCTTATTTTTTCGCCACAGAAACAACAAATGTATGAGATAAGACATGCACTAATTAGCTCAATTTGGCCTTTCCACAATATATTTTTCAAAGAACCATGGCATTTTCTATATAAATATAATTTTATCCAATAGCTAAAGTGTAATCTGCTTGTGTCTTTACATAGTCCATGTTCGCATTTCTTTAAAGTTTGTCATTCTCCTGCCATAGCACCTGCTCAGGAACAGGCTCCCTAAGGCCTACCCTGCTCCCATCTCTTTTAGTCATTATTTTAATGAGCATGAAAAGTAGTAGACTTCATATTGGCATTTGAATACATAATTGGTTTGCTTTGAAGCTCTCTTTTCTCTCCAAAACCATGTATCCTTCAACCTCCAGTCTTCCACTTCCTGCTCATCTGACCTACAACCTCCCAGCCCCTTTCTCAAACCTTTTTCCTCCTCTTATATTCTGCTTTCTAGCTTCATGGCCTATACTCACGGCCACATGTGCATCCGTAGGAATCAGAAGCCAAGATCTGCACACGAGAGAACAGCATTTGTCTTCTCTACCTGGGTTGCCTCACTCAACACTGCCTTTCTTCAACGTGACCACGTACTCCCTTTGCAGACCCACCCCACACAGCTCTCAGGTATCCCAGTGATGTCACATCCGGTTGGTACTGTACCTCTTTCATCCCTAATGGCCCAAGAGCTCCCACTTTTTACTTAAGGCCTAAACAACAGTCTATGCAAATGGTGGGAGCAGTTGCCCTTAAATCCATTTTAACTCTTGCCTTTCTGTGCCTATATTGCAGGAAGGAACTTTTGTGATGTATCCCCCAAGTCCTGAATTCAACCATTGAGAGGGCTCCTCTGAAGACAGGGATGGGGAAGGACCAAGAAGGAGAAGTGAGAACAAAACTCTCTCTTTATCAAGAACTCACTCTCCCGCTCCCCTGCCATTTTCCCACCTTGCTCATCTTTCACTGAGTGACTGTCTAAGGACCCTTTCCTGGTCCTGCAGGCGAAGGGAGGAGTGGCTTCCTGCAGCTGGTGCCCTCTGGTGCCTTCTCCCCCTCCTCTTCCACCCCATGGTCTTTGTAAATTCTCTACCAGCCCAGTAACTAACTCCAATCTGCATAATTCTTAATTTCATTTTCTGTTTCAAATGTTCAAAGTGGCATCTGCCGTACTAGTTGGGCAAATACTGACGCAGTGTTCAAAAATGGGAGTTTGTTATGTGTAGGATACTAGACTATTTATATTCATCTTCTTACTACATGCTTGTGAGAGTTCAAAGGTGTAATTGTTTTCATCCATACACTTTGGAAAGTAAAGCTTTCACCCTTGTAAGCCTCAAAAACACATAGGAAATGATAGAACCCAGATTGGGACTAAGGGCCAACGCCTCCTCATCCACAGCCACTTGCTTGTTCATCTGCACCACTAGGCCACAAGCTCTGTGAAGTGCAGAGCTAGTGATTCCTGTGCCTCTGCCCTTGTGCCTGGCATCATGAGGGAAGCATGATCTGTGGGATGGTTAGCACTAACGAGCAACTTTACAGTATACGGAATCCCCTAGAGGACATGTCAGTGAGAGAGTTTCTAGGTTGGGCTAACTGAGTTGGAGAGACAGAACATCCTAAGTGCAGGCAGCACTCTTCCATGGGCTGTGATCCTGGAGAAAAGAATGAGAGCAGGAGCTGAACACCAGCAGTCAGTGTTTCCAGACTATGGGTAACAAGCTGCTGCTGCCAAACCTACCACAGCATGACAGACTGTGCCTTCCAACTGTGAGCCAAAGTAGACTCCTCCTCCACTAAGTGGTCTTTGTCAGCTATTCTGTCATAGCAATGAGAACAACAGCTAACACAAGTAGAGCCCCAATAATTTTTATTGATGATTAGTTGCATAACAAATGCTCAATAATAGAACAAACTTTGACCACTTCTGGTACTTTCTTTTATTCAGAATATTTTCTAATCCTGTCTGATAGTGGGGAGACAATTGCCAGGAGAGATGAGGGACCAGGGTAGGAATGTTGACATAAGAAAGTTGAGCATGAGAAATTCTTAGGGTTCAAGAAATAAAGTTTCAATGTGGAATGATTAAACACAGCCAAGAACAGGCACTGTCAGTCAGTGATGTGTCATGGGTAATCTATGAGACGAACCATGGTGTGCTCAGAATAGTGCTTAATTTGAAAAAGCCAAGCTGGGCAGGAAGGAGAGAGGAATGCACGTCTCAGCCAGCTGGCTTGGGCAAAGTACAAGATGACGGATGCTGATGCAGGACCTAGGAGAGAGAGATCTGGAATACAGCAAAGACAGTCCTCTGTGGAAGGAGTCGTTAATTTGCCACTAAAATTCACACTGAAGAACTAAACTCCTTCCCATGGTCATGCTTCAGTGCGAAGCTGTGCAGATCCCTTTGAACTACTGGCAAGGAGGCAAGCACACCCTGCTAGGCTCCCTGCAATGGGCAATTATCTACATAAAAGCTGGCCTATAACCAAGTCAGAGGGGGACAGACAGCACCCACTCAAGCTAGAACTAACTAGACTAGATTTGTTTTCATTTTCCAGAGAAATGTGTTAGCTCTCTCAAGAATCTTAAAGGCACTCATACTCTTTTTGTTGACACAAAACTAGGGTGAGAAACATGCTCAACTACAGCCAAAGGGAGATGGTTGCCGATATTGGGACCAGCTTCTAATTCCTTTCCCAGAAATGGGTTTTTATTCCTTCTCATAGGCACTGACTTCTTTTCTCCTTATCAATGACTTTAACCCTGGGCTGGAGCTGTGGCTCACTCATGCTTACTTTACATGCATGAAAACTTAGTTTTATCCACAAAATTCACATAAACAAGCTGACCAAGGTGGCACACACTTGTTATCAGTCCTGGGGACAGACAGATTCCAGGGAGGAGCTGGTCAACTAGCCCAGTGAGTTCCTGGCAAGACAGGCTCCCTATCTCAAGATAAGGTGGGCAGTTTCCTGAGAAATGTTACCTGAAGTTTGGCCTCCAGCTTCCACACATACACCCACATATATAGAGAGAGACGCCATGCTATGGGATGACATACTTCCTCCTTAAACACAGAAAGGAAGAGAAGTTCAGGGGGCCTAGTCCCATCAAGATATGTGAGGAAATACATGAAGGAAAGATCAGAAGAGTCAAATCCAGCAGGATTTGTAAGGGGGAGGGGAGGGATTGTTGGATTTGGTAGAATGCATTCCTGAAAACCCTTGTAGCATTTAAGGACAATAAGGGTAAAATTCTGATTAAGGTGAATTACAAAGAGTAGGGAGACCAGAAGCATGCTCCCCTTTGAAGAACCTTGGCTGAGAGAATGAAAGTCAGGTGTTAGAGAAAGATCTGCGGATTAATTGATGGAGCCAATGATGGCAGGAGACATCTGAGACCCAGGAGATTAAAGATACTTCTGTTTGAGTTTGAAAATTCTTTTCAAAAGGAGGTGAGAGCAAGGACTGGTGAAATAAGAAGTTCTGTAGAGAGGGTGAAGGGCAAAGGTGAAAGTTCATAAGTGGCTTCCTCAAGTGTTTTTCACTAAATTCTTATCTCATTCTCATCTTCTTAGCTCTGAGGCAGGCTATAAAATAGCATGTATAAGATCAGCATTCCGTTTCCATCATCCTCCCCCTACCCCACCCTATGCCTTGCATTGCTACTATAGGATCCCATCTCCTAGGACCCCTGCCTCCCCATTTTCTGGGAGTCTGTGACAGGAGTGAGACACTGGAGGACAGGAAATAGGACACCCTTCCTCCTGCTTCCTGATTCTTCTGGTGATGTGAACCAGTTAAACCAGCTATACTTTCGCTGGGGTGTAAGATCTCACCCCAAGTGAACTTACTCCCCCACCCTATCTTGTCATTAAGAACCTTTTAGAGTGTCCTATCTGAAGTCAGTCATCACTTCTGCTTTCCCATGCTGCTAATCTCTACACTGTCTTGCCACCTCCTTTTGGCTTTTTGCCATTTCTACTCCTATATAAACTATTTCTTCTATTGTCACCTCTTGGTGAGGGAGAATTATCTGTATTCTGTCAATCATGTTTTAAATAAATGCTGACTGGCCAGGCAGGAAGTAGAGGCAGGTCAACCAGACAGGAAGTAGAGGCAGAGTAATGGGAACAGGAGAATTCTGGGAAGAAGGAAGCTCTTCCCTATGTTCTGCACAGATCACAGAAGAAGCAGGATGTGACCTGCCCTGCTGAGAAAAGTACCAAGCCGTCAGGCGGTGGTGGCGCACGCCTTTAATCCCAGCACTTGGGAGGCAGAGGCAGGTGGATCTCTGTGAGTTCGAGGCCAGCCTGGTCTACAAGAGCTAGTTCCAGGACAGGCACCAAAGCTACAGAGAAACCCTGTCTCGAAAAACAAAAACAAAAAAACAAAAAATAAAAAAAAGAAAAGTACCAAGCCATGTGGCTGACATAGATAAGAGAAATGGGTTAATATAAGTGATAAGAGCCAATAAGAAGCCTGAGCTAATGGGCCAATCAGTTTATAACTAATGTAGACTCTCTGTGTGATTTTCTTTGGGGAAACTGTGCAGGACATAAACCCCAACTAGCAGACCCTCATGTTACGACCTCTCTTTGGCATACCAAGGGTGTTTTATCCATCCCCCCCTAAATCACTTACAGAACCACATAGGAGGTGTGACTCCAGCTCTCAAGTTATTCACATGTCTAAGCAATACACTCAACTATAGCAAAGTACAGGCCACCATTTGTGACAAACTGTTTCCAAGTTGCTGCAGGTGACAATTGCCCATGACACAGCACCCATTCTGTACAGAGCTCTGCAATCCGCAGATTTAACTAGCCACCTATCTGAAAGGACTTGGGGCTAGGGTTGAGCATCCAGTCTACCTGCACTCATTTTCTGTTACTATTATTTATTTAACAATGAAGTACAACAGCTGTCTCCATTGTACAAGCACTGTCTGTGGCTCTGTGGAAATGCAGACATGATTAAACAAACATGGGATGAAGTGCACAGATCGTTAGAAAAAGTTCGTTCTGTAGCAAACACGGCATGCAGATGAGTCTCCACAGACTTGTATTCATTCTCTCAGCAGCAGAGAACAACAATCACATTCATAGCGCCAGGTTTTCAGTAGACAGTCACAGTGATGAAAAACACTGGGACATGCCTAACTTGAGTGTCTGAGGATATTAATATCTGTCAGGGAGGCTAGAACAAACCTTCCATGGATACCAAAGGAGGGTGGTGATTCCTGTATTGTTATAGAGCAGTGGTTCTCAATCTGTGGGTCTCAACCCTCTTTGAGGGTTGCATATTAGGTATCCTGCATATCAGATATTTACATTATGATTCACAACAGTAGTACAATTACAAATTACAATTATGAAGTAGCAACAAAATAGTTTCAAGGTTTGGAGTCACCACATCATCATGAACTGTATTTTAATACTTTTTAGGGTCACAATATTAGGAAGGTTAAGAAACACTGTTATAGAGCATATAATTGTTATTTGTATCTTAAAAGCTCAGGAAAAAAATCCCCCACATGGTAAGAACAGCCTCTGCTGGCAAACTGGTTATCTGTTGCTCAAGGTGGAATATAAGGCTTCCAAGGCAGCTGGGATAGTTTGAATCCCTGAGACAGTTTGGGAGGAAGAAAACACGCACCAGTGAGGTGAGTGTGATGTTACTTATAGGAGATGGAGGGAAGGAGGGAGAGAGGGAAGGAGGGAGGGAGGGAGGGAGGGAGGGAGGGAGGGAGGGAGGGAGGGAGGGAGAAAAGAAACACTCCCTTCTCTACAGGTCCTGGATATGAGACTGAAAAGGACACTAGAGAGAACTGCCCACTGTCATCTTCTCCCAGATGTTTAGCTCTGGGATATGTGAAGGCAACCTCCTCTATCCTCTTAGAAACTCCTCAAAAAATTTTGTAAATTTTACTGATATATTTATATGCATGTAAAGAGCTATAGAAGAAAGGTAGCAAGTGGGGGACATTTCTCAAAGAAATGTCTAAGTTGTTTTAACGTGTTATCTCCTTGGTGCTTCTCTGGATTTGAGCATACAAAATAGTTTCTCTGTAGACTTCACTCATCCATCCACAAGCTGGCTTGATGCCCTAGATGCAGTGAGAACATGATCATGCTCTGTACTCACACACTTCTAGGATTAGAAAGTGATGGCACCAGATTACAATATTCAGACTCATTTGATGTGCTGGCATTTCATTTCAAGAGTAAGTATGTGCAAGCTGAGACTGCCCTTTATTTCCTGGCTGCCCAAACCCGAATAATCACACAGAAGCTATATTGATTACAAAACTGTTTGACCAATGGCTTAGGCATATTCCAAGCTAACTCTTACATCTTAAATTAGCCCATTTCTACTATTTTAGATTTCACCATGAGGCTCATGGTTTGTTATCTCACATCTTGCTTCTTGCATGGCTATATAGCATCTGCCTGACTCCACCTTCTTTCTCCCTGTATTCAGCTTAGTTTTCCTGCCTAACTCTATTGTGCCCTGTCATAGGCCAAAGTAACTTCTTTATTAACCAATGATAATAAAACATATTCACAGCATAGAGATAGGAATCTCACATCATCTCTCATTTTAAGTCTAAATAACAAAGAAGGTTTTGACTTTTACATAGTAAAATTGCATATAGCAAAACAGATATCAAACAAGAATTACAGTTACAATATTTAATTTATTTGTATCTGGAAAAATTAAAGAAAATATTCTAACATCTCTTATCTTTGTAAGTCTAAAGTTTCATATTTATCTTTTATTATAACTAAGAAAAACTATAACTATAGCTATCTGTCTTTAACTACATCAAAGACCCTAGAAGGATATAATATTACCTAAGGAAATAGAAAGTGCATTGTAAGCAAATCCCAAAACTCTAGAATTGACAGAGACATCTTGCTACCTGGACAGTCATCAAATTTCTTCTGTATCATTGGAGCATCCATCTTCAACCTATAGACCCAGAGTATCAGTCAGATTTTTCTACAAAGCAGGAAATTTGAAAGACCATTTAGCCTATATAGGCAGTTTATCAGTAACTTTCTTCTGTGTCTTGCAGAATATCTGACAGACTCTTTAATGAAGCAGGAACCCTGAAGGACTGTCTCACCTTCTTTAGGCAACTCCAGCAGTCATTTTTCTATGGGTCCTGAATGTAACTTTATATAGCATATCAACAAGCAGTCCAGGCAAGAGGTTTCATGCCCACATGGCTATCACTCTCCATAAAGAGCCTCTTTGCTGCCCATCATCCTCTTGAAGTACATTGGTACTGCCAGAAACAGATATGTCTCACTGTTGAAAAGCGTCTAAGTTATTAAGACATTCTAAATATTATATTTCATAGGTCTTTGAAGTGTTGAAGATTATCTAACTAACTGAAATAAATCTCTGTATATCTAGAGAATCTGACTAATGCAATTAAAAGTTTGATTATTATAGATGATGATCTATTAATCTGTATTTTAACTATACATTACATTTTTAAATGAGCTATATAAACATAATTCCTTAAACAAGAGTAGAAATATATGTATATATAAATATGTATATATAGATGTATACAGTATAACAAAATTGACCTTAAATTTGTATCAATAGACTGAAATCCATACTGAAGTATCTCTATATCATCTTCCCCTTATCTTTTTATTTTTAGAAATTGACGTGACCACTAACCATTTATAACCAACCACTTAAAAATGAAAATAAGCATTTATAAACAATCAGTTTTGAGAATTTGGGAATAGTTTCCTCCAAAATGCTTCCTGTTGTTTGTTGGGTCAAGTATTTTTAAGGTTCATGGCGATCTATTGGGGGTCTTGTTCCATCAAACCACATTAGCCTGGAAGAAATCCACAGGTTCCCTTCCTCGGTGAAAATATGAACAGAACCTCTTTTCCAAAGTAGCATATCCTATGCTCAAATTTTGAAATCAAGATACCTTTAAAATATATATGTTAGTTTAACTCAGCACCTCCTAGAATCAAATGTCTCTCTGTAGTAAAAAAAAAAAAAAAATCAAAGAGAATACAATAATATATAGTATTCAGACTCTTTGTGTATTTTCCATCTTAACAAGGCTTTTTTTTTTTATTTTTAGGCTTTATGTGACAGTATGTTGCCCCATGTTGGGTGCCATTTGTAAGCAGAGACTGTGCTTTTGTTCCTGGCTGCCTAGACCTGAATAATCACACAGAAACTAAATTAATTACAACACTGTTTAGCCAGTGGCTTAGGCATATTCCTAGCTAGCTCTTACATCTTAAATTAACTCATTTCTATTATTTTATATTTTACCACGAGGCTTGTGGTTTGTTACATACAGTACATCTTGCTTCCTGGGTGGCTACATGGTGTCTGCCTGACTCTGCCTTCTTTCTCCCTATAAGTAGTTTAGTTTTCCTGCCAAGCTATATTCTGGCCTGCCATAGGCCAAAGCAGCTTCTTTATTAACCAATGGTAATAAAATAAATTCACAGCATACCGAGAGGAATCCCACATCAGGTGTGTGTGTGTTCTTCACATGAGCCTGAGGAATCAGGAGCAGAAGTAAGGTCATAGAAAGCTATGATGAAAATTACTAACACTGACCACTTTTTCTTTTTTTATTGATTTTATTGAGCTCTACATTTTTTCTCTGCTCTTCTTCCTGCCTCTCCTCTCCCTTTCTACACTCTCCTATGGTACCCATGTTCCCAATTTACTCCGGAGATCTTGTCTTTTTCTACTTCCCATGTAGATTAAATGCATGTCTGTCTCTCTCATTGTTGTCTAGGTTCTCTGAGATTGTGATTTGTAGACATGTTTTCTTTGCTTTATGTTTAAAAACCATTTATGTGTGAATACATATGATAATTATCTTTCTGGGTCTGGGTTATCTCACTTAATATGATGTTTTCTAGCTCCATCCATTGGCTTGCAAATTTCAAGATGTTGTTATTTTCTTCTGCTGTGTAGTAGTCCATTATGTAAATGTACCACATTTTCCTTATCCATTCTTCAGTTGAGGGCATTTAGGTTTTTTCCAGGTTCTGGCTATGATAAACATTGCTGCTGCTATGAATATAGTTGAGCACATGTTTTTGTGGCATGCTTGAGCATCCTTTGGATATATACCCTAAAGTGCAGATCACTTTTTCTATGACCAGGCTATGGAGGAAATGTTTTCTCTTTTGAGAATATATTCACTTACAATTTTCTGGGCACAAAAATCCTGATGATAGTGTCCACTTTTCCTTTCCCATGGCACCCAGAATGAGTAGATGTTCTGAGAAGTCTGGGCTTAAAGAGATGATTGGGTCTATGCCTAGAGGTGGTCAGACCCTTGAACCCTGACTCATGCATGCTTACTATCACAGCAATGGGAGATGTGGGACAGGGACATGCTCTTTTTCTGTGAAGTAATGTAGGAAGTCACAGCAAATTCATGAACAATTTTTACTTCTGAGACTATAAGACCTGAAAACCTTCTGTATGACACTCTCCCTTGTGAGCAGACTTTCATGAGGAGCTGTGCACACTTTCACAGAGCTGTTACATTCATGTTTTAGTTTCTTCATGTGCAGTAAAGGTAATTGTGTCAAGAGTTCTATGGTATTTCAATGATAAAAGGCTCTTGGCTCAGCTCTGGAGATACACATACTAAATACAGAGGAACTGCAGCAGAGTAGAAGATGATAAATACTATTACAGAGATTTTTGTGATAGTGATCTTGTTGTGTCTTACTGTTTCATCTTACAGAGGAAGGAGAACCCTCTGGAGTTACAGCTCAAGACCAGTTTGATAAGGCCCTGAGATGAAATGCCCAAGAGTTCATATTCTGAATCCTCTTTGCTATCTGCTATAATAGGGATGGCCTGACAGTCATTACTGGTCACAGGAATATGACTTTTCATGGTGCAACTGTGACAAGGAGTTTGTAGGCAAAGGGGTGGTAAACAGGGTAGTATGTGGGGAGGAATGAGACTTGTCTATCTGCATTATGGACGTATATGAAATTGTAAGAACAAATTCAATTAATAATTGAAAAGAACTGTTTCCTACATTGGTCCTGGCATGTTTTGTGGTCAGTAAAAGTTTCCGTGGGCTGTAGATACAGATTTCATAAACTGGAATTAGGCTGGCTGTGGACAAGAATAAAGTCAGAGTATATATAAGAATGTGTGGTAATGTAGATCTATTGAATGAAAACTTTGTCAGCAGTACTATGCTTATGGCTTTGTGTGCTACCTTTAGCCCTCATGACCGTGCCTAATTAAAGAAGTTATTGTAACCAGCTACAGACTTTTAAATCGAGCTTTTCAAAACTGCCTGGTTTGTCTAAGGTGACCCCTGACAAATGGCTGGCAGCACTTGGAAAGCTAACTGGTTTGTCTAAGGTGAACCCTGGCAAATGGCTGGCAGAGTTTTAATCTAAAGCTGATGTTCTTTTCAAAAACAAAAACAAAGCACCACTGCTGCTAAAGACATGGTTATTCCTTAATTTCCTTGTCCATCATTTTAAAAAACACCTTTACTGCAATACCACATGAAAAAAAGAGACGGGTGAGGAAACACACAGAATAAGGCGAACATGTGTTCTCTTTTCTGTCTCCCTGTGCAAATAGCATCCAACGAAAAAGAAAGACAGGCTCTTTATTTCTGAGTGAAAACTCAGTAACTTTAGAACTGAATTTTCCATGTGCCAAACATTCAGTAAGATGTTGGGATTCTACTGTGTGTGAGAAACATCACCACCCCAAAGAACACGTGGTAGTGAGGGTAAAGGAACACAGTCTTAATCAGAAACCAAAGATGCTCACTCTCTATGTCCTACATTCCCTGGATGGAGAGAGGCAAAGAGCTGGTGTGTTAGATCTCCCCTGTTTTGTTCAATCATTCTATCCATCCACCATCCATCCACACACACATGCATGCGTGCGTATGCACACACACACACACACACACACACACATATATATGTAATACTTAGATACACACATCCATACACCTATTCATCCATATACCCACTCCCACACACACCCCTTTACATTTAGTCAAGATACTATGCGCTAAACTCTTTATAGGATCAAGAGTTAAATACTCAAATAAGAAGCTTATTCTCTTGCTGAAAGCTAAATGTGTCCCAAGTACTTGGCTAAGAGAGTGGGTGCTGTGGGACTCAAGAACAGAGGATGTAACTCAGCAAAGGAGTCAAATGGTGCTGAGGTTTCCTGGAGGAGCAAAGCTGTGAGCTGTGCTGGAGACAATGCTTTCATCCTGGAATAAAGTGGTGCTGTTTACTCAGCTGTTGTGGGGGAAATGGAATGCTGGGTGGCTTCCTTCAGGCTACCAGATCTGAATAATACAATCACAGGCTTTTACTGGAGATTGCTGTTGCTTTTGTCTTAGAAATGCTGCTTGCCCTCTCTAGCATGAATTAAAGGCAGCTGCTTGTCTCTTCTTCTCAATAGAAAGTAGCACCATTGTTATCTGTTCTTTCCCCACTGTGGCTAGAGTTAAGGATCAACCGAGACAGAAATAATGTGGAGAGTGAGGCAGCTTTCTGTCAGGTCTCGTTTCATTTCTTCTAGTTGTAAAAGACCACAAAGATTTGGAATCTAAAAATGACTCCTTTAATTTTTTTTCCATTGAAGCATATTAATTTTATTGACCAATGCTAATTAATGTCACATACATTAATATTGAGATACTGTCTCAAGCATAAGAAATGATTAAGTAAGAGTATAAATATCACATGGAGACTTCTGAATGCTGTATAGATTATGGGAACAATTTCCTTTTTAGAAGGATCATGTACCTGCATGTGGAGCTTTATTTTCAAACCTTTCAGAAATATTGAGTCAAAACATATTTTCTAGCACTTAAGTAATAGTAAAAGAAGTTAATCATATCTTCCCTTAGCTTACTAAGCAATTGTTCTCTTTAAGTCTCTGCTGTTACATGCATACAAATAGTAGACTAAAACACAATCCCAAGCTTTAAGAGTCTCGATAGTTAGTCATATAGGAGACCAGGAGGTAAACCAACAGTCACTTAGCAAGACATGAGCAGGCATGCCAAGCAAATGGAAAGGGAGCATATGAGAGATAATTTAAGAGCCCATGGCCCTTGAGAAATGGCTCAGAAGCTGAGTGCACAGTGCTCTCGCATAGAACAATTTCAGTTCCCGGAACCCACATCAGGGGACTCAGACCCACATGTAACTCCAGTTCCAGGGGATCCAATGCCCTCTTCTGGCTTCTTTAGGTACCTGCACTCACATTCACACACACACACACACACACACACACACACACACACACACACCAATTAATTCATTCATTAAATGAAGTATTTAAAATATGGTTAAAATGAATGAAGTCCTTAGGGGTGAGGGTCATCAGAGAAGCTGACACTGAGCTATATGTAAAATCAGCACAGCCTATGCCATGAGAATGAAGTAGAAGAGTGGGTAGCAGACATAGTGGGATGTGTGAGGACAAGGGACAGAAGTTGGGGCAGATCTGAGAATGACTGACATACTGAGCCTGGATGGGCAGGAGGAATTGCATGGAGTGGGAGTTGGGAGAAGTTTCTGTAAGGCTTAATGTGGCCCCAGAGTATCCACTGTGTGAGCAATGCTCGGCATAATCACAGGTGGGCAGACATGAGCAGATGAGTGGAAAGGAAGGCAATCACAGTACACATCCAGGGACTTGAATGACAGAGAAGTCTGTGGCCAGTGCATAAACACTGATGTCACTAGAATTCTTGGGGCTGCAGAGGAAGACTATGCTCATCTACCTCCTTTGTCCAGGAAGCCAGCTATTGCCAGAGAAAGCTGCACTGACAAGGTGATAGGGCTTTTGTGATTTCCAGTAGCCCTTATCTTAAACCCTTCACGCTCTTCCCAGCCTCTGAAGATCAATCATGTTTTGTTTTTCTGCATTCACTTCCTCCTCACCCTGCTTCACGTGGCTGACCTCAGTCCTACACTGCCTAAGACCTTGCATGTGTCTCTCTTCTGTGGTCTCACTTCGCTAAGCTGGGAGGAAAAAATCGTCCATGCCTAGCGACATTCAGGGCTCCCCAGCCCATGTGATAGGTGGATGGGTGTGGCACTGGAATTGGTTAGACAGTCCTATTGCTGTTCTGGTGGCTGTCTCTATCTCAGCACTTGTCCTATCACATGCCCAGCATCTTCACCTTAGCGGACGCTGTCGGTCCACACACTATTTTAACTGAGGAGCAAGAATGCTGCAAGAGTTTGATTTTTCTGTCAACCCCTCTTTGTCCTTCCTTCACTTTCTGGCATACATTTCTTCTTTCACAATGTAGGCCCACTTTATGAACACATCTGATACATGGTTGGTTTGTTATCAATAAATATGTGTAGAATTAATTTAAGTGATCTTCATAAGGATACAATATTGAGGAAAACTGAATAAGTTACAATATTCTTTAGGGACCAGTATACTTTAGTACTTAAGGATTACTATGTCTGAGCAATGGTGATATTTGGGAGAGAAAGTTGCCTGAACCCATAAATAAAATATATGCACCCAAGCCATCTTTTCTTGATATTTTTAAGTGTAGTGTTTAACATTATTCAGATTTTATCTGATCTCTGTTTATTAATAAAAAGAGATAAATTAAATTAGATTCATCTGGTTTACTATAAATTATTTCATCTATTTTATTTGATGCTAGTTCATAAAATAAAAATAGGGAGAGAATGGATGGGTGGGTGGATGGATGGATGGATGGATGGATGGATGGATGGATGGATGAATGGATAGATGGATGGATGGATGGATGGATGGATGGATGGATGGATGGATGGATGGGGATCATAGTTCATTTACCATTTCAAATAGTTCCATCTGGTTGGGTAAAGGATGTGTGATACCCTTTCATAACTCTGGCATCAGTGGGAAACAAAGAGTCTTTGAGTGCCCCACAGCTGGTAGTGATCTGTGGAGCGAGGTGCCTATTTCGAGTAACTCAACTCCCTGATTAGTATTCACAAGACTTACCATTATAGCTCAACAAATACCTCATTGAAAAGTCCCACTCTGCTTTCTCATCATGGTCTTTGTGTGCCAGGGCATCAGCATCCGTGTTGACAATAGGAACAGCTTCTCTGTGTCTTGTTACTGTAGTACTGCAAAGAGTAGCACTGTATTTCTGGGCACGCTCCATTCACAGGACTATAAATGGACTTCCCACATCTGTTTCATTTACTGACTTATTCAATGATAGACTTGCTGATGTAGTCACTCATTCACATTTTCACATGTGCTCTGAACGGAAGAGACCAGATTGTCCTTTCCAACCCCATAAACGAGGTTCTACTGATTCTTTGCTTTTGTTGTTTTGTTTTTCAAGATGATTTCTCTGTGTAACAGCTCTGGTTGTTCTGGAAATCACTTTGCAGACCAGGCCTGCTTCTGCCTCCTGAGTTCTGAGTTCATGTGCCACCACACCCTTAGTAAAGCTTAATCACAGGATTCTCAGCACAGTCACATGGCAGCCAATCTGACTCGTGGGGTCACTAGCTCCTTCCACTCCAATTAGGCCTTACTGCTGCTCGCCCACCGCAGGTACCCACATTCTGACTAGTGTAGCAGGGTGCTCCTATCATTGCATGGCTTTTCCTGGTAAGACATGAAGACCTGTCTTTTCACACCCGACAGGGTACCAGAATCAGACCAAATAAATGATTTTTCCTGAACCTAGCATGGTGAGCCTGCTAGCCTTACTTCCATGGGTGGTGCAAAGACAGCAGTGGCACAGAAGAGCCTGCAGCAGTTGAGTCCCTGACTCTGAAAGCTGCATCCCTGGAGCTCCCCCGACAACTCCTCACATAATTACTGAAAAGAATTATTTCCTGCTTATTTATATAGCCTCAGAGAGGGACTCTGTGAATCATGTAAGCTTTCTCTGAGTGCTTAAGACTTTCTCCTGAGTTTGACGGATCTCTCTCCCCACCATGTCCCCTCACGAGGGAGTACTTCAATCTGGAGGAAGCAGCTACACTTACTAGAAAACAGATTCAAGGCAGGGGTGTTACCTGAAGCTGTGTGTAGTCCCTGCAGCACTAACCACCAGGTGAGCACGTCTCACGCTCTCTACATCTAGTCTCTGCCCTTCACCTCTGCCCAATGCAACATTTAGAAACACTCCACCCAGGATGCCTGGATTCATCTTCAGCTTCAGTCACATAACTAAGAAGCCTCCACAGGCTTCCTTCAGATGACCCAGTTCCATCTGAACTAAATTTAGCTAGTTCTCTATTATTTTCCCAAAACCACACCTTTAAGTTTTAGCCATGGTATTATTTTATGCATTGTCAACTTAAACAAACCACTCTTCTCCAAGCTAGATCCTGGCCCAGGTGGAGCCAGATGAACAGGGCACGTGCCAGAGGCATGATGGAGGATCTAGAAGATATCTCTGCTCAAGCTCTGAACCCTTTTGGTACCTCTGCTTCCAATGTTTTCTTTCTGAAAACTTTTCTCAGTTACTAACTGCAAGATTTATTTTGTTTTCCAAGGCTTGGCTCCATCATGCAAGGACCATCCAACAGGCTTTCATGAGCCAGGACATTGAAGGTTAAATCTTATATGCATCCCTTCTCCCCTTTATCTTCCAACCTGAAGACTGTGTCATCTAGTGGTGATGTTTCAGGGAATTCACAGAGAGATTGTACTCTGTATGGTGAACATCTAAGAAATGGGGACAATATATCAATAAAGGAGACCATGAGACCAAAACTTGTTAGAAACCTTTAATAGGTCAGGATTCAGGCTCACATTTATCACTTCAAAGGGAGTCTTCCCTCATTGTTGCCTTCCGCCCTAGGAGATGCCACCAGACACAGAGCTGTAGAGTAGCAGAGCCATGGGAGAGAGGTTAGGCTGATGCCCAGCCCAGTCCTCTCTAGACCTGACTTCTCACCATAGATGTGGATACCAGCATCTTGTTGAGCTCTGCATGCCTCACCAAGTTCTTCAGAGTGGACAGCTTGCACAACGGTTATCTTCTCAAGAACTCTGGAAATTGGATATCCACTGCCAAGTTGATAACAGGTTCATTGTTTCTATGCTTCTCTCTTTGCTTTATTGGTGGCCACCTTCTTGTCACATGGCCTGTTCTCTGTGTGTGTCCTAACCCGTTCCAATAAGAAAACCAGTCAGACTAGAAACCACACAGGAACTTCATCTAGTCTTAATAATGTCTTGAAAAATCCTGCCCACAACCATTCGCATTCTGGAGCACCATTCGCATCCTGGAGCACCATTCACATCCTGGAGCACCATTCACATCCTGGAGCACCATTCGCATGCTGGAGCTCCATTCACATCCTAGAGCACCAGTCTCATCCTGGAGCACCATTCA